>NC_132853.1:34810149-35120298 GCF_048164855.1 Canis lupus baileyi
GAGGAAGCAGGCTCCATGCAGGGAGCCCTTCACACCCTGAGCCAAAGGCATGCCAAGCCGCAGAACCACCCGGGCTGCCCTGGCAAGGACCTTTAATAACCCTTCCCACACTGCTGCCTTGGCCCCAAGGGAACCCAGGCCGGAAGGTACAGAATCCATAGAGTAGATTTGAAAGGCCTCTTCCCTGGCCAGAGAGCAGGGATTGGGGTAGGAGGGCACGAAGGGAAGGGTGGATGGGTAGGGTTACTTACGTACTGGCTGGAGCTCTGGAGCAAGTGGCAGGAGCAGAGACCCTAGCAGCACTGGGGCCCATGAAGGTACAGCAGCAGCAGCAGGATGGCCACAATGAACACCAGGACAAAACTGTCCTCCCCCCAGAGGCACAGTCAAGGGTCCAGTCTGCACGTGGCATGCATGGGCCCATCTCACCTCCTTACATCAGAATCCCACTCCAGAAATTAGGTAGTATTGACCTGGCTGGTCTAGCATCAGTTTGCCATGCAGGGGAAACTGAGGTGCAGGCAGCTCCCTTTCTGCTGCTGCACCAAACCCCTGCAGCAGGCTTATTTAGGAGAGCAGTGTAGCTTTATCCTGTCTCTTTAGCTGGGGAAGTGATACGTGTAAGAAGTTTAGAGAGGGAAGAAAAAAATAGTTTAGAGAGGGACAAACTTGGGGGGCGGGGAAGGAACTGCTGG
Source organism: Canis lupus baileyi (assembly GCF_048164855.1). Classification (NCBI taxonomy): domain Eukaryota; kingdom Metazoa; phylum Chordata; class Mammalia; order Carnivora; family Canidae; genus Canis; species Canis lupus. The sequence continues at coordinate 34,810,845 of NC_132853.1, forward strand.
CAGGGCTAGACAGCCTTAGAAGTGGGTCTGAGGGGGCCAAGGAGGACTCTAGGGCCTGAACTCAGACTCTGGTTCCCAACCCCTTCTCCACTATCATGGACCACGGTGTCCCAGAACTCGGCAGGTAAGGGCCCAGCCAAACAGCATTCTTCCCAAGTAGCTTGCTCTAGGTGGCCCTATAGATGAAGAGGCTGGGCTTCCGGTCCATGGTGAGAGGTCAAGGGTACTTCTGATCCAACCCTAGGACTCAGGACAGCAGTAGGTACTCCTCGGTGGCCACAACTATGGCTAGAAGGCTATTGTGCATGGTGATCTGTGCACGCAGAACAGCAGTGGCAAAGGGGTGGCAAGAAGGGGCATCAGCCTGGAGCCACCTTGAAGACAGCCAGCAGGGCCACTCCCCAACCAGGAACTCTGGCCCAGAGAAGCAAGTGCATTCAGACCAGAGCATCTTTGAGCAGGTCTCCAGGTTGTCAGCCTCTGCCTCTGCTCATCCTGCCAATGTGGTGCCATGATCTCATGTCCCACAGAGGGCATTCCCCTCTGCGGGCCTGGCAGCCATGAAGATCCCTCTACAACTTTCATTAGAGGCTGGCAGGAATAGACTCAGCTTCTGGTATACCAGCCAGGGGAGCTCCAACTCACACCGACCCTCTGTACTTCTCCGTTCCAGATAACCTCCCAGCGACTCTGCCTCGACACTTCCCAGTGGCCCAGATAACTGGGCTCAGGATGCCAATTGGCTCTCTTCTGCTCTTGGCTCCCCTCTCTAAGGGAACTGAGGGGTCCAAGGTTGCCCTGGAATTCAGGCACAGGGGCAGTGGGGGAAAGGGGGACACAAAATAACAAAAGCGTCTGCCCAGGCTCTCCTCCTTCCTACAAAGGAATTCTGCAGCCCAGGGGGTCCAGCCTGCCCCAGCCACCCCCACCCCCATCCCAAATCCCACCTGCCCTGAACCCTGATCTTGACCCCATTGGCCCAGCCTGGGAAGGATTTCAGAGAAGGCTCAAAGAGCCCAAGCCTCCAGGCTGAGCTAACCTTCTAGAAAGATGGGGGTGGGGAACACAGCAACAGAGAAGCTGCACTTGCTCTTGCCTCAGTGGCTTGCACAAGGGAGAGGCTGAGAGAGGAGGGCCTCCACAGCCAAACCTGCCTTCTGAACCAACCAGGGGTTCTAGAGCCTGGAGCCTGGTCTGGGTTCCAACTCAGGAGGCTAGAGCCGTGCAGGTGAAGCTGCCCTGCAAATTAGAATCTCCTGGGGGAGCTTTGAAACCATACCTTCACTGCGTTCCCACCCCACACCAATGAACTCAGAACCCTCAGTCAGGATGCCCCACCACTGGGCTAAATGTGCAAACTCAGGACATTCACGGCAAAGGACAGTCATGAGTAATAAGTAACCAGGGCCTGCTGTGATGGGGTGAACGTGGCAGGGGCTGAAACAGAGAGCGCATGCCCCATCGAGGTCAAAAACAAAGCCTCTGGAAACTTGTGCTAACCCAACAAACAGCCCAGGTGAACACTGCCAACTGGGTGGGGAGTCCTCAGCCAGCCAATGATCTGACCATTACTACCTGGGCATAACATTACCTGGTTAATATCTTTTTATCGACCTAAGAGTTGATGTTAAAAAAAAAATTCTAGAGACTCAGAAGGGAGTTTCAGAAGTTCACAAAAATAGCAGCCAGAAAAATGTCATCCTAGTGCCTAACCAAGCACTGTTTCCTAGGAGGTCTTTCTGTCAGCTCTTTCCTGGCGACCTGCCCTAAGGAGGGCAAGGGGTGATGTGAGTGGTACACAGGCCTCCTGCCTCCGTCGGGAGCCTGCTGCCACCGCCTGAGAGCTGTGACTTCGGGCTCATCATTTCAGTTTCCTGATGTGCCAGATGCAGATAATAAAAGTGCTAGCCTCACAGGGTTGTGAGGATTCAACGAGATCCTGCGTGCAGGGTCGGCACTGGCTGAGCAGACAACCCCACCACCCTTCCTGGCGGTCAGGGGCGCCCTCTCCTGGCCACTAGGAAAACGAGACATGTGGCAGTCTAGGCCGGAATGAAACTCTTTGTTCCCCCAAACAGAGCTGAGCAAGAGGCATGACCCGCTGATGGATTTTTTTTTTTTTTTAAAGATTTTATTTATTTGAGAGAGAGAGAGAGAGAGAGAGAAGGAGACTCCCTGCTGAGCAGGAGCCCCATGCAGGGCTCAATCTCAGGACCCTGAGATCATGACCTGATGCCATGACCTAAGCAGCTGCTTAACCCACTGGCACTCCTGATGGGAGGATTTTAAAGATCCGAGAAACCTTCACTTCCACATTCAGTAGTGTGAAGGGCTGATGCAGAGCCCCTGCTGACAATGGCAGGAGACCTGGAGGGAGAAAGGGCTTGGCAGAGGAGGGAGGCTAGACAAACCTTTCCAGCATGGCCCTCCCAGGGCTTAGGATGGTGGCCAGGGACCACTCTTGTCCCTAAAGCTCCAACAGTAACGATCAGCCCATGGCTGGGGCTGTCTCCATCCTGGAGGATGCACCATAAGTCAGAGCTGGGCAGGACAGTGAGGAGGGCTCATGGGATGGGCCCCTGGTGATGCCAAAGGCAAACATGCTGACCTCCTGTGGAGCTGCTGGGTCAAGACCCTTGAGAACTGAATTGGCTTTTGCACTGGTCTACTGGGTGGCAATGAGCGAGTGTCCAAGCCTCTCTGGGCCTGTTTAGCCCTCAGAAAAAAGAGGGAGCTGTTTTAGATGGGTTCTTGCATCCCTCTTAGTTCTTGGATTCTAAACCGTTCCCACTCTAGGGGAGTGAAACCTCCACCTTCTCATGGCTACCAACACATACCAGTGAAGACGTTCAGAAGGCCAGACAGTGACAGCTTCCCAACACTCAGGAGGAAAAGACACAGAGGCTTGACTTAGAGAGATAGAGATATATTTCTTCTGTTGCATATTTCAGACTTCACACTGAGCTTCAGGCACAATGCTGCTCTAGGTTCTTCTGAGAGCCCCGACAGAGTCCTCTTCCCACACTGCTCATGAGGGCTCGCCCCTCCAGGGCGGGAGCCCAGGCCCTGCTTGCAGTTCTGGGTACCTGGGAGACTCTGTGTTGGTCTCAGCAGGCCCTGATGCCCTGCCTTGCCTACCAAGGGGCAGGACATGCCGGAAAGCCCTTGAGCCAGCCCCACCCCTTCTTTTACAGTCCCCTGGCTATAAGAGGAGAGGCTGTCTCGCTAGAGTCCAGCTCTGCAGCGCTCCCCCAAATCACCTGTTCTCCGGGCCTCAGAGCCTGGCATGGCACTTGTACCCCTGGAGAGCTTCAGCCATGAGCACCACAGGCCCAGGCGGGGGGTGGGGGGGGAGAGACGAGGCCCTGGAGATTGAGGCCAGCTCAGCCTCCTCCAGAGCAACAGCAGATGGGCTCCTCAGGCCCCTGCTCCCCAGAGCCATGGCCCACTTCCTGGGGCTGCTCTGAGTCCTATTGCACAGTTTTCATTTCCAGTTCCTCCCCCTATCACCCATTAAAAACAACAACCAAAAAACAAAAACCAAAAAACCAAAAAACCAAGAAACCTAGAAGGAAAGTGAGGAGGAGCGGGGCATGAAGGCTGGAGCCCTTCTCCCCACATTCCTGCCAACCCTCTGGTCCCCAGCAGAACCATCAGCAATAAGTACCACGCCCACCTTCCCTGCCGTCTGCTCGGGTTCTTAATGGCTGGCAGGGACATACTGCCTGGGCCTCTGGTTCTTGCCTGCTGCGAGGGGAACACCCCTCCATTGTCTGTAAGGTGCAATTCCCCGGGTCATCCGGAGGTGTTGGCTGGGGCCCTGCTACCTGAGTCGCCCGTCTGCTTTGACAGGCCCCAGCTCTGATTTGGGGTCGGGGAACACAGAGCTCCAGCTGGTCAGTCTGCAGAGCTCCAGGGAGGGGCAGGCGGAGGGGCCCATGGCACACAGTCCGGCCACAGACCAGAAGCCACTCAGCTCCCCATCTGTCCAGGCCTCAAGTGCCGGGCCTGTGAGCTCTGCGTGCCGGCGGGCGGCCTCCTCTGCGGGCTCTGGCTGAGGCAGGTTCAGGATGCCACTAAGGCCCTGGAAACTCTGCTCCATGTACTCGTTGTGGGGTGGCCCGGCGTGCAGCCAGCTGGCATCATCTGGGGGGTGCAAAAGAGGCAGTAAGTGAGCCCCGCCTAACTGATTCCATGAAGGCCAGACCCTGGCATTCAGGTCTGGGCACCCCAGCTTCTGTCCCAACTCGAACACAGAGTCACAACTTGCTGAGTGACTTGTGACCTTGTGCTAATCCACAGAACTTTTTATACCTGTAAAACTGTTAGTTTTATAAAATCAAGACCATAATCTCTGAATTCCCAACTTGACGATTTGGAAGAGTGGATTCAAGGCACTTTGGAAGATAAGGTAACTTTCCCATAATGGTCTGGTCTCTGTCCCCTATGCCCCTTCTCAGCTACTTCCAGTGGTTCCCAGAGCCATCAGGGGCCCCACACTCAGGCCCTCCTAGCTTTGCTGGCCTTCCTTCCCACCAGCCCTTATCTCCTACCCCCTCGGCCCAGTTTCCCTCATGCACCAGATGCCTGTGGGGTTTGTCTCCTCAGCTTAGAATAGCCTTTTCTGTCTATAAAATTCCAGCTCATCAGGGCTCAGCTCCAATACCGGCCTGGTGGAACGCTGGCCTCCATTTGTCCCCACCTCCTGCATCAGGCTGGGAGTCCCGGGAGAACAGGGGTGTGGCTCGTCTGCTCTGGATCTGCCACAGCACCCCCAGTACCCCATCTTTGTCTGGGTTACCCTTGCTCTGACTCACCTTCTCTGTGATAGGACATAGCCAGAGCAAGAAAACATCTACCTCCCTATTGAGCACCTACTGTATACAAGCCACTTTTACCCATATACTCATCCCTAATATCTCCCAGGAGGCAGTTGTATTAGGCCCTCCTTGAGGGAACCTGAAGCCTATGCCTGTGGGGAGGGCCATGGGACCCTGCCCACCCAGCCACATGATGGACTGGGTGGCCAATCGGATCAGAAGGCCAAGTAATCTGCTGAGGATAAAGGCACAATTAAAGTGTCAAAGCGATATTCCAAAACCAAGTCCACCTGGCCACCAAGCTTGCCTCGCTACCCTAGCACGGTGTGGGGATCCTAAGGGACAGACCATCCAGGCCCCAACCTTGCCTCTTCCCCTACTCGAGGGTCAGCTCTGATGGTCTGCCTCTTGGGGTCACCAGCACAAACTGTATCCTGTCTGGCTTCTGGGCCTAGATCCTTACCTTTCCTGAGAGGTAGTTTGCGGTTGAAGGTCAACGGCAGCACGAGGAAGCGGGTCTCACCCAGGGGTTCCCAGAATTGAAGCAGTCGGACAGTCCAGGCCCCGGGCCGCAGGGGCCGGCTCAGTGGGGGCTTGTACTGCGTGACCTCGGTGTCCGCGTCTACCGCAATGTCGTAAGACGTGGCTACCACGTAGGTGGGGTCGATCCACACCACAGTAGCTGTGAGGTTGGGGCCCCGGGCCCAGCGCTGCATGGCTACAGGCTCATCCAGTGGCCCCAGCAAACCCCCAAAGTTCCGGAAGAGACGCTCTTTGGGGTCCCACTCAGTGCCAACCTGTAGGGAGGGAGGCAGCTGGGCAGGAGCCGGGTGGAGGGGAGGGCAAGTCCTCTCTACTCTGCTGCTGCCTCTAACTCTGCATGAACTTGGGCCAGTCACTGTATCTTTCTAGGCCTCAGTTTCCCCATTTGCAAAAGGAAGAGCTTCGACTAGGATTTTTCTAATATCTTTCTCCGCTCTGAAATTTGTTCTGGACTCCTATTCTGGCTTGTTCCATAGTAGTAGGGGCAGTAAGGCAGAGATGAGGTTGGAGGCTTTGCCCAGAGACCATCCCCACATGAAGCCACGGCCTCTGAGAAAGAGCCAGAGGAAGGACACTCCAAAGCCTAATGGAATCTCCAAGTCCCTCTAGAAGAAAGCCACTGTGCTTTAGAAGACTGGGCTTGCACTGTAGGGCAACTACAGTCTCTACCCTGCTCACTGCATGCCCTCTGTGCACCCCGGGGTGGGAGGCCCTCCTCAGCGTGCACCTGCCAGGGAGACACTGGCTCCATTGCTGGGAAAGAAGAGCCCGTGCACCCAGTCCTTATCCCTCCCTTGGTGTCTGTCCCCCTCTCCCCACTACCCTGGGTCTTGCTGGGGGTCAAGAGAAAGCAAGGGGAGGGCCTGTCCCACCTCCAAACTCTGGAGCCGGCTGGCCTGGTCACTGCGCCCCAACAGCTTCAGCGACCCCTGGGGCATCAGCCACATCTCAAGCGTCTCTGCCGGCCCCTGGGCTGAGGGCTGCACCGCCTGCGTCACCAGGTAGCCCTGGAAATGGTCGTCATAGAAATACAGGTGCACGCTGGACGGCAAGCCCCTGGGCTCAAACCTAAGAAGGTTCCAGCAGGGAGAAAGGGAGATGCCATCAGCACACTCGAGTTGGCCTGGAGTCCCAGGGAGGGGGCTCTGGGGAGTCCCCCATCCCTAGGCACTTCTTTTGCCCCAGATCTCGCACCCACGGCACCTATGTGCCTGGCTCTCACTTGTTTTGTTCTATTTGCATTTTCCCCTGCTTCCGACTGGGGGCTCCCTGGGGCTCCCTGGCTCTTTCTGACTGGCCTCCCCATGGAGTGCCACACCCTGAGGGCCTGCGATATGTCGAAGGGAGGTCTCACCTGCAGAGTGGGGTGGCCAGTGGGGGTATAGCGGTGGCAGCATGGCGCAGGCTGAGGCGGGCGAAGGCGGTGTAAGCGGTGAGCATGACGTCACTGAGCCCACCAGGGCCATCGGCTGCATCATAGGTGTTCTCCCAGTAGGCCTTGAGGGCTGGCGTGCCCGGCGGGTAGCTGCCATACAGGTGGAAGTCCAGGATTTCCAGTACCTCCTGGTTCACAGTCGACTCAAACTTCCGGGCGAAGAAGGTGGGTCTGGAGACTTGCTGGAGCAGGAGAGGCAATGGGGATGAAGGGGTCTGGAGGTCCCAGGCGGTGTAGCTAGGGTTGGGGGGGGGGCCCTCCTGGCACCTAGCAATCAGGGTCCTGGGACTTTTCCTCCTGCCACTGGAGCCCCAGCACCCCAGGTTCCCCGAGGTGCTCACCCTGATTCCTTTCTCACAGACAGAGGCTGGGGCCAGGATGGGGCCGGGGGCTGGGACAGGGGGTCCTAGGAAAGCACCTGCAGCCGGAGGAAGTCCTGCGGCTTGAAGTCGTTGGGCGAACAGCCACACCAGTCCACAATGTGCTTGTACTGGCACTTGCAGCCTAGCCTGCGGTTCCAGTTGGTGACGCGCAGGTTGTTGTCCACCAGGCTCTCGCAGGCCGGGCTGTTCTCCAGCACCGTGTGGAAGAAGGACTGCGGGCGGGGTGGAGGGTGAGCCACGGGCACCCCGTCCCACGGCCTCCCTGGCCCGGCTGGGGATGTGGGTTACCCACCTCGGCGGGGAGCAGCGTGTATGTGTAGAACTGGCGCAGCTGAGCCACGAGCGGGTCGTCTGTGTATACCACATACTCCACAAAGCTGCGTGTCAGCACGAACCAGTCGGAGCCGCCGTCCACCACGATGCCTGCTGGGATCTGCCGCTCACCCAGGCGCCACATGTGTGAGTCACACTCATGGAAGAGCCGGTCCAGACCCTGTTTCTTGATGAACCTGCAGATGGCAGATAGGCCATGATGAGAGTCATGGGGGGGGGGAGGGGGTTGGGGGAGGCTCTCTTGTGTGCCTAGGAACCAGCAGGCCTCAATCTGGGTGGGCTTGGTTTGTAGGCTCTACAACCTGGCTGCAAGCAGGGCAAGGGGGGGGCCTCCCCGACCCCTCACCTGGAGTTGTCCCGGCCATGTGACTTGAGGAAGTTCTTGTCTCGGTTCTTAGACAGGAAAGCCACCAGCTCCTCGTTGGTTCTGGGGAGAGGATGGGGCATGGGCAGTGTGTCTAAGGGGACTGGCTCAGGCCCAGGGCACACTCCCCACTGGCACCCCTCTGTCTTCGCCCTCTGCCCCTCCCTGCCTCACGGACAGCTGTCCTGACCACATGCCCTGCCCCCAGATGATGCTCTGCGGTGGTGGGCACCTACAGCCCTCCTCCGCCCCTTGCCCTTTGACCATGTGCCCCATGTCTGTCCAGGCCTCTGCTTACTTCCTAGTCTCTTGTCACTCTCAATCCTGACATCACCTTCACCAGCCCCTCCCCTTAAAACGAGGCTGTGGTCCGGGGAGCAGAATGAGGCCTGGGGGAAGGGAAGGAGTCAATCAGGCCCCTCCCATGCCCAGGACCCCCACAGGCCACCTTCTGCTCTGGAGGATTCAGGGCACTGCCCCCTACCTGGTTGGGTAGTCGGTGGCACTAAGATTGATGAAGAAGTCCCAGGCCCAGCCAGGCACCTCCAGCAGGTCCTGCATGCTCCGCAGATACATCCGCAGCAGGCTGGCCCCGCCCCAGATGGTGACCATGCGCCAGGGTGTCACCCGCACATTATCATATTGCCGGGCCAGCTCCACCACCTCGCGGTGCAGGTAGTTGGAGCGCTGCGGGGGTAGGTGGGGGTACTCAGCAGTCGCAGGGGGCCCCCCCACTAGCATGACAACCTCCCCACCCCATCTCCAGGACAAGTGACATGTAATGGAGAGACTGCAGGGCAGGGCTCCAGCTCCTAAGGGGCTATGTCACCTGTGCTGGCTGTTCTCCACATTCTAGGTCTCCTCTCCTATCTGTGGGTCATCTGAGCAGATCAGAGAGCCTGGCTATCTGTGACCTTCTGGGTCTCGATGCTACTCGCTCAGATTCCTGTGTTGTCCCCCCAACAGTACCTTGTCTACATGGATATAAAAGAAATGCTGCTCATGGTAGACAGCCTTGAGGAGACGCTTTAGCTGGCGGATGGCACGGCCATGAACCACCAGCATGTAGGCGATTCGTACTGGGGGGCCGTCCACGGGCTGCTGGGCCCGGACCTCGTCCCACTGGATGCCGGGGTTCATCTTCCCTGAGAGGAGAGAACAGGGCATCAGTGAGGCCCCTCCCCAGGCCACAGGATGGCAGGGAGGCGGGAAGAGGGACTGCCTGCCTTCCAAGGAAGGACCCTGGACTTGGAGCCTGACACTCCCTGGTCCTAGCTCTGCCCCTGTCACCAGCTCAGCTAGGGAGGTGGGCCCCTCTGAGCTTCCCTCCTCTGAGGAACGAAAGTGAGGATCCCTGCTGTGCCACCCCCCGGGGGTTACCACCCCTCTGCCCAATGCCTGTCTCTTATTCTTACCAGCCAGCTGGCAGTGCCGGGGCACAGCCTTGGGCATGAGGTTCCCGGCCTGGTGCAGGCACACCACGTTGGCGATCTCCTGCTGGCACTGCTTGGAGCTGGCCCGGGCCAGTGCGGACAGCGCGTCCTTGCCCACGATCTCGCACTTGGGGGTGAAGCCATTGTCCGTGGGCTGAGGGGCGCCCTCCACACTCCCCGTGTCTCCATGTGGTGGAAAGCCAGCCGCCCCGACCAGCGCCTCCCCGGCTGCCGCCCCGCTCAGGTTCTGGCGGCCGGGGGCCTCCGGGGGCGGGGCCGGTGGGACCCGGCGGCTGGCCCTGTGCCGGCTGGTGACAGCACGGACCACCTTGGCCACGGGCATGCCCGGGCTCTCAGCACGGCCCCGCCAGCGCCCATGCCTTCTGCCTGCGCTGCCGCGCCGCCCGGCTGAGCTGTCCGTGTCCTTGGAGCCCTCGCCGGGGTCCAGGGGCCGTGGCTTCCTCTGCCTTCCTTTCTGTAGAAGACAGGCAGACCCAGGTCACAGGGACAGTCACTGTCCTCCTGCCCTGTAGCTCCTCTGCTGGCCTCAGGCCTACAAGACCCAGCCTCACCCTCTGCCCCGAGGGGTGCCATTCATTGGAGGACTCTGCACAAGGAATGCCTCCCCTGGGAGGCCTTCCTGACTCACCAGGGAGGAGGTGCCATCTGCCCCGTGGCCCCACTGCCCCACATCCCCACATGCTCAGGCCACAGGGCACTGTGTCCACCTTGTACTTTTGATTCAGACACTGCTCTTTTTTCCAACAAATATGAAAGTGAAGGTCTGCATATGTCACAAAAGAAAGGCATGGAGACCCTGCAGAGGACGCAGGAGTCCCGGCCAGGCCCCGGGTGGGGACAGGGAGGAAACAGGAGGAGACAGGAGGAAAGCATTCTACCAACTGCAGCGTTTCCACGTGGCAGTGCGGAGGCCATGAGAGCCAAGGGGCCTCGCCTGCTGGGGAGCACGGAGGGGAAGCCTGAGACCCTGATGTTGGTTGGCTTCTCTGGGAGCCAGAGACCAAGGTGGAGTTGGAGTGCGTGACTCTCACCAGGTTCACACCTACGGATGATGTGTGTGTGTGTGGGGGGGGGGGGGGGCAGGAGTCGGCAGGCCGAGCCTGAGATGTCAAGCCAGCCTGCCCCTGGTGTTAGAAGGGACAGAAGGGAGAGCTTCAGACAACAGCGCAGCCCGGGACAGCCTTGGCCAGCTGGTGGGAACCGTGCAGACGGCCGGGAACCACTGCCGCACGCAGGCACTGGCCGGAAGGCTGAGGCAGGGCCGCAGGGCACCCGCGGCCGGAGGCTGCTACCTAACTGCTCCTCCTCGAGGTGCTTCGTCCTAGAAGGGAAATCCCGGCTGCCACACCCGCCTCCTGGCTCCTATGTCTCTCCTCCAACCAGGTACTCCCCTAGATGGCCCAGCACACCTGACTCCCCCTCTCCCTGTCCCCCTTCTCGGCACCCCTTCTTTTTGGACCAAATCCCACCCATCCTCCAAGATCCAGCTCCAAGTCCCCAATGTGAACCATCCCGTTTGCCCGGGAGGGGAACACTCCTCCAGCAGGCTGGGCTCCCAGGTGAGGGACCGTCACCCCAGCCCCATCTCCCCCTGTCCAGCGGAGTAGCTGGCACCCAGACGACATGTGGCTCCTGTCTGCTGGCTGAGATGACTCCCCCAGGCTGCCGACCTTCTCTGAGCAGGTAGGGAAGGAGGTGGGAGCGTGAACGGGACAGAGAGTGAGCTAGTGTGCTGGAAGGAGCTGTGACGGCCATCTGCCGCGCCCTCACCATCCCCTGGGACCCCTCCGTGGGCCTCCCCACCCACGCACCACAGGCCTCGCCTTCTCTGGCCTGGCCTCTGGACAGACAGCATGACCTGCTGGTCCATAGCAGCCTCCTCACTAGACCCCCAGCTGCCCTCCTGGGGCTTCTGCTGCCTCCCCGGCTGCCTTGGCCCACTCTCCTTGGTCTCCCCAAGGCCACTCTGGGGCCCTTCCTGACCCTCGCTTCCCGGGGGGACCTGAGTCCAGCCACTCTCGGGTTTCTCCCTCTGGCCTGGACTTCTCCCTTGAACCTTCAGGTGTTTAAATGCCTGCCTGCCCCTTCAATATCTCCCTTGGGAACTTGATAGACCTTTCGAACCCACGAGTCCAAAAGTGAGCTCCTCCACTTCCTCCCCGACCTGTTAATGGCGACCCTCTCTTTCAGATCATTGGGGGGAGTCATCTTGACTCGTTTCCCTCAGACCTCACATCGATCCCTCACCAGTAAGCCCTGGTGGGGCCACCTTCATGATACATCCAGAGTCTCACCACCTCTCCCGACCTCCATCACCACCACACCTGCCCAGCGTCCCTGGTCCCCCTGCTCCTCCTCTGGCTTCCTGATGGTCTATTCCCATCACAGCAGCCCGTGTTCCTGTTAAAACAAGCCCCACCTCACCGCCCCTCTGCACCAAACCACCCATGGCCTTCCCTCCAAGGGCAAACCCCAAAGGCCCTCCAAGAGCCTACAGAGGCTCCGGGAGCTGTGTCTGGCCACCCCTCCCTTTCTGATCTCATCTCCTACTAACCTCTCCTCACACTCACTCTCCTCCAGCCACAGCGGCCTTCTCAGTGTCCCTCCACACTACCTGCCATGCACTGTCCCCTGTGCCTGGAATGCCCTCCCCTAGAGGTCCCCACCACCCAGGCCTTGCCCCCTTCAATTCTCTGCTCAGATGGCATCTTCCCACCAAGGCCCACCCTGATCCCCTGGGTGCAAACTCCAGCTCTCCTTCATCCTCTGCTTCATTTTTCCCACAGCACTTACTTCCTTCTCTCATGCTAGAAGGTATTTATTGCTTCTGTGTTATTCTGTGTCTCTCCACTCACGAGAACGTAATGTCCATGAGGACCGGGCTTGTGTTGTTTTGTTCACTAATGCATTCCAAGAGCCCAGAAGAGTGTCTGGGAATGGGAGACACTCCATAAATATTGGCTGAATGAATGAATGAGAGTAAAGCTCTTGGTACAGGCTCAGCATTCCATAGATGCTGACACCATTATTATTATTATTATTATTATTATTATTATTATTATTACTATTACTATTACTATTACTATTACCATCACTGGAAAAGGATTAGGACATAGTCAAATGGGAGGTCAGGAGAGGCGCCAAGGCCCTCAGACATTTTGGACTCCATTGGGTTGAGTTTTCCCTGTTTCTCCCCCTGCTCCTGTCAGAGCACAGGAGGCACCTCGAGTGTCAGGCTGACAGCTACCTTAGGGCCAGACTCCCTACTCCACCCAAGCACCTATGCTTTCTGTGTACGGCACCCAGCCAGCCCTCTGATCTCTCGAGAGGAGCCCGATGAGAGCTAGGGGCGTCCACCCCCATCTGAGGAGACACTACAAGAGGGAAGGCAGGGTGGGAGGAGGAAGATCTCCCCACGCACGCTGGGGAGGGCAGCCAGGAAGGGTGACTGCAGCTCCATGGGGCTGAGTGTATGTCAACCAGGTGACATCTGACCTGGCTACATGGTGGGCACAGAAAGACATTCCCGAGCTTAGGTGGCTAGAGATGGCAGAGAAGCTGTGGGCTCTTGGGTGGAAGCTGGTACCAGCAAGACAGGAAGCTGGTCAAGAGGGCAGGGCATGGGGCACACGGCCAGGCTGGCTGCGGTGGGGGACAGGATGTGGGAGGAGATGGACCGCTTGGTGTCCTGCACTGCAGCAGGGCACCGGCTGATCCTGAGAAGGTCAATCCCAAAGAAAGCTGGGGGACCTGAGGATAGCAGTGACAATGGGGCAGTGGTCCCTGTTGGATGGCCAGCCCCCACCTCCCCCTCCTCCCACCAATGATCATATGGGCATTAGCAGAGCCCCATACTTGTGCTTCCAAAGGGACTTTCCCCAGTAGCCCTGAGGTCAGGGTGCCCTTTGATTACTGGCCCTCTGACCTCTGGCCTGGGTGCCTTCAGGCCTTCGAGGATTCCTCTGCCCTCTGAGGAGGCATTCAAAGTCCTGGCCACTTTGCAGCTCTGCAGTCCTCCTTGGTACCCTTCTCTGAGCCCCAGAGACAGAGAACACAGAATCACTTACCCCACATCCCACCACCTTCAGACTTCTCAGCCTGTGTTTAAAGTAAGTGGTGAGACCATGTTTGTGAAAGCTTTTAAAACCCTAAAGTGGCTCTTTGGATGTTAATGGTCAGCCCTAGTCTCCACTCTAGCCCCTGCACAGATGGGCAGAATGTGCATCTGAAATGCACATCTGGCCCCACCACCCTCCTGCTTCACTTACAACCCCTCCCTCGGGGTCTCTAGGATGTGCCCCAGACTAGCTCTTGAACCTTCTTCCCGAGAACATGCCACACCCTCCTTCCCCTTCCTTGAAGACACCAGCCAGCCACGCCCATTCTCTGCAGGGCCTCTACCCAGACTCTGTCCCCCTTGTCCCCAGGATGACTGGCTTCTTCAGCACATGTGCTGCTTCCCAGCAAAGCCTCCCCCCATCACCCAGCTCCACCAACCCCCTTGATACCGAGTTTCCTTTCCACTTTCAGGCTCTCCCTGTGTACCAATTGCCCTCAGCGCCTGGGCCTCCTTGTCTACGTTGTTTATTTCTGTATCGGGATCCCTGGGTGGCGCAGCGGTTTGGCGCTTGCCTTTGGCCCAGGGCGCGATCCTGGAAACCCGGGATCGAGTCCCATGTCGGGCTCCCGGTGCATGGAGCCTGCTTCTCCCTCTGCCTGTGTCTGTGCCTCTCTCTCTCTCTCTCTCTGTGACTATCATAAAAAAATATATATATATTTCTGTATCCCCAGTCTTAGCCCAGTGCCTGCTAGGAAGTGTGAGTTAACAAACATTTGTTGACTGACTGACCAACTAGATGGATGAATCCCTATTCCCAGTGTGCACAGCCAAGATAATATTATTTACTGGTGGCTCAGTGAGCACCAGGAACTCCTGTAAATACTTCACGAGCATCATTTTCTCTTGATCTTCATGATCACCCAGTGAGAGAGGTGCTACCAGTCTCCCCTCTTGAGGAGGGACACTGCCGAGGACACAGAAGGAGGTTAGGAGACATGCCTGTGGTCTTACTGCCACTTAGCAGCAGTGTGGGAAGAGGACCTGGGATGGGGAGGCGGGGCGGTCGGTCGCATGCTGGCGCCCACTTGCCTAGGCACCCTTCCACAATGCCTGGCTACCCCGAGCTTGGACGATGTGGCTGCTGAATGGGTCCAAGCACTGATGGCTGCCTGGACTGCACAACCTTTAGGTCACTGAGGATCTTTTCTGTTCCAGTCCAGTCCAGCCCTAGCAGCTTCTGCCAGGAACCTGGACGAGGAGGTGGGGAGGTGGGATCCCAACTACTCTACTGCCCCAGTTCTCCACCCCAGGCTGTGGGCAGGGCAGCAGGGATTCCAGGCCTGGACAATCTCTTGGCCCATTCAGAGACTCACAGACTCAGGGCCATTGGTTTCTGTGAAGCCTCAGATGTTGTGTCATGGCCCTCGCCAGAGTGGTCACCGGCCTCTGCTCACATACTCTGGGGTCCGAGCACTAACTGCCTTCGGAGAATGTCTCAGCTGCTCAGACAGTCTTCTTACACTGACCCCCAAAACACTTCTCGTCCTCCTCCTCCTTACTGGTCCACACAGAACAAGCTCACTCCGCTCGGGTGTCACAAAATCAGCCTTTTCCTGACCCCATTCAGCTCCTTTTGGAGTTATGGTCTCACATGACTCTGTTACAGCTCCTGCACCATCCCAGCCTCTTGGTTCTCTCCCAAAACACAAGGGCAGTCCTTCTCCCAGTCTCCGCAACAGGCCTTCCAGACTGCCCAGCTGTAGGAAGGGTAAGTGGACATGGAGGCTCCCTGGCCTTCACACTGCCAGGTGGAGAGGCCCAAGAGGACATGGCAAGCAGAACGTCTGACTCTCCGCCCTAGAGGCACCAGAAACAAGGGGGTGGGGGTATGGGCACAGAAGCCCTGCCCTCTGGCCCACAGCTTAGGGCCAGGGTTTGGCCTAACTCCTGGACCTTCCAGGATGGCACATACCCCACTGGACCCTTCTGGACCACCCTGGTAGGGGACGTGTCTGGGCCTCCAGCTGAAAGCAGCCAAGAGTGAGTGACACTCTCAGAGCAGGGACCTGGGTACTGAGCTGGACAGGTTTGTCCCTTCTCTGGGGCCTGAGGCTCTGCTAACCCAGCTGATGCTATCCCCATTCCCTAAGAGCTAGAGCCCACCCACCCTCCCTTCCCTAATGTCCTGGGGCTACTCACCAGCTCACTTCCCCCAGTCATCTCCTCCTGAAGACCCCCACCTTTCTTCAGACCCCAGGCTAAGAAAGCCATGCCCGGGGGACACTCCAGTTCTCTCCCTTGGGGTCACTCCCTGCTCCCTCAGTTGCCGTACTGACTTCCAGCCCCGGGCTCCACTTCTCCAGCAGTGGCTGCCGCTCAGGCGCTGCTGGGCGCGGACGCCCGGGGTCCCCCGGCCCCGCTCCTCCGCCCACGACGCGCACACCCCCGCCCCCTCCCAACTTCAGAAAGTTTGGCCTGGGGCTCCCCACCTCCGAGCAGGCTCGGGCCCGGCCCCGCCTCCCGGTCCTGCTCCCGGCGCCTGACCTTCAGAGCTCCCCGGTCCGGAGACCACCGCACCAAGCCCCGCTCCGCCCGCGCGGGCCCCCGTCCGCCGCGGCCCGGGCCTCCGGGTCACGCACCGCCCCCGCGCGCAGTCCCCGGGGGCCTCCTGGGAAAGGGGCGCCAGGGGGCCGATGCCCGCTCCCGGCGGCCGCCCGCGCCGGCACGCACGCGGCCGGTGCCCCACTTCCCGGCCGGGGCCGCCCGCAGCCCCCCCAGGACCCCGCGCGCCCCCGCGCCGGCCTGCCCGCCCGCCCGCCCGCCCGGCCGTCGGAGCACCTCGCCCGGCTCGTCCTCCTCCAGGCCGCTGAAGCTCCACACCACCAGGCCCTGCAGCAGCAGGATGGCCAGCGCCGTGGCGATCGCCAGCTTGTAGCGCCGCACCAGCTTCTGCACCCGCGCGCTCGCCACCATCTTCCTGCCCGGGACGCGGGGCGCGCGCCCAGCCCTGCAACCCGGCCGCGGGCGCGCGCCTGGGCGCGGACCGAGCCGGCTCCCCCCGCCCCAGGAGGCGGGCCGGGCGCGCGCCAGGGAGGGGCGGGCCGGGGGCGGGGCCGGGGCGGGCCGGGGGCGGGGCCTGGGGCCGCGGGGCCGCCTCCCCCGCGGTGCCTTCCCGGTCTCCGCCCGCGGCGGCTCCTGCACGCGCTCACCTGCTCGTGGGCAGAAAACCGGCCGCCCGACCTGCCTCGCCGCCTGGGGTCGCGGGCTGAGGGTGGGGGTGGGGGTGGGGCAACTCGGCTCCGTGCCGATTAGCGCTCCGCCCCGGGCGCGCAGAGGATACTAGAGCTCCCAGGAACCGAGATGGGAGGGGTTGTGTAAGCGCGACAGGCCCCTGCTGAAAGCCCTGGAGGCCTCGCTAGCTGGGCAAAGTCTAACCCCCGCCTTGATTGCACGCGAGGCCTTGCACAAAGCCTTGTTTCGTCTCGCCTCTTTTCATCCTAAGGGTCTTTTGTTTTTTTTAAGTTATCCACAACAACTTTTTTTTTTTTAAGATTTTATTTTTTAGGGATCCCTGGGTGGCGCAGCGGTTTGGCGCCTGCCTTTGGCCCAGGGCGCGATCCTGGAGACCCGGGATCGAATCCCACATCGGGCTCCCGGTGCATGGAGCCTTCTTCTCCCTCTGCCTGTGTCTCTGCGCCTCTCTCTCTCTCTCTGTGACTATCATAAATAAATAAAAATTTAAAAAAAAAAGATTTTATTTTTTATTTATTCAGAGAGAGAGAGATTGGCAGAGACACAGGCAGAGGGAGAAGCAGGCTCCATGCAGGAAGCCCGACGTGGGACTCGATCCGGGTCTCCTGGATCACACCCCAGGCTGCAGGCGGCGCTAAACCGCTGCGCCGCCACCGGGGCTGCCCTCATCCTAAGGGTCTTAAGACCTCTCCTAGAGCCCTGGTTCCCAAATTCTAGGGTGCATCGGAAGCACCTGGAGGACTCGATAAAACAGATTGCTGCTCCCCATCCCCAAAGTTTCTGTTTTAGTAGGTCGGGAGTGGAGCCCCGAGAATTAGAATTTTCAACAAGTTCCCAGGTGATGCCGATGCTGCTAGTCTGGGACTACACTTGGAAAACCATTAGACCTTTGCATATCTGTTTTCTGTGCCAAGTGCTAGCAGCTGTTCCCTGCCTCCGTCCTCTTCTCTGTCCATGGCATCCCTCCCACCAAGTGTTTCCCCAGCACTGCGCGGTGGAGCACTAACTATATAGACAGGTGTGATTTCTCTGGGATCATGCGTTATTCACCTTTGAATCCTTGAGCTGACATTGGACACCCAGCAGTGCTCAGTAAATGTTGCAAAAGAAAGAGGAGGTGAAGCCCAACTTGCTGTTTAAACAGCTGACCCTAACAGTTTTTGAGGGTCTGGCATGTTCAAGCACCGTGTAGACAAGGTCTGGGTGCCAGCAGCCCTCCCCTGAACCTGGCATACCCACGGAGAGAGGGAAGAGAAGCCAGAAAGCAGTGCCCATCAAAGCAAGGTGCATGCCCAACTGATGAAGCCAAGCAGCATGAGAACGAAGCAATAAAAAGAGCAAACCCAAGATTGAGGATTTAAAATAAAGACTGTAAGATCCACTACAGAGCGGTCTGGAAGAAGAAATAGTTTAAAAAAGTTTTTTTTTTTTTTTTGTATTGTTTTGTTTTGTTTTTTGTTTTGGAAGGCAATGTTAAAGGGGTTTGGAAGTTGCCAGGCCATAAACTTGGTGAGGGAATTCTAAGCTGTGATGCGAACAGGAGATCCAGTTATTTGGTGGCACTTAAATAAAACCTCTTTTAATCATCTCCAGCCCCTTTGGTATTTGTAATCATTCCATCCTTAAGCGTTAGTTAAATGGGAGAATTGTAAACAATGTTTCAGATGACAGTTTGGCTACTTAAGAGACCCTATACCTCAAGGATTTTGGAAAACATCAGTTGACATGCCAGCAATTGATATGTTAATTAAATATTGATCTTGTGTGCTCATTAAATCAGGTTCCCTAGGGACTTCTACCTGCCAATACTGCCCCCCCATCACACACACAATGAAAACCATAGCTCTATTTTCCACTGATTATTTATATTATATTCATTATATAACATTTAAAACAGAAAAAATAAGGAATAAACTAAAAGTCACCTATAATCCCATCCCTCAAGATAATCATCATTAATATTTTGGTGACCATCTTTTCCTTCATCTGTTAATGTGTTTATGATTTCGGAGGGATAGGGTCATATTACACACATAGTTTTTAAATATTTTTAAGTATTTTTCTCCCTTTCCCCCCATGTTCACAGCTTGGTTTACTTGCTTGCTTCTTTCCTTCATAACTTCCTTCCATCTTTCTCCTAATAATTTACACGCGTGTGTGTGTGTGCATGTGTGTGTGCACAGACACTTTTTTTTAAGTGATCATTTAAAAAGCTGAATCATATTATGTTCACTTCTCTGCATCTTGCTTTTATCCCTTAACCATAAATACATAATAGAAGGTCCCCCAAGTCAGATGAGACAGATCTAATCCATTCTCTTTTTTTAAATTTTTTTTTAAGATTGATTTATTTACTTATGATAGAGAGAGAGAGAGAGAGAGGCAGAGACACAGGCAGAGGGAGAAGCAGGCTCCATGCCAGGAGCCCGACTCAGGATTCGATCCCGGGACTCCAGGATTGGGCCCTGGGTCAAAGGCAGGTGCCAAACCGCTGAGCCACCCAGGGATCCCCTAATCCATTCTTTTTTTAAAGGCTGCATAAGAGTCTACCCTTTCTTGAATGGGCATTCACTTGGTTTCCAGCTTTTGCCACTATCACAGGCTGTAGTAAACCTGGTTCTATGCAAATCCCTATGCACTGATGCTTTTATTTCTAAGGTGGGGTTTCCCACGGGCTTACCAAGAAAAGAGAATTTAAAATTTTAATAGCATTGCCAAATTGTTTTCCCCAAATGCTCTGACAATTCACACTTGTAACAGCAATGAACAAGCCTATTACTTTCCTGCATCCCTTCCAGCAGCAGGTATTATTGCTGTTTTTAAGTTTTGCTAATCTAATAGGTGAGAAGTGACCTCCTTGGCTGTTTTTTTTTTTTTTTTTTTTAGATTTTATTTGTTTGAGAGTGAGAGAGAGAGCATGAGCAGGGAAGGGACAGAAGCAGAGAGAATCTCAGGCAGATGCCACGCTGAGCATGGAGCCCAATCCTGAGATCATGACCTGAGCTAAAATTGAGTCAATCGCTTAACCAACTGAGCTGCCCAGGCACCCCTACATTTAAGGCTTAATCCACTGGAATTTGTTTTGTATATGGTATGAGGCAGAGGTGTGGAAGTCTTTTTTTAGCACTTATAGCTGATCACTCTCTCAGTGCCCGTTTAGATTTTCTAATTTTTGTAACACACTTATTACTGAGGTATAACACACATAGATCGATTTCAGTTGAACCATAGAAAATTCGAGGTTCATTGCAACCCACTGTCTCCTCTTTCCTTTAGGTTCCCCCTATAGCTGCCATTGTGCTTTTTTTCTTTTATTGTAGAGGATTCTTGAAAATACAAAATAGCTCCTTAGAAAATCAGAACAGGAAAGCATTTTTTAAGTTTAAGTGGGCTGCTTGTATGAAATATTCTTTCTTGTGTGAAGGCTTTCTCCTTAGAGTCTTAGTTTTAGGAGCTATTTATGAGACATGGATACTGAATGTTTTCAAATGCATTTTCAGCAGCTAGAGTCCAAACTTGACTTAGGACCAGAGGGCATGCAGGCCCCTGCAGTAAAGCCCCGAGGCTATGCCTCCAAGCATCTCCTGAGGCTCTGCCTCCTTGCCTTAATCTGGTTTCCTCCTGTCTGTCTAGTTCCTTGGATTGACACTTCACTGGGCTGTCTGCTGGGCCTGCTGATGGCCTCACCCCCAGATGCTACCTTTGGGACATCCCCTCCAGTCCATGCCCAACCCAGCTCCAGATCCCTGGGCTTCTGCTTGTCAAAAAATAAGTTCTAACATCTATTGAAATGATCATATGGATTTTTCTTTTTTTTTTATATGGATTTTTCTAATGTGACCTGTTGAGATGATGGATTATTTAAAAAGTATCACATATCAAAACATTTTTGCATCTCTTAGAGTAAGTATAACTTGGTCTTAGTAGATTTTTTAGTCTTTTATTATTTATTTATTTTTATTTATTTATGATAGTCACACAGAGAGAGAGAAAGAGGCAGAGACACAGGCAGAGGGAGAAGCAGGCTCCATGCACCGGGAGCCCGATGTGGGATTCGATTCCGGGTCTCCAGGATCGAGCCCTGGGCCAAAAGCAGGTGCCAAACCACTGCGCCACCCAGGGATCCCTAGTCTTTTCTTTTAAAGATTTTGTGTATTTATTCATGAGAGACACAGAGAGAACGAGAGGCAGAGGGAGAAGCAGGTTCCATGCAGGGAGCCAGATGTGGGACTCGATCCTGGGTCTCCAGAATCATGCCCCGGTTGAAGGCAGGTGTCAAATCACTGAGCCACCCAGGCATCCCTTAGTAGATTTTTTTTTTAAAGATTTTATTTATCCATTCATGAGAGAGACAGAGAGGCAGAGACACAGGTAGAGAGAGAAGCAGGCTCCATGCAGGGAGCCCGCCACGGGACTCGATCCCGGGTCTCCAGGATAACACCCGGACGAAGGCAGTCGCTAAACCACTGAGCCATGCAGGAAGCCCCCCTTAGTAGATTTTTGAAAAAAAGGATTTTAGTTATTTATTCATAAGAGACACACAGAGAGAGGCAGAGACATAGGCAGAAGGAGAAGCAGGGGTGGCCCAGGTGGCTCAGCGGTTTAGCCCTGCCTTCAGTCCAGGGCCTGACCCTGGAGACCTGAGATCGAGTCCCACGTCAGGCTCCCTGCATGGAGCCTGCTTCTCCCTCTGCCTGTGTCTCTGCCTCTCTGTGTGTGTGTGTCTCTCGTGAATAAATAAATAAAATCTTAAAAAAAAAAAAAAAAAAAAGGAGAAGCAGTCTCCATGCAGGGAGCCCAATGTAGGACTCAATCCCAGGACTCTGGGATCACACCCTGAGCCAAAGGCAGACACTCAACCACTGAGCCACCCAGGTGCCCCTAGACTTTCTTTTTTTTTTAATTGTAACATAGATTGACTTGAACTTACTAGTATTTTATTTAGGACTTTTGCATCTATGTTTACAACAGATTGTAACATGGTGTAGATTGACCTACACCAGAAGCTGCAGAACTGGTGACTCATAGGACTTGTATATTTGAGCAGCACAGGGCTTTGAAATGTTTGGTTTTGAATTCCTGATGCTGGAAAGCACACTCTGGTTCCTGCGGCTCCCACTTTCCCTTGCCATTTCACACCTAAGCAATGCCACTCATTTATATTACTTTCTGGCTTATAGTCACTTGTATTTGCAAACCCTGGTCTATGGTTTTCTTTGCTCTCTCTCTCTTTCTCTCTCTCTCTTTTGGTAGATTGAGAGTTATATCAGTTTACAACACAAACTGAGAAGCATTCTTTATTCTGTGCTTGAAATAATTTATACAACAATAGACAATGCTGTTCCTTAAACATTAGAAAAGCCTTGTCAGCAAAAGCATCAAGTATTTAGGGAGCTAATTCTTTGATAAGTTCTATTTTTTTTCTCTTGGTTATTGGTCTATTCAGAATTTTGTGCTTCTTTTTTGGGTCAGTATTGTAACATGTGAGTCTTTTTTCTGGTGAAGAATTTCAACACTCCACTATATTTCTCTTATTTAAAAAAATTTTTTTAAAGATTTTATTTATCTATTCATGAGAGAGACAGAGAGAGAGGCAGAGACACAGGCAGAGGGAGAAGCAGGCCCCATGCAGGGAGCCCGACGCGGGACTCGATCCCGGGTCTCCAGGATCTCGCCCTGGGCCAAAGGCAGGCGCCAAACCGCTGTGCCACCCAGGGATCCCTATTTCTCTTATTTTTTAAAAAAGATATTATTTATTTATTCATGAGAGACAGAGAGAGAGGCAGAGACACAGGCAGAGGGAGAAACAGGCTCCCTGCAGGGAACCCTATGTGGGACTTGATCCCCAGACTGGGATCACACCCTGAGCCAAAGGCAGAGGCTCAACTGTTGAGCCACCCAGGCATCCCTGTTATTTTGTTTATATCATATGTCAACAGTATGAATTATTCCAAAAATGAAAGGATCACATCTCTTTTATTTTTCTGTTAAGCCAATTGGGAGCCCATATGAAATATTGGCTTTTTCTTTGGTCTTCTGAGTTGTCTAAAAAGGCTGTGGTGGACCCATGCAGTTCACAAAGGGGTTGTCAGCTGGGCTTCCACCCCTAAACAGGAGAGCACTTTGGTTGGAACATTCTGCTCCTGCAAATCATTTGACTGCCACATGGAGTCACTGTAGGAAGCTGATCAGTAATTAGAAGGTCCCCAAATGTGCTTTTCCTCTTTTGATCCACAGCCCTGCCCACTCACTAAGCCCAGACAAAATGCCCATTACTTAAACTCCCAGGGTTGTGGCTTCAATACTCATTTCTTGACCCCCCAAACTCTCTCTGCCAGCATGTTTTCACTGTGAGAAGTAGAAATTCCATCTCCAAGTGACTGAAACAAAAACATTAACATGAGGAAGGTTGGAAAGTTTATGCTTTGACATACTCCCTATGTTCCAAACACATAGTAAGAGAGAAAAAGTATAAACAGCCTTAAAAAAAAAACAACTGGATAAACATCTCAGTGGACAAGAAAGAACTAACTGGAAACCACGGTGGTAAGTAGGGCCAAAGCCAAGGACCTTTAGGGTAGTGGAAGCTAAAATGTTGCACATGGGATAGCAGATAGAGCTAGACCCTCTGGCTGAAGTCATGGACTGGAGTGAGCCCCCCTGATGTGTGAAAAAAGGCTGAAAAGAAGGCAACTGACTAGCTCTTAGGAGCCATCGCCAAAACGGTGAGCCTGAGGCAGAGCAAAGGGCAGAGCAAAGAAAGCCTCACAGTCAAGAATTGGGTGAAGCCATCCCCTAAGCCCGTGACCAAGTCTGCAAGACCTTCACATCAGTGAAGAGCACAAGTTCATGGCTGCCATCACAAGACCAGTCCTAGATTTGTCTTATGCATACAATCACAAAATTAAATCAACCAGATAGAAAGAAGGGAGAGAAAAACAGAGCATAAAGTAAAAGCAAAAACTCCCAGCCATAAGGAGACTATAAACCAAAATTCCAAAGCATATGAAGAAATTAAATGCTAAATAAACCAACCATTGAAATATGCAATCACAGGGATCCCTGGGTGGCGCAGCGGTTTAGCGCCTGCATTTGGCCCAGGGCGCGATCCTGGAGACCCGGGATCGAATCCCACGTCGGGCTCCCAGTGCATGGAGCCTGCTTCTCTCTCTGCCTGTATCTCTGTCTCTCTCTATCTCTCTGTGTGACTATCATAAATAATTAAAAAAAAAAAAAAAGACAAATTCGAAATATGCAATCACAGATAAAATTCATTTTTTTTTATTAATCTGGCAAAGACTGGAAAATAAGGATGTTCAAAGATAAATGAGGACATCATTCGACAAACAGGAAATTATGAAACAATGCAGATGAAAATAAACTGAATATATAGAAATAAAATATAAGCAATTATAAATCCTGGAAATAAAAATATAGTCATGAAATAAAAAATATCTCAAAAGATGGGATGAGTTTTAGACTGGATATAGTTGAAGATAAAATTAGTGAATTGGAACATAGGTCTGAAGGATGTACACAGACTGCAGCAAGAAGAAAGAGAAATTTAAAAATAAAAGAAATAGTTCAAAGAACGGGAGACTAGATGGAGAGCTTCCAATAAGACTTGCAAAAGAAAAGAATGAAGAAAATGGCAAGGAAATCATATTGAAGATATGACAGCTGAGATTATTCCAGAATTGAAGAAAAAATTCAAAACATACAATAGAGATTTTATTTTTTATCCAGTCTGATCATCCATATCTTCCTAAGTGTGTTTAAGCCCTTCACATTTATTGCTATTAATGATTTATTTTGGACTTTCTTCTACAATTATGCAGCTCACCATCCATTTTCTCCACATTTTTTCTCCTTTCCTACATCCTATTAAATGGAGAAAATCTTATGTTTTCCTTCTCTTTCTTAGAAGGACCAGGATTGGTACTGCTTTTGTCATCTTACTTGATGCTATGTGCTTTTAAAAAAATATCTTCTTGTGTTTTAGTTGCCTTCTATTCAGCCCATTGGTGAAGGAGGGATTCCTGCCCTAGGGTTATGGGCATGACTGAACACATGATACCTAATACTGGGCAGTTTATTAGTCCCGTATACTCACTGCCCAGGGAGAGGGGAACAGTACACTGTGCAGAGTCTTAGGGGGTTGAGTTCAGGAACAAAGTGTACAAACAGAGGCTGTGTGAGGCAGGCTTTACAGTATCAAAGGTGTGATAACCCCTTTGGTTTTTGTGGGAGGATATTATTGGCTTGTTTGAATAATGACGCAGGCTAGCAGGAAACTGAAACTCGTTCCTCAGAAGTAAGCAGGACCTGCTCTTGGTACTCTTGATAAGGAGAGTTCTTTGGCTGGGGGACCTGATCTGAAGAACAAAGTAGGGATGAGAATGTGTGGTCAGGTGGTTCAAAGCCTTCCTAATTTCACCACATGTCAAGGCAGCACTTAATATTGTTGTTAGTTTTTTTTTTTTCTAGAACTGTATAGACTACTTAATATAATGCTCAATAATTTTGAAGGAAAGAATTAGAATTCTTTATTAATTCTGCTCATGTTTACCTTAAGGGTTTTCAGATGTTTTTGATATAATAGTTGATGATAATAGTCTGCACAGAACTATAATTTTTACCTCCTGTTGTGGAAAATCAGTTTGTCCCCATTCATTCCCACTTTTTCTTAATTTCATCTGGGATTATAAACTTTGTTATCTTTGTTTATAATAGCTAAACTCTTTCAAAGGAAAAGACTCTTTTTTTGGATCTTCAATTTGAAACTATTTTTTAAAAACAATTATTTAGAGTAATGTATGTGTCTTGACTTTATATAACTTATAACTTTACATTTTAAAAAAAAGTTTAATGCCCCTTCTTTACGGAGGAGATCATTTTTAAAATTAGATTAACAGGGGATCCCTGGGTGGTGCAGCGGTTTGGCGCCTGCCTTTGGCCCAGGGCACGATCCTGGAGACCCAGGATCGAGTCCCACATCGGGCTCCCGGTGCGTGGAGCCTGCTTCTCCCTCTGCCTATGTCTCTGCCTCTCTCTCTCTCTCTGTGACTATCATAAATAAATAAAAATTAAAAAAAAATTAGATTAACAATTTCAAAAGTAAAGCCTATTTATTGCAACAAATCAGCTCAAAAGCATTTCAGGGCAGCCAGTGATCTTCCTTTCTTTCCCATGTGCCCCCACCCTGTAGGATTAACTAGCTTTTTGTTTGTTTGTTTAAATTGCAGTTAACATACAGTGTAATACTCGTTGCAGGTGTACAGTATAATAATTCAACACTTCCACACAGCACCTAGTGCTCATCACAACAAGTGTACTTAATGCTCTTCACCTATTTTTCCTAGGCCCCTACCCACCTCCTCTGGCAACCACCAGTTTGTTCTCTATAGTTAAGAGTCTGTTTCTTGGTTTGTCTCTCTCTCTTTTTATGCCCTTTGGTCATGTGTTTTGTTTCTTAAATTCCACATATAAGTGAAATCATATGGTATTTGTCTTTCTTTGGCTTATTTCGCTTAGCATGATACTCTTCAGCTCCATCCATGCCATCGCAAATGGCATTATTTCATTCTTTTTTTATAACTGAATAATAGAGAATTAACCAGCTTTGACTGTTTTGTTCCCTCTACATTTTTCTCTCTGCTTTCATAAGTACATGCAGATGAGCAGGTCCTCCTCTAAGTTTTACAGAAATGGAATCATACCAAATTATTCAACTACTTGCTGTTTAAAATAATTTTATCACAGACATTATTCTAGGCATATTTTATCATGGACACTCTTCCAGGTTAATACATACATAGCTGATTTATTAGAAATAGCTATGTGATGTGTAGTACTTCAGTATGGATGTACCATCATTTATTAAATGATTAACTGGTTATTGGATGTGTTGATCATTGCTGGTTATTTTGCCATTACACATACTGGGGTAAGAAGCATCTTAATTGGGGCACCTGGGTGGTTCAGTGGTTGAGCATCTGCCTTTGGCTCAGGGCGTGATCCTGGGGTCCTGGGATCGAGTACCACATCGGGGTCCCCACACAGACCCTCTTTCTGCCTCTCTCTCTGTGTCTCTCATGAATAAATAAGAAAATCTTAAAAAAAAATCTTAATTTATCCTCCATACTGTTGCCTTTACTTTTGTATATACATTTGCAAGAGTGAAATGACTATGCACATTTCAATTTTTAAAAGATATTGCCAGAAGATTGTAATAAATGAATGCTTCTGAGAATATATGAAAGTTCTCCTTTTCCTAGACTTCTAAGCAAATGCTTCAAGGTGGAATTTTTTCCCATTCATGAGTTTTTGCATCTGATTTTTTTGGTAGTGTCCTAGTATACATTTGCAAGAGGAGTATGTGATTTATTCAAGGAAAGTACTCAGGAGGATTATTTTTTAAACAACTTCCTAAGAAGGCCTTTTTGTTCCCTTCATTCATAAATGACAACATGGCTTTTCCTTTAGATCGTTCTAGATCCATATATTTCAAACCCAGGTCACAACTCACTCAATTTAATAGATTGTGACTGCATTTGGAAAAGCATAGAGTGATGTAGATAAGAATAGAAAATATTGAAGGATTTTGAAGGTAATTTTTGTATCATAAATGTCTGAAGATCGGGTAGATTTAAATTTTTTATGTCTTCTATCTCTCTATTGGTTACAAAGTAAAATATATTTCTTTTTTAAAGTTTTATTTATCTATTTTAGAGACAGGGAGAGAAAGAGAGGGAGAGAGAGCATGCACAAGTTGGGGGAGGGGTAAAGAGAGAGAATACCAAACAGATTCCCCACCAGGCACAGAGCCTGACATGAGACTTGATCCCAGGACCTGAGATCAGGATCTGAGCTGAAATCAAGGGTCAGACACTTAACCAACTGGCCATCCAAGCACCTCAAATATGACATTTACTTCTCTGGATGATGTGAGAAGTTTGAGATCATTTTAATTTAGGCTTTTGTTTTTTACTTCTCCTGTTTGTCTGTGAGATCCTCATTTATCACCCCTCCCTCCAATATAAGATTATTTTAAAATTTTTAAAATAAATGTGTGCATGTGGTGTGTGTGTGTGTGTGTGTGTTTTAAAATACACACACCGGAACAAAGGATATTGAAAGAAAAGTAAAATCTCTCTCCTTCTTCGATTTCGTTCCAAGGAGGATGTGTGTGTATGTGTGCGTATGTTCCAGAAATTTTAACTTTTTTTTTTTTTAACTTTGAGAATGCCACCATAATGTGTCTAAATGTGGCCTTCTTTTCATCAACTTTGCTTAGGACTCAGAACATATGCTCAGCTTCCAACTGAGTTCTTTCTGTATACCAGCAAAGTTTTCTCCTGCCAGGTCTTTGATTACTGCTTTTGCTGTACCCACTCTTTTCTCTCCAGATTCCTATTATTCCCAGGTTGTATCCCTGGTGCCCCACTGCCTGCCTCTTTTCTTTTCATCTCTTTATCATTTTACCTTTGACCATGTTAATTGTATTGTCTGCAGTGTCTCATCTGCTATTTACAGCCTCCATCATGGGTTTTAACCTAGCCGTTGTGGTTTCTGTTTCCCTGCTCTACTTCCTGCTCTCAGATTTCTGCCTCCTTATTATGATCTTTTTGAGTTTCTAGATCTTTTCCAGAGCTCCCTGGACTCTTATTGATAATTCAAATCAGATATTCATATATATGCATTTAAAAACATGTGCTTCAGGGCACCTGGGTGACTCAGTGGTTGAGCATTTGTCTTTGGCTCAGGTCATGATCCCAGAGTCCTGGGATTGAGCCCCGCATTAGGCTCCCAGGATGGAGCCTGCTTCTCCCCCTGCCTGTGTCTCTGCCTCTCTCTGTGTGTCTCTCATGAATAAATAAATAAAATCTTAAAATAAATAAAAAAAAAAAAGAAAACTTGTGCTGCAGTAAATTCTCCCCCTCCTCACTACCCCCAGAGAGGCAGCTTCCTCCTCAGAACCTTCAGGGGATGTTTATCTTTTGAGCTGCAGAAACTTCCTAGAATCTATGACTTTCCATTTGCCTCATCCTCACAGAGGGGAGTCTGTCCAGCATGGCAGTCAGGCTAGACTACTTATCTGTTGGTTTTGTTTTCCGTGTGGGAGTGAGATGAAGGGTGGAGGCAGGGGCAGCGTCCGCCCCACTCTTCAGAGGACTGTCTTCTCTCATTGGTGACCCGGGGCTCAGTTCCTTCCCGGAGTGTTTCCTGGGCTGCTCTGTGCCTGCAATATCCGGATTGGCCCTGCAGGGGGCACTGTATCAGGGACTGCCTGGCCACGTCTGTCCGGTTCAAGCGTCCACCCTTAGGGACCCCATTTGTCTAAGGAGCCAAAGCCACACTCTGCGGGTCCCTTTGTCAGTGATAAACCTGGCATTTTGATCTCTGGTTGACTAATCCCTGTGACCTGTTTCTTCAATGAGGGAAGGGGAAGAAAGGGATACTTTTTTTTTGGCCTGTCCAACAATGAGTCAAGTCAGGAAAAAAAAGAAGCCACATTCAGTGGGAGGTTGGTAAGAGTTCCTGCCTGAATCTTTCTCAGAGGGTCATCAGGTTCAGACCAAAGGAATCCAGGCAAATGGGCCGCGAGAATGATCATGCCAGACATGGTGCAGCCCAGGAGGCGAGGCAGCAAGCAGAGGCTGGGCAGCCATTGTCGGTTGAATGAGTGACACCTCCACGGATGAACTCTTAGGAAAGGAAAAAAATGAAGTTTTATTATTTTTAAATTCTCAGGAAGACCTAACCTTTGCAAATAAATTAATCAAAGGTTTGGGGGGAATTCCTGGCAGCATGGTAGCATGCTTTTCCACTTCACAGAGCCACCAGATGCTTCTCAGGGCTTCTGAGTGGCTGTGTCCAGGTGTGACCAGCCAGGCGCACAGGGTACACTTGGGGTGCTCAGAAAGCTGCAGGCAGGCAGAGGTGGGAGGGAAGCTTAGGGGTGGACCCACACCCCACTATTTTTCGGGCCACCCTGGCCTCCAGCCCTGGCCTGTTGAGTGAGGGCAGAACCCCCCTCCCCTTCCCGGGGGGGGGAAGCCAGCATCCCCTACTTTGTCCTGGACACATGCCCCCTGTCCAATGGGGTAGCAGGCTGGCTTCTCTCATGATGCCTTCTGTTTGGCCCCACACAGTGTAGTCTGACAGAAAGTTCTGGTTTCCTCAGTGTGGATAGCTACCTTTAAGTGCTGTTGCAAATCTTCCCTTTTTTCTGGTGGCTGTTTTAGGAGTGTTCTGTTGGGACAGGAAGAGGGGAGGCTTAGACCAATATCCAGAGAGCAATGTCTATGCTACCCCCCTGCCAGGAATTCCCAGCCACGTCTTACTTATTTCCTCATAATTCATATTTGAAAACCAGAAAACTCAATGTTTTCCTATTCTTAACATTCTACAGTCCAAGCTTTTTGGATCCTTTCCCCTCAATTACTGTGATAGGATTTTCTCATGAGTCAGGCGCTGAGGCCAGAGGCTTCTGCCTGTAAATGGCATCAGATGGAAAAGACACAGGCCTGCTTGGCCTTCATACTGCTGGCCAGCTGTGAACACTACCTCATCTTTTTTTTTTTTTTAAGATTTTATTTATGTATTCTTTTTTTTTTTTAAAGATTTTATTTATTCATTCATGAGAGAAACAAAGAGAGAGAGGAAGAAACACAAGCAGAGGGAGAAGCAGGCTCCATGCAGGGAGCCCGACATGGGACTCAATCCCAGGTCTCCAGGATCACGCCCTGGACCAAAGGCGGGCGCTAAACCGCTGAGCCACCCAGGGATCCCCTATTTATGTATTCTTGAGAGACACAGAGAGAGAGAGAGAGAGGCAGAGACATAGGCAGAGAGAGAAGCAGGCTCCCTAGTGGGGAACTCGATCCCAGTACCCAGGGATCATGACCTGAGCCAAAGGCAGATGGTCAACCACTGGGCCACCCAGGTGCCCCAACACTACCTCATCTTTAAGTGCAGCTTACAGTCCTCTTCTTGGATCCTCCCCCTTCCCCAGGCAGAAGTGGCCACATGTGTCCAGATCCCACCCCTATCCCCGACTCTGTGCACGTACCCCTTCCGGTCAGTGTGTGCTTGTGCATTTGTTGGCCATGTGGTCCGCTCTTGGGCTCTTCTGATTTTTAAAGATTTCCTCCTCCCCTTTGATTTCTGATTGCGAAAACACTCAAAAGAGTCATCCTCTGTGCTTTTAACATTTTCAATATTCTCACAGAGAGGCTAAGATAGCTAAAGCCATTCCCGGTTAATCAAGACTCCCCGGGCATTTGTGCACGCAGGGGGAACACTGCAGGTGAGGAGCACTTCAAGGGAGGAAGATGTGTGGCAGTGCTGTGGCAGGGTGGCGTGGAAGGCCTTGAGACCTCCTGAAACCCTGCTGGCTGGACCTGACAAAACCACCTTTGGAAAATTGGCAGCGATTGTGGTGGATGTTTGAAGTTCCTTTGCACCGAGGCTGATTCTTACTCTCAGCAGAACATGAGGAAGAGACATGAGTTACATGGATGGCCAGCAGGTTCCCACCTGCCCTTCCTGGGGAGGACCCTTGAGTCACTGACCATACCGTCCCTGACCATGGAGTAAGTGGTCTGCTTCCAAATGTCAATGGGATATGTTTGGGCGCAAACCTCAGTTTACAGACTCAGAACCGTCTCAGAATAGATTTCAGCAGTCTGTGCCTTGTGATGTGTGTGTGTATGTTGTTCACACACTCATGGAACAGGAGTGTCTAGACTCTGAGGAAGCTCACACAGGCCTGACTTTGACTGACGTTGGCTAAAAAAAAAAACTGGCCTGGATCTGGCAGGACTTAACTTTGCCAAGCCCCTGATACCTCATACAGTGGTCTTCAATCTTCATGGTCACTAGGAAATGTCCTGATGTTGGGGAATTTTGCCTGGTTTGGTTGGGGCTAAGGCTAGGCCATACCCCTTGGGGCATCTTCCCTGAGGAGGGTCAACAGCTCCACCATCTGACATGCTGGGGAGAGCTAGATGCCCTCGTAAAACACCAGAGCTTCTGAGGTGGGCCTGAAACTGGGAGGAGGAAAAACCTTTCCTCTCTCTGGCTTGGTGGTTATCGGACCAGGACTCCAAGTAGGGAGGGTATTCAACATTCAACATCCAGTACATTTTACATGAGCACCTACTATGTGCCAGGCACCACTCTCAGGGTTGGGATGCAGTGGTGAATAGCAAAAAATTCTTGCTCTCAGGGGGTTTACTGTCTATTGAAGAGAGATAGATGATACACGAACCAAGATAAGTAAATCTGATTTGGATAGCGACAGATACTGTGAGGACCATGAAACAGGCAGAGGTGACAGTGAGGGGCTGGGTGGCTACCATGGAAGGTGTGCTCAGAGGAGGCCTCCTGGTGTGGTGTTCAGAAAGGAAGTAAAGATCAGAAGAAGCCAGCCGGGCAAAGATCCTGGAGGGGTGTCCCAGGATCAAGCAAAAATGTCCTGCAGTGGGAGTTGGTGCGTTCTTGGAACAGGATGAAGGCGCAAGGAGTTGCGGCTGATGGGCAAGGGGAGGAAATGAGATAGACATGGCGGCCAAGGCCAGATCATGGACTTGAGGGCAGTTGCCCTGCCACAGCAGCCAGCAGCGGGTCAGGGAGCTTAGAGGCCCTGGAGAATGGGCCCCAGGTCATGGAGAGGCAGTAGAAAGCGTGTATCCTGCTGGCTTTCTTTCCCCTCACACTTTCACTGAAGTGTTTACAAGGTGGAACCTAGTCTCCGGCTATTGTGTCACATTCCTGGGAGGGTCTGGGATGGTGCTGGGGGTGAGGAGGGAGGGTCAGCTGAGGGAGGCAGCGGACAGGGGCCTTGGAGCAGGCCTCAGGTGGGTGCAAGAGCAGAGCAGCAGTAGGGCAGAAAGCTGGAGAGGCAGTAGTGGGCATAGGAGGGCAGAAATGAACACGTCCACACTCCCCTGTGGATCCCAGGAGCACCTGGAAGGCTGGACTTCCCATAGCTGAGTAGGACGGGAGCTGGAAGCCCGGTGACTTGTGCTCACTTTGCAGGCCCAGCATGCTGAGGCCGGGGTAGGCCGATAACCTATGATACTCCCTCCTCACTGGGTGTCCCAGGTGAGCTTAGCAGAGCCACAGGGGTGGAGGGCGGGTATGCTACACACAGGTGCATGGGCTTTTGTGCATGACCTCTTGGATTCACTTTTTCCTGTTTATTCTACAAAATTTCTTGAGCATCTATTATGTGCTGAGTACTATTCTGAGCACTGAAGATACAATGGTGAATAAAATGGGCAAAAATACCTGCTCTCGTGGAGCTTACATTCATGTGTGTGTCTGTGTGTCTATGCCTATGTGTCATGTTTGCACACACACATGCATGCACACGTTATGTGGGAGGCAATCCAGGAGAGAGGAAGTGAGAGAGGAGAAGGGAGGGAATAGAGTTGCCCATGTACTGGCCCAGGCCGAGGAACTGGTTTAGAACCTCGATGGTGACAGGTGCAGGGTTGGAAGCTGAAGGATGCAGGGAGGTGGCACATGCCCCTGTCCTTCTAGAGCCTGGGGGACAGGATGTGATATAGAGCTGCAGAGAGGCCCTTCTGTCTCTCCTCATCCACCTCCAGGTCTCCCCAGGCCTTGGCCCTTCCCAGCCGGAGGGTTCTGGGTGCCCCAGCAAAGACCAGCCGGCTCAGGGCAAGGCCTGCAGAGCTCTTTAAGTAGACATGGTGCCCGGCCCACCTTCCAGGAGACGTGTGGGCAGTGGCTAGCTGGGGAGGAGGCTCAGATGGGGAGGCTTGTCCTTGGGCACAGTGCAGACCCTCATTCAGAGACGCTGGGAAGAGGGCGGCCGGGCATCTGGGGTGCTGCTGGCCAAGAGCACAAAGTTTTTGCAGTTTGGGCGTTAATGATGACATGGCCTCCTTTGTACCTGGCTATTGAGGCCAGGACCCAGGAGGCCTGAGGGAGGTGGGTGCCGCTTCAGACCGCCATCCTCTAAACACATTAATTGTAGATGGGGAGAAATAGATGCTCTGTCAATAAAATCTGGATATGAATTCCTTTATGTTAAAAATGAGCATGTATCTGCTACACGCTCTTTTCTGAACTGTTCAGATAATGCACTGGGATGCATATTAAACTGTTTAAATATTAGACAATAAAATAAATCTGGCCTTCTGGGTGAACCGCCTTCCCCTGTGTGATTTGGTTTCATAATTCCAGCTGACGGCAGCTGCTGTCTTCAGGGAGGCACATCCCTGAAGCCGGCTGCTCTTGAGTTGGTGACGTGGCCGTGGCGACACCTTGAGATTTACATGTTGGAAGAAATACTCAACAGAAATTGTTTAGGGCGGATGAACAGTATTTTAAAATTTGCGTCAAGGGCATTGCCCACTCTTGCAGAAGAGGGGAGCATTTATATCCCGCCTCTACGGTATGGAGTCACTTGAGGAAATCTAAGTTAGTTGGTGCCGCTTTTCTGATTAAGGCCAAGCCCCCCCCCCCAAACAATTGCCATGCTGGTCTTCCTCTTATACTGGCCCTAGCAGGAGAAATTGGGTTATACTCAGAAATAATTGGTACCAGTTTAAGCTAAAGGTAAGTATTTTCATATTTGAAGGGAGCTTCAAATTTGAAAGGATGGGAAAGAAAAACCGTATCATTAGACAATCAACCC
Organism: Canis lupus baileyi; assembly: GCF_048164855.1. NCBI lineage: Eukaryota > Metazoa > Chordata > Mammalia > Carnivora > Canidae > Canis > Canis lupus. The sequence goes on from NC_132853.1 coordinate 34,845,160, forward strand.
TACAGTCCGAGCCTCAAGAATGGTTCAGAAAAGTTTACTCTGGGGGCACCTGGGTGGCACAGTGGTTGGACGTCTGCCTTCGGCTCAGGCTGTGATCCCAGGGTCCTGGGATCAAGTCCCACATCAGGATCCCTACAGGGAGCCCGCTTCTCCCTCTGCCTATGTATCTGCCTCTCTCTCTCTCTGAGTCTGTCATGAATAAATAAATAAAATCTTAAAAAAAAAAAAAAAGAGTTTACTCTGTTTTTTGTTGAGCCCAAACCAGTGGACATCTGAAAACTCCCTCTCTGGTTTCTCCTTGTTCTCTTCCTCCCCTCGCTCCCTATCCCCACCCCAGCCATTCCCAGGGCCATTTTATTTTATCCATGCGCTTCCCCATTCCAGGTTCTCAGTCAGATGGTTCTTTCTGGTTTTTCTCTTAATGGAAGTGGAGGTGGTTTGTGTGTAAGGGAGAAGGTTTTAGTTTCCTCTGAGCAAAATACTGAGCAGTGAAACAATCCTTTCTCTGGCTAAGATGGATCACTTCTTGCAGTGGACTTCACTGAGTTATTCTGCTAATGAAGTATCTGTCATCCCTCTCTCTTACCAAAATACTTTCTTGTATATCCTAGCTCGGCATGGGGCATAAAGAAGGAGGAGGGTGGATACACTTCCTTGGAAGGTAGGAAGAGAAAACCCTGACTGGCCACATAAGGAAAAAAACCTACTGAATGGCTGTAGATGTCTTAAAAGGGAAATAGGTTGCCAGAGAGGTAATGAACATCCTGCTTGAAAGTGTTCACATGGAGGCGGGTTAATTACCTTTCTGGTGAGAGATTGGATGCAGCGATCTCCTAGAAGGAAGAATCTAGGGAAATTTTTCTTGGCCACTTGTACCCCAAACAAATCTGTCACTATAGTGGGCATCTGTTGTTTCTGCCTCCCACTGCCCTTTATCCCTTCTCTCTGGCCTGAGAGGGATTGGCTTCACCCCAGTCCCCCCATGTGGCTCTTGGTGATCACATTAATGAGTGATAGAAAATTTTCACACCTTGTGCCCCCTCCCATGGGTCCATCCACATGCCTTTCCAAAGACCTCTTTTCTCCTAATCTTCGAATGCTACTCCTTCTAGGTCCCTGACTGACCAGCCAAATCATGTGTCACTCCCCCTGCCAATCCATATACATCCCTACTTCAGCCCACTTCTCTTTATGCATGAAGTGGATGACTAGATGTACCACCCGAAGGTCTGACAATGGGGAGGATTTCTCCTCCCTACAATTCCAGGGCCACCTCCAGGGCAGCTGTAGTCCCTTGTGGGTTCCCCCTACATGCCAATCCAACTCATCCATGAACTGAATATCATCTTCTTCTTCCATCAGCTGCTCGTAAGCCCACCGTCTCCACCCTATGGTGGCTATAGATGTGGTCAAAGGGGGAGGCACGGATCTTACAGTGGTTGATGGCAGAGAGTCACACTGGGAAACTACATGGGAGAAATGCTGAGACTGTCCTTTAGGTCTTTAAGGGTGACACTCATCTCTGCCATTGCCCCAGTGAGACAGGATTATTGGTTGGCTGGCTTCACCTTCTCCTGCTTTCCCTATCATGACCCTTACCCTATAGGCCAAAGATTCAATGTGAGGATTTGGTCAACTCTCAGCTATGTTGATCCCAATTATATATTAAGAGACCAGGAAAAAGACTATGAAGTGGGTCTACGGACTTGGTGGGCCTACTGTAAAGCTGGTCATGGGCTAGGATGACACTTATTACCTGACCTCCACGTCTCCCCTCTGCCAGGGGGCTATGATGATGTCTCAAGTCCCTGGGTAACAATGTCCACTTGGACTTTGTGTCCAATAGTTCCCAAAATGTCTGCATAGTCCCCTTTCCCCAGTGTATGATTTTTCAAGAAATCACCCAAGTTCTTGCAATGGAAGGGCAGGGGGATCCTCACCCTACACGTGTACCAGGTGATGCAGGGTTCTTCTTTATTCAGTAGGTTCTAGATCTTACCGTAGTCTGGAAACTGGATAAAGGATCATAACTTTTTATTAGGGTGGCTGATTATTTTTAAATAAGTTAGGCAGTGCTCTTTGTGTCTTCCCATCTCTCTTGCCTCTAGGAACACCATGTCCTCTCAACCATTTCCGTGGCTCTCTGAGAGTCAGGACCTCTGGTTGCCTCTCTGGCCTGGCTGCTCATATGCGAATTGTGCCCCCTTTCCCACAGTTAAGTGCTACCTACCACTTGGTCTCTATTATGAAAGGTTCCTCTTCTTCCTGCTAGTCTCGGGGAGCCTGTTCTATAGCAGGCTCTCTCACCCTCAGCCCTGCCAATGGAGGATATAGACAACAATGACTTTCTCAAAGAAGCTAAGCGTGTCCTATGGGGTCTCCTGAGAACAGTTTCCTGGGGAGTTTTTGGGCTTCCTGCAGGATAATCCAGCCTCACAGGCCCTCTTCTTTGAGCCATTGATCTTTGCTTCTACCACCTGCCACGGCAGTTCCGGCTTTTCTACTTCACTTAGTTTGAGCCATTGCTGTTTTCAGGCTCTCAAAAGCCATGCTGGCACCTTCTCTTGGGGTCCTTGCCAGCGGGCATACTCTTGTATCACAGCAAAGTGTTCCCATATTATTAAATCTTCTCTAGTCAAACTTTATGTTCTGCCCTGTGGCCCTCATCCTTGGGACCCAGGCTCACATCTACTCTCCAGACTCCTGTCAGGACATGTTAGCAAGTTGAGGTAGCTTTTGCAGGGTACAGTACAGGCTTGTTCCTCCCTTAACAGGAGGCCCAACACTTCTGGCTGGGTTTTATGGTAACTTGATTTGTGTTTTTTGCCTGCTCAGGAGAGGGGTTGCATGCTGTGATGCAGAGGAGAGGCCCCTGCACCATCTTCAAGCAAGAGGGATCTTTAGCCCTACACCAGGAGGACAGAGCCCTTCTGCAGGGCCAGAGGGTTCAGTGGAGCCTGGAGACTCGAGATTTTTGAGTGCATTGACCCAGATGTTAGCATATCAAGTCTCTGAATCTCAATCCTTCTCTACTTTGAGCATGACCCTTGGCAGAACAGATTTGTCTTGGTTGAGAATTTTACTTTCTCTAGAGCTCATTTCTTTCTTTTTTTTTCCTTCCTCTCCTGGGGTTGGTTTTCACATTGTTACTGGGGACCACGGAGGGATCCTCCTCACTGTCAACTGAGAAGCTCACAGTTTCTTTAGCCTCTTCAAACTTGGGCCCTGGGGGGCTGGGGGGGCTGAGGGGGCTGGGCATCTCAGACATGTTCCCATCACTTCAAAGGGGCTCTGGGTAGGTGCTGGGTAGCTGTAGGGCGTAGCCTGGTTGATAATGATGGCATACTTGGTGTAGGGACTGAGTGGGGGCAGAATTATAGCAAGGGCCCCAGGGGTGAAGGACACAATTAGCACTGGCTCCTTGGTCCAGGCATCCCTGAGGAAAGTGTCGAGTCCTGAAGGAGTGGGTGAGAAGGGTCACCATTGCAGCCATCTTGTCTCCACTGTGGCTGCTCCATTACTCATACAGTGAATTCCCAGACCAGATTCTTAGTGTTTTCTGCCCTCCAGCTGTAGAAGATAAAAGAATCTCTCTTTACTTGCTGCCAAGAAGACTTTCACACTTTGCCTTAAATTGATGATTAAGTCTTCAAACTTTCATTGCCTTTCTTTAACCATTGATAGCCTCCAGCCCTGTGATTTATAGTCCTACTTCCCTCCTACCTCTGAAATATCTGGGAAATGCTTCTAGTTTCCCATCCCAGGGCATCCCCAGTGAGAATTTTAACAATTGCACCACTTCAGCATGCTATGCTTTACCTTCCAACTCCAAACTGGAGTTCAGATCTTCCCAGACAGGTCCGGTCCCTGGAAATGGATTCTGTGGTGGAAATTTATATGCCAGCAACTGAGTGAGGCATGGTATCAGGAAAACACTGGTCTCAGGAAACAGTGAAGGTAAACCAGGAAGGATTGAGCAGAAGAAGAAGACAAACTGCCAAAGGGTTGTAGCAGAGGGCTCAGCTGGTCCTGCAGGGAGCTCTGGAGCTGAGGGGGCCTGTCAGCTGCCTCAAATTTAGGCAAGAGGACTTGGCATTGTAGCCCTGCCCTGACCACTCTTTGGGAGGCCATGTAACCTTGGGCAAGGCAGAGGATGGTATTTGGGTGGGAAGTATGAGTGCTTACTAGTATGAAACAATACCTCAGCTGTGAGCCATCAGGGATCAAGGCACCTGACATCTGGGGACAGAGTTCCCCGGTCCTGGAGTGAGAGGTAGAGCTCTCAGTATCGCAACCCTGAGGAGAGGAAAGATACCAGATTATTGGTGACATCCTTTGAGCCGTTGTATGGAACCTTGCCTGAAGTCACATCTCCTTCATACTTTTCAATTAAACATACAAGCAAATTCTCCTTGTTTAAGCCACGTGACTTGAGCTTTCTGTTACAGGCAACGTAAAGCCTATCCATGATCTATGGATCCACGTGCACACGCTAACGTTTTATTGCCTTTTTAGATACCAGAAGCTAAGATTAATTTGTGAATTGGAAAGTTTATTCATAAGAAGAAAGGTTTTAGGATAAATGAATGAAGATTCTTATTTTTTTTTCCTTTGGACTGCAGTATTACCTGTATATGGAGGGGGAATTACTTATGGAAATATTTACAAACTTATACTGTAGTATAATTGGTGCTTGTTTGAGCACTTCATTAATATTTAATTTTGCACCATTTTTTGAACTAATTTATTGGCATATTTTCAGCATTCCACTGAGAGACTTAACGTAAATCACATTAATAATAAATGGCATGAGAGCTTTTTTTTTTTATAAGAGCTTTTTATATTTCTTTTCTGAGCTATCATTTTAAACTAATTTTCTATGACAGGGCATTCTAAATGTACTATTGAAGATAAGACTTTCTTAATGTCTGCTTCAGCAGCCAACAGGAAATACAGTATGATTTTAATTATATTCATGTCTTGGATTTTGACACAATGCTTTCCGTTATTAACTCTTGTAAAGTGTACCTCTTCATAAAGGGTCTTCAGCCATCCATGAAAAAACAGGCTTGCTCAGACAAGTGCTTGCAGCTAAAATGAAACTATAGAAGCAAGGTCATCAGATGAAGCAAGAAGTTTCCTTGTGGGAATCGGGGCAAGACATGTTTGCCAGGATGACAAGGACCTAAATTCTTCAGGTGGTTGATAATTCTGTGGTCAGGCTGTCATGCTCTATCTACGTCCTAAAAAACCACCAAGTTGACTCTTTAAGCAAGTTACATTTGCAGTAAGTAATTCAAAAGTTTTATGTGGAAGACATGAGAGAGGATAAACTACTGAAAGCATATCTTTTTTTTAAAGATTTATTTATTTATTTATTTATTTATTTATTTATTTATTTATTTATTTATTTATTATTTGGAGTGGCGGGGGAAGGGCAGAGGGAGAGAGAGAATCTCAAGCAGACACCCTCTGAGCACAGAGCCCGACACATGGAGCTTGATTCTACAACCCTGAGATCATGACCTGAGCCAAAATCAAGAGTTCAGACATGACCAACTGAACCACCCAGGTGCCCTGGGTGTCTTCCAATGCATGTCAAGTTAAGAATTAACTTGCAGAATTTCAAAACAAATGAACTTTAACAGAGTTTAAAATTCGTAAAAAACATTTTTAGCAAAGCAGATAGATATTAAAAATAAAAGCAAAAATGATATTTTTTCTCCTGCAATGCTTCTGCAACAGTATAGATTTTTATTGCAAGTGACAGAAATCCAGCAGAGAAGGTGATGGGTGGAAAGTAAGAAGGGGAATTCTTTCTCCCCTCTCCCATATCCTACTTCCACTTCCAAGGGGACCCCCAGGGCTAGGTAACTATTGGTTTTGTGTGCTTACCAGCCTTCTCCTGCTAATAATAGCGCCCCTTTGTTTAGGAGCAAATGCACCTGATTCCCTGTCTTCCTGGTGGGGGGCTGTCAATCACTGGGCCCCTCCTACTCCTGCAAAGGAGGTGGACAAATGTCTCAGGCTGTCCCTAACTTACCAGTACATCCTCCTGGACCCAGTGACTGTTCCAAGAGTTGGACCTGTGACAAATACTGGCCAATCAGAGGCCTTCCCTCTGGAGACCTAAGGGCTGGCTTTAAAGGCTGATCTTCATAAGTGGGGTTTCCTGAGCAATGTGATGGAAAAGGAAGTAGGCAGGATTGTGGTTAGAAGCCCAAGGAGAAGCCAAACTATTCCACAAAAGGAAGGAGAGCACTAGAGAGAGTCCTTGGAAAGAGTCAGGACTGGTAGGATAAAAGTCAGTAAGGTAATTGGGTGAGGTGGGATGGTGAGGAGGGTAGGGGTCCCAGGGGGGCATCAGGAAGGCTGGGTGATGCTCTCTTTGTCCTCAGTTTCTCTCCTCTCCTGTGAGACAGAAACTTCAGAAGGTTAGGAGGGCTCAGGCTGGGAGGGTTCAGGTGATCTCAGGCTTCACCCTGCCTGGCCATGCCCTGGCCCCATGCCTGTCCCCACCTAGCATGCCCCTGGTGCCCTGCCCCAGATGGGTCAGCATGAGGACCCAGATTTATTTAAGATTAGAGAAACAAACAAACAAGAAAGGACCAAGAAAGCAGGATGTGGGGGGCTGGGCATCGCCAGGGGCTCTGTGAGGAGGGTCAGAGGAGCACACTGGGGACCCACTGACCAGGGACTGGGAAGAGACATGGGTGGCAAGGAATCTGAAGAGTTTGCTATGGAGGGAGTGTCATCAACCCCCACCCTCTCAGTTTTCTCTATGAGATGGTCAGTAAAATCCACACAGCTCACGACTGCCAGAGCATGCGAGATTGGCAGGGTGCAACAACAGAAACTGTGTACAGGGGCAGCGGATATCTCTGCAGTAACCTCTAGCATGGAAAGAATAAGACCAGAAGTCTCCTTTCTTAACATTATCAAGCTCATCCCTTTGAAAGCCACAGGCAATGCCATGTGTAAAGGGGATATTTTTGCTGTTATTATTTGCTATGGTTCTGGAGATCCTATCTTTGCCCTGAAGAGAGTGGCACAGTTGGCAGGGTTGGAAAGCCTCACCAAGTCCCATGCCCCTCTGGGGAGGGCCTGACTTTTGTGTCCATGCTTGTACCCACCCCTCCAGAGAGACCAGTCTGAAGGGTACTGGTTGCCAAGTCATTCTGGACACTGTTGGGCAAAATTGTCACCATCACGAATGTCTTTACCTTATTCTTCCCCTGGTGGCTTAGAGGATGGTATTTGGGTGGGAATCAATAAAGCCTGAACCTTTACTGATATGAAACATTAGATGGAACAGTCTGGCTCAGTCTAGAGGGGATTAAAATAGAAGGTTCTGGCCACTAAACTCTGCCCCCAGTGGGGACCAGGAGGAACCTGGGAGCCTTCCACTCCGAGACTGGTGCCAGAGGCAGGAGGGGATGGTGTGTGGCCACCTCGGTGGGGCCAACCCACAGGGCAAAGAGCTTATGTTTACCTTGTACAGTCGACCCTTGCACAGTGTGCAGATTAGGGGCACGGACTCCCATACAATTGAAAATCTGCGCATAACTTTTGATTCCTACAAAACATAACTACTAATAGCCTACTCTTGACCGGAAGACTTATCGATAACATAAACAGTTGATTAACACATATTTTGTATGTTCTATGTCTTGCATATTGTGTTCTCAACAATAAAGTAAGCCAGAAAAAAGAAAATGCTATTAAAATCATAAGGAAGATAAAATGCATTTCCACTACTGTACTGTAAAAACATCCACAAATAATGGAGCCATGCAGTCCATATGGGTGTTGTTCAAGGGTCATCTGTACTAACCGGCCCTCCAGAGGAGTGGTGTCCCAGCATCTGGCACAGGTCTAATTGCAGCGATGTTTGCAAAATTAAGACCCACTGTATCTATCACCTGTCACTTGGGCAGGTGCAAAGCCCCAGGGCCACCCAGCCATGCACGAGAAAATAGCCCTGCACTATTTTCCAAGAGAACCAGTTCTTGCTGGATGAGCTAATAATGGTAGAGCCAGTGGAAGCTATCCCATCAGGAGTCTCCATATTGGAGATTGGATGAGCCCATGAAATCCTCTCTCATTGGTTGAAGGTGAGAAGTGGACAGAAAGAGGTGCTGAGGAAGGTCCTGAGAGACTGGGAAAAGGAAGAGGAGCTGAATTAGACACCAGCCCTGCCTTCCTCGTCTGACAGATGCCACCCCTCTCCCCCACACCCACTGCTTGAACGTGCAGAGTCACAGCTCCTTGCAGCCAGAAAGAATGGGACCCACACGACCCTGATCCCACTGCCCTTGTCAGAAGAAGACTGCTGCTTACCTTGGCAGGGCTGGTCTCAGGAGCCTCTCTAGCTCCCAGGGCTCGCCGGGCTCATTTCTAAATGTACACCCACCATCTGTTGGATGATTCACGCCTGGCTGGATGCAAAGTCGGGGCTCGATTTGGGTCTTTGGACTTGAATTCATTCCAAAATCAAAGGTGTCAAGCTTAGTGGCCTTAAAATTCTGGAATCATTTTGGGAAATGAGGACCTTGTACAACCTCTTGATGTGACTTCCATTTTCAAAGAAATGTGAAGAAGGTTCTGAGAGGCCTCCTGAGACAATTGCTTCCCCATCTGGGCTGAGGCCTCTCTGGAGCAAGGGTGGGCGCTCTTGGGCAGCTCCTGCTCACACCCACTTCCCCCCTTCCTGGATCAGCTGGCTTCCCTCCCATCCCCCTTCCTCCCTTCTTTGCTTTTATGTTCACCCCCTTTCCACCCTGCCCCATTTCAACTTCCTGTGCAAAAATTTGAGTTAATCGTATGCCTAATTCATATCGTTCTATTATCTCTAGTCCATGCAAAGCCCCTCTTTTGTTTGTGGTAATTTATTCTCTTTTATCCACACTCTCCTTTTCCATTCTGTACCTCCTCTCCTGCCACAGGCAAATATTCCAGAAGTGAATCTTTTCTTTGTAGGTGTCCTTGTGAAAAGAGTATTGCTACTTTGGATTTTGTGTTTTTTTATAGGCATACATTTTAAATGTTCACAAATGGCGCTAGGTTATATGTTTCTAAGATCTATTCATGCAGGTCTGTGTGCATCTAACCTATCACTTTGAACCCTGAAAAGTTCCTCATGATGTGTGTGCTGGGCACTCCCCACTTGCCCCCAGATCCACTTTCCACCTTGCTCAGTGCTCTGGGGAGTGGAACTCTATGGGTTGCAGCTACCATGTTCTCTTTTCTTCCAGCTTCCAGTTGGCTTTAGCCTTTTGGGAGGCACCATCTGGAGATGAGAGGTCAGGATGTTTATTTGATCTGATGCGCTGGGGGACCAGTGGCTGAATTCCTTTACCTACAGCAACAGTCCACAGCTCATGTCCAGAGGCTGAGTCCGCCCTTGCTCCTTCAGGCACCAAAGGAGATATCAGGGAGATAACAGCTCCCAGCAGATGCTAATCCAAAGGTGCTTTGCGGCCCCTTGTCGGTATCTCTGGATGCTGCCCATCCATCATCGAAGTCCCCCCAGCTGCCCTGCTGGATCAGCATCATGCCTGACTCAGCATGTACTCACCACATTTATTCCTCTTTGCTCCACTTGCTGTGGACTCCTACATCGCCCCCAAATCCTGGCCACCAGAACCATCTCTGGGATAGACATCTTCACTCTCCTTTTGCCCCTGGTCCCTACCTTTTCAGTCTCAGTGCATTCCCCTAGCTCTTGGGGCTGGAGCATCCAGGATGGTGGTTCTTCCTTGTTTTTGTGATCAGGTAACACGGGGGTTCTTAACCTGGGGAATTCCATCCCTGGGGGACAGCTGGCAATGTCTAGAATCATTCATGATGGTCATGATTGGAAGTGGGGGTGGTGAGGGGCCTACTATAAATAAACTTCCTCCAAGGCACAGGGCAGCCCCCCCACCTCAATTATTTGATCCAAAATATCAATAGTTCCAAGGTTGAGAAACTTCCGAGGGAGGAGCTGTGACTTCTCTGATTGCTGGGGGTGGGTGGCTGGGGTGGGGCACGCAGGAGGCTTCAGCTCCTTCCCTTCTCCTTGGGAGCCAGCAGTCAGAGGCCCAGGGCTGGGGCTGAGATGCATTTGCCTTGTTGAGGGAGCTAACCAGAACCCAAACTCAGTTCCCCCACACTCAGCCTGGATGTCAAGAAGCAGAAAGCATGTCTCTGCTTAATTCCTTCTGGCTCTGCACTACATGCTGTCAGGCTCAGCCCCTGGTTGGGGAGGACCTTGAGCAGCGCCACCCATGACTGGGGTGCAGCATGAGAAAACCGGTTGTCGTTACTGATCTACAACACTGTCCCCCAGCTGCCACAGTCATAAAGCTGGTGTTGGTAACCATCTGCCTAACTTCTTTGCCAGTCCCTCATCCAGTTCAGACCTGGGGGAGGGAGGGTCCCGGAGTATAATTTATTGGAATCCTTAAAATTCCAACAGACACTCGAACATTGCTGGAGCCTTGCTCTCTGCCTCCGACCCCTTCAGGCAAATGCCCAGTAGGGCAATGGGATTAAGAGCATTGGCCCATTGTTAGGGAATCAGGATTCTTCATTTGCTCTTGATAGGAGAAAACTTGAGTCAGTTGGGTTTAGTGGGCTAAGGAGAGTGTGGGCTCTGTCTGACCGGTGTGGGTGGAGCTGAACTCAGGGGCACAGGAGCTTGGCGGGGACCAACCCCCCTCTTCAGGTCACCATGCTTCTCTCCTCTGTGCTGACCACATTCTCAGGCAGGCTCTCCCTTCAGGGTGGCTGCCAGCAGCAACCAGACCCTATATTGCAAGCTCAAGTCCAGCTGAAAACAGCAGCGTCCCAGGAAGTGCTCTGATTTTATGGCCTCAGACACCTCTGTCTCCTGGTCCGATGATTGAATTCCAAGGAGTGCACTTTGATGGTCTTGTGCTCCTCCCATGTAGCTGGTGGCAGTCCCCACCAGGACCATGAGGGCTGACTGAAAATAGGGCCTGGGGCTGGAAGGAGCAGAGAAAGGATGATAGGAAGCATGTCTGCCACAGTCCTATGGACCTGCTTCCTATCCTGACCTTCTGATCACTGGCTGTGTGATCTTGGGTAAGTTACTTAACCTCTCTGGGTTTCCTGTTATTCCACTTTCCTATAAAATGAGAATAATAATAGTATCCATCTCACAGCATTGCTCTGAGGACTGTTTGAAATGATACACATAAAAATGACCAGCATAATGTCTTGCTAAATGGTAGATATTACCATCAAAATGGTAGACATTGTGAATCTTTCTCTGGACCCTGCTTCCAGGGGTTCTCTGAGGGTGGGCATCTGGGTGAGAGAGGGATGAGGGCAGGTGTTAGCATCTTTGGGCTGAGAGGCCTTCAACAAAACCCATAGTAAAAGAGTTAGTATGAGTTTCATGCCATTTAGGCACAAGATCCTGAAGCCATTAAAAGGTTACTGGAAGGGAGTTCTGGTTGAAGCAAATAGATGTTTCGCTTCAGAGTGAGGTGTTTGACCATGATACCAACACAACAGCATGGTTTCCGAGAGTATATATATGAAAATGCCGGAAGCTGAATGAGAAAGGTACTTTAGAGAAAGCTTTGGTGTGCCATGAGTCCCCCTCACCACACCCCCACAAAGATGGTATAGGTGGGGGTGCCTGCCTCTTACCTGAAGTTTAGAGGCCAACCACTTCGAATGCTTAGTATGTGTCCCCTGGAGTTCGGAGTCCAGGGCATCTGACTCCTGGATAGAAGACCTAAAGGGTGGGACCAAGAATAGGTGGCAGCTTGCAGGGTTTGGGGAGGGGGGTGTGGGGAGGAAGGGTGAGTGTTTCCTGCGGATCAGATGAAGCTGTGAGAAGGGGTTGTTGCAGTCCAGTCCAAGGGGGCAAACACATCTTGGCAGAGATGCTAGAGGTAGAGCCAGGGCCCAGGGCTGGGGCTGAGATGCATTTGCCTTGTTGAGGGAGCTAATCAGAACCCAAACTATCTCCCCCACACTCAATGTGGATGCCAAGAAGTGGAAAGCATGCCTCATCATCTCCATTAATAGGACATGGCTATCCAGGGCCTTAATTTGTATTTCTCTGCACTCCTGGGACTGTCCTGCCCAAGCAAATACTTGATTTGTTACAGGAGATTCCAGAAAGACCTTTTAGCTCTCCAATAGGAAACATCAATTTTTGTGCCTTAAGATTCCATGGCTCAAAATCTATTCCTGGCCATCCCTGCCAATCCTGGACTATTGTATCATGATTCTTACCCAGTCTTTTTAAAAATAAATATAATTTTTAAAATTTATTATTTATTTATTTATTTAAGAGAGAGAGGAAGCACAGTGAGGAGGAGCAGAGGAAGAGGGAGAGAGAGAACCTCAAGCAGATCCATGCTAAGTGGAGCCTGACTCAGGGTTTGATCGCACGACCCTGAGATCATGACCTGAGCCAAAATCAAGAGTCAGATGCTTAACCGACTGCACCACCCAGGTGCCCCCTTACCCACTCTTTTTTTTTTTTTTTTTTTTATGATAGTCACACAGAGAGAGAGAGAGAGAGAGAGAGAGAGAGAGGCAGAGACACAGGCAGAGGGAGGAGCAGGCTCCATGCACCGGAAGCCCGACGTGGGACTCCATCCCAGGTCTCCAGGATTGCGCCCTGGGCCAAAGGCAGGCGCCAAACCACTGCGCCACCCAGGGATCCCCCCCTTATCCACTCTTAATGAAGCACCCCCAGGCCTGCTTTAAACCAAGTTTACCACTCAGTACCTCCTGACCTTATCTTTCCTTCTGAGATACTACCAAGCTTTGCAAGGTGGTGATCTGGTTGTGATGAGCAACTACAATGAGCAATAATCTTAGCTTTGTCTGCTCAACAATAATGGTAATGCTAATGTTTGGGGAGCCAACTTTTGACACTAATATGGGAGATTCCCCTAGATGGGGAAGTGGGTAGAGCCCCAACCTGAAAACCCATGTTATGTGCCAGGGAGAGAGAGGTGTCTTGAGATACATCACAGTCCAGAAAGTGCAGTGGCCAGCTCAGCGTGACAGCAGCAGTGAAGGAGCCCTCAGGTTCCCTTTCTTTCCTCCTTGAGCATGGGCCCTAGACAGTCTGGAATCGCCACCAGCAGATACAGAGAGGTGGGGAGGGCTTCTCAGGGTGGCTTCTCTGGAAGCAGAGGCTGTGGGGAAGTTTGGCCTGTGGGACATTTCTAAGAGAAGTTTATCAAAGAAGGATGCCTGACTAAGGCAAGGGCAGGAGCAAGAGAGGGCAGAGGAGTCAGGTGAGGTGTGATGCCTCCCAGGGGGCCTGTGTGCCTCTACTGGTCACTGGAAGTGGGGATTTGCTGCTGGTGAGGCCTCAGCCCCTGCGGGACATGAGCAGGCTCCCAGCAGCTGGGCCACAAGCCCCTGCCTGAAGCAAGCAGGAGCTGGTGGTGGGCCTCCACCCCCTCATGGCTTTCTCCAGGTCTGCGACCCAGCTTGGAGAGCCACCTCCTCCAAAGGAAGACCAGTATTTCCACTATTTTTTGGAATGAGATGTTTCATGACTAACGTGACACTGTGGAGAAAGGGATGCCCAGAGTTGCCAGGCAGCCTAAGTGGGTTTTTCTGCCCTTAGCAGGGCAGAGAGGCAGCGGGAACCACCAGAGAGCTGCTTTAGAGCGCTGGTCCCATGGGCACCCCGCCCATCCAGTTTAAAGTGTATCCCTGTGGCGAGTGTGAGGCCTTGGGATCCAAAGCCACCAGTGCCCCTGGAGAAACGTGCTGGAGCCAGCCAACCAGCCCCTCCCTGTAAGATGGCTCAGCTGGCATCCCGCAGAGCTCCGGGGAGGGGCTGTGCCCGGGACTAGAGCACGAAGAAGAGGAAGGAGGGATGTAAGAACCTGACGTTGTATTTGCACACCTGGAGGCAACCCCAGCTGGAGAGGAGTGCAACCTCCCTTCCAATTAAGACAGCCCCCTCGCCCCCCGTCATCCCCACTCAGCAGGATCGCAGGGCCTATGGGGACGATCACTAAATGCTGGACACCACTGAGAGTTTAGCTGGTTGGGACCAGCTCTAAGTATTTTCCTTGTTATGGTTTTTAAAGCTCTTCTGCTGCTTAGCTGAAGTTGGGTTTCTGTTGTTTCCATCCAGAAGTGACAGGGCATGTGGACGAACTGAATGGGCTCCACCCAGGAGCTCTTAAGCTAGGACTGTGAGTAACCACATTTCATTGCAATGTCAGGGGACCATGGTGCAAACGTCCCCTCAGTTCCTCAGAGGCCCCCCACATTGCCACCTAGAACTAAGGTACCAGAACATTTCCTGGCTACCTCTTTTGAGTTTGTCAGGAGGAACCATTTCTGATGAGCTTTCTGGAATGCAGAGGGGGTGGGCATGGGGAGGGAAGGAACACAATATAACTTCTACTTTTTAGAAGAAAGTGCAGAAGGAATCACTTAAATCTGAAGTCTTCCTATTAGGGACACCTGGGTGGCTCAGTTGGTTAAGTGTCTGCCTTTGGTTCAGGTCAGGAGCCCAGGGTTCTGGGATGGAGTGTCTCCCTCTCCATCTGCCCCTCCTGCTGCTCATGCTCTCAGGCTCTCAAATAAATAAAATCTTAAAAAAATAAAAAGTAAAAAAATAAAATCTTCCTTAAAAAATCTATTAATAATAGGAGGAGCATAGGGCGTTTTTAGGCCAGTGAAACTATTCTGTGTGGTATTATAATGGATACGATAATGGTGGATTGATGTCATTATACATTTGCCAAAACCAATAGAATGTACAGCACACAGAGTGATCCCTAATGTAAATATGGACTTTAGTTAATAATAATGCACCAGTATTGGCTCAACTGTAACAAACGTAATGCAAGATATTCATAAAAGGGGCAAGTGTGTGCCAGTGGAAGGGAGGGGTACATGGGAACTCTGTATTTTCCATTACCTGTTTCTGTAAATTTAAAACTGCTCTAAAAAAATAAAATCTATTAATTAAAACAAAACAAATCCATTAACACAAGTTCCTATTTCTAATTCCTTCCAGTTAAAACTCAATAGCACATGACTATTTTCTGCAAAAAAAGAAAAAAAATCAAACAGTTTTATCACACTTCACATCAGTTATATATACACAGGCTTTAACTGACACAGACCCTGGACTTACACGCTCAGAATCTCTCAAAGTTTGCACAAGTACACATTTTCACAGTTTCAACAATTCCATTATTTATCTTAGAAAAATACCAGAGCCTTGGACAAATAAGCCATATCTGGAGCTCTGAGAAATGAATCCACCTACATGTCCCTGTTTCGGGGCAGTCAGTCTCCTTCCCCAAGATGACATTCTTTGCCAAATAAGTCTAGATTCCAACGTGGGAGTGGGGAAGTTTATAGACACGTACAGACGCCCAGACACACACAT
Organism: Canis lupus baileyi; assembly: GCF_048164855.1. Lineage (NCBI taxonomy): Eukaryota > Metazoa > Chordata > Mammalia > Carnivora > Canidae > Canis > Canis lupus. Next base: position 34,860,563 of record NC_132853.1, read on the forward strand.
GCTTCCTGGAGTCTTGCTTTTTTGAAGTTGTCAGTGAGGAAACTTTTTGACCGGCTTCCTGGAATGGGGGGTGGAGGGAATGGATCACCGGAGAAGGAGTCTGGGGTGCTTGCCGCATTCCCAGGTCTTTGCCTGAGCTGCTTAACCCCACTGCTTTCCCCTCTTGCCTCGAGTCCACGTTGCAGGTTCCCCTCCTCCAGGCAGGCAGCCGGGGTCCTGCTGCAGGGGGAAGCAGCCCTCCTCTGTTCTTCATCACTTGTCTGTGCCTCTCACAGCCCAGGTCGGCACCTTGCCCTGTGTCCTCCTGGGGGCTGGCCTCCTGCTGCCAACTGCCACACAGCCCAAACCCCATCGGCCTTCCTTGCAGGTTACATTTTGTTCTAACAGGCACGGTTTCCAGTGTTTCCCACCCAGCTCTGTTCGGACCTGGCTTAGCTGGCTCCCTGCCAACTATTTGGGGCCCACACAGCTCTGCTACTACTAAAATAGTCCTCTTCCAGTTCCACAATGGGGCAAAGGAGGTACTCATCTTATAAGAATTGTCTGAATGGCTGCATCCCCACCTCCCCCAAGAAATTCTCCTTTTTTGGAATCAAAGTCCCTCCCCCAGCATCAGGCTCCTACCCTTTGCTCCACAATGATCTGAGAGACCACAGGGCACTGGGATTCCCCTCATGGGCTCTAGAGCTAAGCAACCTGGATCCTGATCTTCCAGGGACAGCTGAATAACCTTGAACGAATTACAAACCTCTCTGAGCCCTGGTTCTTATCTGTAAGGTGGGAATATGAGTTACACCTACTACCCATGGGTGTAGTAAGGAAAGCACAAGGTCTGGCTCCTGCCAACAACCAGGAATCACAGAATCACGATTATATTCTAACTTGTCCCCAGAAAACAGTTCTAGAGACTCCCCTCTGCATGTTGCCTTGGGCTCAGGGCTGGGCAAGCTTAAGCTGCACCTTTATTGACATTCCCACCCCATTAGCTTACATGCTGCACCTTGTCCCCAGATGGCTGCAGTAGGCAGGCATTTTTCTGAACGCCAGAAGGCAGCCCCTTCTCACAGCCAAGGGGGAGCCAGCCAGCCAGGAGCCAAGGATGCCCGGGGACAAGGGCTTCCCGTGGACAACTGCTGTGTTGCACTGACAGTTTTGCCCATAATTCTCACAGCAGGGGTGTGGAGACGCAGGGGAGAAGCCGAGCTGGCTGGTCCAGCCCTCAGTGGAAACCGAGGCTAAGTGGAGGCCCTAAAGAACATGGCCATACATCTTGATCAGTAACATCCTCTTCTTGCCCCATTGGTGGGATTTTGGATGGGACAGCAGGTGATTGGGGACCTAATGAAGACCTCCAGAGATCTAATGAGGACCTCTTTTGGAGACCTAATGAAGACCATCTGAACACATCCCAACTTGGGTTCTTCAAAGATACTGTTCTCTGTCTGAAAGCTCTTACAGACACACTTATGCATGTGAACACACATGCACAAATGTATATGTGTGTGTGCACATGAGTGTGCATGCATGCACACACACACACACAGAGTCTGTACCTAATAAATACTCCTTCAATTCTTTTTCTTTTTAAATATTTTATTTATTTATTTATTCATGAGAGACACAGAGAGACAGAGAGGCAGAGACATAGGCAGAGGGAGAAGCAGTCTCCATGCAGGGAGCCGGATGCGGGACTTGATCCTGGGTCCCCAGGATCAGGCCCTGGGCTGAAGGCAGTGCTAAACCACTGAGCCACCTGGGCTGCCCTGGTCCTTCAATTCTTACCTGAAAAGTCAATGTCTAGCAGATGGTGGGCTCTGACCTGTTTTCTCTTGACATGTCCTAGGGTGTCAACACTTTCCCAGTCCATTAGGGAGTAGGTGAGCACCATGGAGACCTGTAGGCCAAGACTCCCCTGCCCAGGACACACTCAGCCTTGTCTCTGCTGCCACTGAGCCTGGTCTCTTAACTCCCTCCACCAGTTTTCATCAAGGTTGTCTGTTCCCTGTTCCTTTTAAGCTGAATTCCTCAACCTGGGGCCCTTGTTCAGGCACCTGTTCTTCTTACAAAACTCTGGAATGTTCTATGCACAAAGCCACAGAGAAATCCCAAAAGAAAGATCAACAGATTTGGCTATGTCAAATGTTAAGACTTCTGGCGGTTAAAGAAACAATAAGTTAAAGGCAAACCACAATCCAGGGAAAACATTTGCCACCGATACAAGGGCTGAAAGATAGTGTGTTCAACAAATATTTATTGAGGGCCTAGCACTTGCTGGGCATTGGGAGACAGAACTGAGGCGGGAGCACAGTTTGCGAAGCTGCCTTGTGGGTATATGTGCACCCATGTAGATGTGTGTGTGGAATGAGTTCCGATTACAGAAAGTCCAGGTGGGACAGAGCTTAGTCAGGCTGGGAGGAGATCCATAAGGACCTGGCCCAGCGGGGGGTGGGGGTGGGGGGACAATAAGCTGGGTGGTTGGCAGGGGAAGGGGAAGGCCAGAAGGAGAGAGGGCCTCCAGCAGGGACCAGACCCCCAGGGCCTTGTAGACCTCTGTTTAACTTATTTATTTTTAAGATTTTATTTATTTATGTGAGAGAGACAGAGAGAAGAGAGAGAGTGAGTGGGGCAAGGGCAGAGGGAGAGAATATCCAAGCAGACTCCTGTTGACAGCAGAGCCCCACGGGGGCCTCAATCTCCTTGACCCTTAAGATTAGGACCTGAGCCGAAACCAAGAGTCTCACACTTAACCCACTGAGCCACCCAGGAGCTCCTTGTTTTGTTTTTTACACTTTGCTCGAAGAGCCATGATAAACCCTGGGTGGATTTGAAGCAGGGGGCAACAAGGTTGGATTTGTCTTTTTCCAAGTTCACTGTGGCTGGTAAATGAATGGATGGTTGAGAGCAGTGTAAGAGTAGATGCAGGGAACCCTGAAAAGGCAAATGGCATTTGTATGGGTTCAGGTAAGCGACAATGCTGGCTTGTAGCAGGTGAGGTGACATAGCCTTCAGGTGGCTGCTCCTGCAACAGGTTGAAGATTTTATGAGAGAGACTCTGAGCCAGAATTATCCACTAAGCCACTCCCACATTCTGACTCTCAGGAACACTGTTAGGTAATAAAGATTTGTTGGTTTAAACTGCTAGGTTTGGGAGTAATTTCGAATGCAGCAATAGATGACAAATACACCCCTATTGTTTTAGGCAATTTTTTTGTATAGCAAATATTCATTGAACAATTACTATTTCAACACAGATATCATATTTAGTACCTTAAGTAAAAGGCAAAGCATATAGGATAGCATGGGGAATACAATCCGATTTTTATAAAAATGCGTGGATGTGCACAGAAAATATTTAGAAGGATTTTTAAAAATTTTTTTATTTATTTATGATAGTCACACACAGAGAGAGAGAGGGGCAGAGACACAGGCAGAGGGAGAAGCAGGCTCCATGCACCGGGAGCCCGACGTGGGATTCGATCCCGGATCTCCAGGATCGCGCCCTGGGCCAAAGGCAGGCGCCAAACCGCTGCGCCACCCAGGGATCCCCAATCCTGCGATATTCTAACAAGCTCCCCCACGTGCTGCAGAGGCTGCTGGTCCAAGGACAATACTCTGAGTATCCGGGCTCAACCTGGGTTTGGCTCAGGGCTCTGCGTTTGAATGCTGACTCTAAGGTGTGGTTCAGCCTTGAGATAAATACATAAACTGTCTTATCTTGCTTTCCTCTTTCATAGAAGGAAAGGAAAGTACCAGTGACCTGTCGTCACTGGGACTCCTTCCTCTGACATTGGGCCCTCTCTGGGCCCTGAATTGGGCCTAGAAACGAGCCGCACTCCCTGCCTCTCCATGTGAGTGCCCCGCCAGCCTCTCTGGGGTAGGCCCTGTGTCTCCTAGTCAGCGGAAGGAGGCTCGTCCCGGTCCCCGTTGCCCACCCCATCACCCAGCCTTGCCTGCCGTTGTCTCTATCCCTCTGTGTCCCCGCAGTCCCTCCTCCCTCCAGACGATGGCGGCAGAGGACAAGGAGTCCCAGAGGGTGGCGGCCTGCCAGCAGGTGACAGGAGGGCTTTTAAGCTCCGCCCCCCCCCCCCCCCCCCCCCCCCCGCCTTGTACTCTCAAATGCTTAGGAGACTAATTGTGCCAGTTCTAATTCACATTTTTATTTGTTTAGGATTTAGGCTCCAGCTTTTTCCCCAGGAAGATCTGAAGCATTATGCTAAGTGGGAGAATTCAGGATTAAAAACGGAACAGAAGCCACTCGGAGATCTTACTTTGCACCTGAGCTGACCCTCAGGTCCTCAAGTTCGAATTCAAGGAAGGTGAGGCCCCACGGGGGCCTTGGGGCCAGGAATGGAGGGGGTGACTGTGTGCTGAGCTGCCCAAGCTACAGCCAGGCTGGGACTTGGAGGCTTATTTTTGCATTCTAGCCTCACAGATCCAGGGATTTTTCGCCCCATTGCATATGTGGAAACAGATTCAGCGAGGCCAGCCTGGTGACCACTGCCCCTTAGCTGGGACCTTTCCCTTACCTCCCTCCACCTCCCTCTAGTGACAGGATTTTCATTTTCTGGTCCAGCTGCCATACCCACCCTTGCAGAAAGGTTTTTTTGTCTTTTGTTTTTATCCCTTGAGATCACACTCATCAGACTGTGTCGAATGACCCAGCACCACAATGAGTGGTGGTTTCCAGGACGGTTGCGCAGGCTCTAGGCCCTGTGTCACACAGATGGGCGTGTGCCACATCGCGTCAAGGGTGGAGGATAACAAGCCAACTTGGAATTCCTATTGTTTTTGCCTCCAGTCTGGCCACCTGGACGTTCCTCCAACATACTAAACACACTCCTACCCCTGGGCTTTTGCACCTGCTGTCCCTCTGCTGGGAACACATTTCCTTAATAACATCAAAGCTCATGCCTTTGCTTCCTTTAAGTCTTTGCTCAAATGAATCTTCAGGGGGCCTGCTTTGACCTTCTGGGTCACAGTTGTATCCCCTCCACTCCACAACCCCGGACCCCTTCCCTTGCCCTATGCTTTCCCAGTACTCATCACCAGGTAGCATACTACATCATTTATTTACATACTCTACCTATTTATTTGTATATATGTTTACTATGTTGGTGTTGTTACGATTATATTGAATAATAATTTTTAATAGAATCTTTAGTTATTCCTCTGACATTTACTGTTGGCCTCCAGAAAGGCAGGGCTTATGGGTTTTTGTTCATTGTTGTATCCACGAATCCTGAAATAGGGACAGCCACGTTGAGTAGGAACTCAAGAATGAATGAATGAATGAATGAATGAATACATGAGCTACCCTGACAGTTACATGTCAGACACACTAGGGATTTCCCAATAGGGAAATGCTCCCTAGTGAACAAGTGACTCACATGTGAAATTCATGTGTGTACATGTGGCTGACACGTGCAGGATGTGTAACCCATCATTGCAGGCACTGCACCAAAATGTGACAGAGGGAATATGCAGTGCATGTGTAGACACATGTAAATCAAGTGACAGGACACAAAATACATGGGAGGGGCAGGTGGTGGCCCAGGCCGAGTCCCCTGAGGGACACATGACAAATCAGACAGTACAGGAGGCAAACACATGGAAAGAGAGACTCATCACAGCCCCATAGGAAGGCTGCTGCCCATACCTCCCGAGCCTTCTTCATTACCTTGCACAAACAATGCCCTTCCCAGACAGCTTCTACTTTCTCTTAAAAAAATAGAATTCCACCCCTCCCCCTCCGAAATGTCTTATGCCGCGACCCTCCTCCCAGAGTTCAGAGATACATCATTTTTATTTATTTTTAAATATTTTATTTATTTATTCATGAGAGACACACAGAGAGAGGCAGAGACACAGGCAGAGGGAGAAGCAGGCTACATGCAGGGAGCTCGATGTGGGATTTGATCCTGGGACTCCAAGATCACGCCCTGGGCTGAAGGTGGTGCTAAACCTCTGAGCCACCTGGGCTGCCCACATCATTTTTATTTTATTTTATTTTTGCGCTGGGCCTTTTGGCAATCTGTTGAAGTCTATGGACCCCTTCTCAGAAAAATACAGAAATGTACTTTGTATAAAATAAAAGACGTTCGGAGCTTCTGCTTTTGGCTCAGGGCGTGATTCTGGAGTCCCAGGATCGAGTCCCATGTCAGGCTCCTTGCATGGAGCCTGCCTCTCCTGTCTCTGCCTCTCTCAGTGTCTCTCATGAATAAATAAGTAAAATCTTTAAAAAATAATAATAAAATAAAAATAAAATTAAAGACATTGGGACAAATAAACAAATTGTATTAAAATGCAATAATCAAAATATTTGGGAAAATTGTGATAAAATAATGCATGTGTTTCTTTATAAAAATGCTAAATAAAGAGATCTCGCCGTGAGTCTAATAACTGACATAATCTTAAAGTAGTTCTGAGTGTAAATGGTATTTCAAGACACTGGCAATGTCTGTAAGGCAGGACACAACATCTGTGGTTTCGGGGAGACAAATCCATAGGTACTACTGTGCTAATATTGCCATGGCTTGTTGCCTCCCTTCATGCCAAATTTCAGTTAGAGGTTTGTGAAAATCAAGGTATAATAGCTTTCCCATTTCAGTTCACAGATTCCCTGAATTCTATTCAGGAAACTCTTGGGGGGAGGGGGTCGTCCATGGACCTCATTGTTCAAACCTGCCTTCCAGCCACCATACAAAACTGTGGACAGCTTGTGAAAACAGTCTATCCTGGCTGTAGGAATTCAGCTGTATGCTCGTTTTTGAGGTACCTGGGTGGCTGAGTGGTTGGGTGGCTCTGTCTTCTGCTCAGGTGGTGATCCTGGGATCAAGTCTGTATTGGGCTCCCTGTGGGGAGCCTGCTTCTCCCTCTGCCTATGTCTCTGCATCTATCTCTCATGAATAAATAAATAAAATCTTAAAAAAAAAAAAAGACTCTTTTCCATCGAGGAGGTAAAATGTTTAAATCTCAGTGAAGAAGAGTGGTACACTGGCAAGGCTTAATTTCTGTTGGGTCTGGAAGGAGGAAGAAACAGGTCTTCATCACCAGGCAGGCATTTTGCCATCTGCTCTGAAGCTGTGGACACTGATCACCGCAGGAGGCCAGAACCAGTGGGGGCATCCTACCCCTCTATCCCTCTACCCCTCGTGGCCAGGATTAGAAGGGGCCTCCCCACAGAGGTGGAGCTAGAATCTTCCATGAGTCCTGTGGGTCTAGTGCAGAGGCCCTGGTGGGAATGATATCTAATAGGAGATAAAAAAGAAGGGAAAGCCCAAGGAGGGATGTCATCAGCCTTGTAGGTTGTGTCCAGGGGCTCCCGGGAACTTGGTTGGAACAGATCATGGTCACTGAGGACTTCTGAGGGGCTGCCAAGCACTCTCCACATTGAACCCATCCAATTCTAGCAGCTTATTCTTAGGATTCCAGAGGCTCCCCAGAGTTTTCTCCTGTGTCTGAGACTGAGAACCTTCCCTGGGCAGTCCCAATATTTGCCGGGTAAAGGAGAATCATACAATCGATCCATTCCCATAACTGGTATGAGCGTGTTGTGATACATGGAAAAATAAATAAGACAGCACATCCTGGATATTCTAGGATAGTTCCGATGGTGCAGATTTTGTGCCGTTATCAGAATATGTCCCACAAATGAATGGATAAGGAAGATGTGGTATATATGATGGAATACTTCTCAATCATCAGAAAAATGAAATCTTGCTATTTCATTTTTGGAAGTAGAGGATATTATGCTGAGTGAGATAAGTCCATTAGAGAGAGACAATTATCATATGATTTCACTCATATGTGGAATTTAAGAAACATAACAGAGGATCATAGGGAAAGGGAGGGAAAATAAAACAAGACAAAATCAGAGAGGGAGACAAACCATAAGAGACTCTTAACCATAGAAAACAAACTGAGGGTTGCTGGAGGGGGTGCAGGTGGAGGGATGGGGTAACTGGGTGATAGGCATTAGGAGGGCACTTGATGTAATGAGCACTTGGTGTTACGTAAGACTGCTGAATCACTGAACTCTACCTCTGAAACCAATATGTTATTTTTAAATTAAATACATTTTTTAAATTTATGTCCCGCTTTTGGGTATGGGAAGTGCAGTAACCACACACGGGGATCAGGTTAGTGTTTTGGAGATGGGGGGACATTTGTTTTGCTATATGAAAACTTTTGCAAGTGTTTGTGAATTATATTTGTTGGTCTAGAATCAAGTGGAATCACTTTCACAGAGACAGCTACTCCCTGGATTAGGAAAAGCACCTTCACTAACATTTTTTGTTCATGAAAACAAGACCTCAGAGTAATGGAAAGTCTTGGATAAAAAAGTTAAAATGATGGGGCACCTAGGTGGCTCAGTGGTTGGATGTCTGCCTTTGGCTCAGGACTCGATCCCAGGGTCCTGGGATTCCAGGACCCTGGGATCGAGTCCTGATTGGGCTCCCTGCATGGAGCCTGCTTCTCCCTCTGCCTGTGTCTCTCGTGAATAAATAAATAAAATCTTTAAAAAAAAATGTTAAAATGCTCTTCAGAGTGGGCTGCAGTTTGGGGACGCAAGGAGAGGAAGAGAAACCCAGCAGCAGGCAGAGCCCAGGGAAACTCCAGGTGAGGCATGAGGTGGACCTGGGCTGGGAGGGCTGGAGTCCTGAGGTCAGGGCTGACTAATACACATCATGCACGTGTTTAAAATGTAACCCTTGAAAGGTGGGTTCTGCAGAGAATGGGGTTTGGGGCAGCCCAGAACTTGCCCTCTAATCCAGGAAACCACCAAAGCACCATGTGACTGTGGCAGGCTCAGAGGGCACCAGAGGGCAGTGGGCTGAGAGATGTCAGGGATTGCGGTGTCTTGGGTCACCCTGGATGACTGGAGTGTTGACCAAGCACTTCTGTCTGTCCTGGGCAAAGATATGCCATGTCCTTGGTAGCTGTAAGTGGGGCTCACCAAGCAACCTGTCTTCCTAACCACTTCTTCCTGCAGCTCCCACAGAATTACCTCCTGGGGCTGTCAAAGCCTCTTCCAGCAAGATGGGACTAACAGGGAGACGGGTTCCGGAGACAAGTTCTTGCTTGTCTGCACACATCATCTTGCTATGCACATCCAGTCCAGGCTGTAAGGTCATCTATTTAGCAGTGACCACTCTGCTCCTGCATATGTATCATGTGACCTTCCAGGGCCCATAACCCTTGTTACCCCAAACCTTCAGGGAAAGTCACATACATACGACTTTGTCAGTGGTGCTTGGGAGGTGGAAAGCAGGAAGGAGGCCTGTGGAGGGTAGGGTGAGGGAACAGGGGATCTTCAACTATAGGACCTCACAGGGCTGGCGAGGCTGTGCAACTCTGCAGAGATAGGCATCTGGACCTCCCCACCAAGCCATCTTATTTTACAAAGGATGAACTTCAAAGAGTGGAAGGATTGGGAGCTGAGCCTGGAATGGGTCTTGAGTCTCCCTTTAGCCTTGGTTAGGAGGATATTTATTGGCTCAGTTTCATCTGAATACTGCATGAGAGTTTTGCAAAGAGATAAAGATCTCCTTTGATCCCATCCTCCTTGTGTGAGAGCTCAGCCACAGATACTGTGGTGTCCTTTGAGTTTCTACCTCTAACAAGGTTGACTTTGTTCTTCCCATTCTCAATTTCCTGTGCCAACCCTCCAGGTCCTAGGTCTCCAGTTATGTTTTGGTGGTCTCCTATTTTTATCCTTTTCCCTTTATTTTGCAGATAGGAGGAAGTACAGAGGCATTTCCCTCCAACTGAGGACTTTGGAAATCTACAGGCTTTAGAAATGTCACATGGCACTGCAGTAGCAGCAGCTGTTTAGAAACACATGGAAGCAGCAGTCTGGAAACTCAAGATTTAATTTTAGCCTAGTCACTCACTAACCTCACAGCCTTTGGGAAGTCAGAGCCTTTCTCAGAATTTGTTTCTTCCTCTGTAAAGTGAGAGGGTGGGTCTAGGAGGTTACTCTGGGCTCTTAGGGTTGCAAATGACAATAAACCAACTCCCACTAGCTTGAGCAAAGTGGGGGACTATTAGTTATTGGTTGTCAAAGAAGAGTGGCGTGGCCAGACTATGGGAAGGCAGCAGGACCTCAGGAACACATGGAGCCAGGCATTTGATGGTCATCGGGACTTTCTGTCTCCTGTGTCCACTTTCTTTTGAATGTTGGCTTCTTTCCCACTCACCAGGTTTCTTCGTGTAGTGGCCAATGTGGGTCCAGTGACCCAGGTCCTCCACCTAACACCTGTGCTCCCTGAGCAATCCAGTGATTAGACAGACTGAACTGAGTTCCAGATCCAAAATTGTCATGCAAGGGTTCTCTGATGGGCCCAGATTGGATGAGTGCCCACCCTGAACAGGTCAGCTGTAGAGCCACGTAGTAAAAAATGTTGCTCCCTAATCCTATGATTAGGTGATTATGTGAGTGGGGAGTGGGGTGCAGGTGGACACAGATCCAAGAAAATCTAGGGGACAGGACATATGGGAAACTGTGCAGTATAATAAGTTTGGGGTTTAATTGTTAATGAAAGTTCTGCTATTGCTGTGTCAAAACAGTCAACATTGTCTTTTTGAGTCTCTGATCAAAGTTCTTAACATCTTTTGTTCTGTGAAAATGTTGGCAGAAACTAAAGCAAATTTCGAATAAATTATTGGTCAAATCTCAGCTAACACAATTGATTTGCTCAAACAGATACGATTAAAATATAATCCTGCTGAGAGGATTCTCTGAAGATAATGGAGCAGGAAGCAGCAGGAATCTATCTCCTCACCTAGACAACAGTTGCACTGGCAATGACTGTTGATGTAACTATTTTGGAACTCTGGAGTCCATTAATGGCTTGCAAGATCCAGGGGAAGGCTTGGGCAGTAAATTACAGTTAATTTCAGTCAATTTCAGCATTAAGCACAATAGCAGCTTCCCATCCCCCACCCCCCAGCCAGGTGGCAGGCAGCTGTGCCTGTGTTCCTAGAGAGTCTTGTACATAGCTTGTGGGAACACTGGTGGGCAAAAAGGACCCTGTCATCCAAATATCAGAAATCTGTGCACTGACTGCTGATGGTTGTGTCTGATCTCAGAAGCACAAGGGGGAGGGCCTCTCCTAGTAACACAAAACCTACCAAGATGAAATTATGAAGAAGTAGAGAATTTGGATAGATCTATTAGGCTAGGAAAGAGTTTGAATCAGTAATCAAAATCTTTAGGCAAAAAAAAAAAAGCTCTGGACCTGATGGCTTCACAGGTGAATTCTATTCAATACTTCCAAGAATTAATCCAATTCTTCTCAAGAATTTCCAAAAACAATGATGAGGAGGGAACACTTGCTAAGTCATTATATGAAGCCAGCATTACCCTGATACTAAAGCCAGACAGGGATACTAAAACTACAGACCCACATCCCTTATGGACATCAATACAAAAATTCTCAATGAGGGATGCCTGGGTGACTCAGTGGTTGAGCATCTGCCTTCAGCTCAGGTCATGATCCTGGGGTCCTAGGCTCCAGTCCCACATCAGGCTCCCCATAGGGAGCCTGCTTCTCCCTCTGCCTATGTCTCTACTTCTCTCTCTCTCTCATGAATAAATAAATAAAATCTTTTTAAAAAATCCTCAGTGAAATACTAGCAAACTTAACTGAGCAGAATAAAAAGATTTTATACCATGATCAAATAGGATTTATTCCTGGAATGCAAGGATGCTTCAACATATGAAGATTGATTAATGTAATACACTCATTAACAGAATGAAGGGAAAAAACACACATGATCATCTCTGTTGGTACAGAAAAGGAATTTAACAAAATTCAACATATTTTCATGATAAAAAGCCTCAACAAACTAGAATTAGAAGGAAACAACCTCAGCATAATAAAAGTTATATATTATAAACCCACGGGATTCACAGAACTAGAACAAATAATCATAAAATTTGTATGGAACCACGAAAGACCCCAAATAGCCAAATCAATCTTGATAAAGAACAAAACTGGAGGTATTATAATCCCAGATCTCAAGATACATAATAAAGCTGTAGTAATCAAAACAGTATGGCACTGGCACAAAAATAGACACATAGAAAAAAAAATAGATACATAGATCACTGAAACAGGGTAGAAATAAACCCAGAAATAAATCGACAATTATATGGTCAGTTAATTTTTGACAAAGAAGGGGCCCCCAGGTGGCTCAGTTGGTTAAGCATCTGACTTGGGCTCAGGGTCTCATGATCAAGGCCCACATTGGGCTCTGAGCTTAACAAGGAATCTGCTTCTCCCTCTCCCTCTTCTTCTGCCCCTCCTCCCTCTTATGCACGCACATGCCTGCACACACACGTGCTTTCTTTCTCTCAAATAAATAAATAAAATATTTTTAAAAAATCTTCCACAAAGGAGGCAAGACTATGCAATGGGATAAAGATAATCACTTCAACAAATGGTTGTGGGAAACCTGGACAGTATGCAAAAGAATCTGGACTGCTTCTTACACTATACACAAAAATAAACTCCAAATGGATTAAAGACCTAAATGTGAGACCTGAAATCATAAATATCCTAGAAGAGAGCACAGGCAGTAATTTCTCTGACATCAGTTAAAGCAATGTTTTTCTAGATATGTTTGTTAAGGAAAGGGATACAAAAAAAAATAAACTATTGGGATTACATCAAAATTAAAAGCTTCTGCACAATAAAGGAAACAAGCAACAAAGCCAAAAGACAACCTACTGAATGCATGAAGATATTTGCAAATGACATAGGCAATAAGGGATTAGTATCCAAAATGTATAAATAACTTATACAAACTCAATACCAAAGGAAAAAAAAAAACAATTAAAAAGTGGGCAGAAGACATGAAGAGACATTTTTCCAAAGAAGAAATACAGATGGCCAACAAACACATAAAAAGATGCTCAACATAATTAATCATCAGGGAAATGCAAATCAAACCCACAATGAGATATCACCTCACATGTGTCAGAATGGCTAAAATGAACAAGTCAGTAAACAACTGATGTTGGCAAGAATGCAGAAAAAAAGGGGAGCCCTTGTACACTGTTGGTGGGAATGAAAACTAGTGCAGCCACTCTGGAAAACAGTATGGAGGCTCTTTTAAAAATTTAAAATAGAGTTATGGGATCCAGTAATCCCACACTGGGTGTTTACCCAAGGAATACAAAAACACTATTCACAAGGATATATGTACCCCTCTGTTTATTGCAGCATTATTTTAAAGAGCCAAATTATGGAAGCACCCCAAGTATCCATTGATAGGTCAATGGATAAAGAAGATGTGGTTTAGACAAACAATGGAATATTACTCAGCCATAAAAAAGAATGAAATCTTCCCATTTGCAACAACATGGATGAATCTAGAGGTTATAATGCTAAGCAAAATAAGTCAGTCAGAAAGACAAATACCATATGATTTCATTCATATATGAATTTAAGAAAAAAACAAATGAACAAAGAAAAAAACGAGACAAATACCCCCCCCTCCGACTCTGAAACTAAAAGAGCAAACTGGTGGTTTGAGCAAACAGAAAAGAGCAAACAGAGGAGAGATGGGTAGAGGGATGGGTAAAATAGGTGAAAGGGATTAAGAGTACAAAAAGATCCACTATTACATTGGGTCTTTCTTTATACTGAAGCATGGATGGTGATATCACAAACACAGAATTGAGTTTAAATTTATAGTTGCATCCTGAAATTCAGTCTGATGCTTTTGTTCCTTTTATTGTCAAATAGTTTTATTAAATCAGTTGGGTTTGAGAAAAAGAACCCCCAGGGGATATCATATTCAATGGTAAAAGCCTGAAAGCTTTTCTTTTAAGATCAGAAAGAAGTCAAGGATGTCTGCCTTTGCCACTTTTACTCAACATAGTACTAGAAGTTCTAGCCAGAGAAATTAGGGAAGAAAAAGAAATAAAAGGCATCTCAAGGTCGAGGGAGGGAGCCCCATGTCGGGCTCCACACTTAGTGCAGAGTCTGCTTGGGACTCTCTCTCCCTCTTCCTCTGCCCCTCCCCCCATGCTCACTCTCTCTCAAATAAATTTTATTTTATTTTATTTTTTTTTTTAATTTTTTTATTTATTTATGATAGTCACAGAGAGAGAGAGAGAGAGAGAGAGAGAGAGAGAGGCAGAGACACAGGCAGAGGGAGAAGCAGGCTCCATGCACCAGGAGCCCGATGTGGGATTCGATCCCGGATCTCCAGGATCGCGCCCTGGGCCAAAGGCAGGCGCCAAACCGCTGCGCCACCCAGGGATCCCTCAAATAAATTTTAAAATGCCAATGATCTTTTCTTCAAATAGAAAAGTCCATCCTGAAATTCCCATGGAATCTCAGCAACTCTAAAGAGCCAAAACAGTCTTGAAAACTAAGAACAAGCCTAGAACTCCCACTTCCTCATTTCCAAACTTACTACAAAGCTATAGTCATCAAAGCAGTGTGGCACTGGCATAAAGACAGACATAGACCAATGGAATGGAATAGAGAGCCCAGAAATAAACCCTCACGTATGGGTCAAATGACTTTTTTTTTTTTTTTTTTAAGATTTACTTATTTATTCATGAGAGACACACGGAGAGAGGCAGAGACACAAGCAGAGGGAGAAGCAGGCGCCTCGTAGGGAGCCTGATGTGGGACTCAATCCCAGATCCTGGGATCATGCCCTGAACCGAAGGCAGACGCTCAACCACTGAGCCACCCAGGCGTCCCAGGTCAAATGATTTTTGACGAGGCTGCCAATACCATTCAATAGGGGAAAGGACAGTCTCTCAACAAATGGTGCTGAGAAAACTGTATATCCACATGCAAACAAATGAAGTTGGAGCCATACTTAACATTGTGTGCAAAAATTAACTCAAAATGGGTCAAAAACCTAAATGTAAGACCTAAAACTGTAAAACTCCTAGAAGAAAGCAGAAGGCAAAAGCCTCACGACTTTGGATTTGGTAATAATTTCTTGGATAGGACTCCAACGGTACAAAAAATGAGGAAAAAAAGACAAAATGGACTTTGTGGTAATTAACATTTTTTGTGTATCAAAGGATGATATCAAGAGTAACAAGGCAACCCACTGAATTAGAAAAAATATTCACAAATCTTATATCTAATAAGGAATTAATATCCAGAATATACATAGAACTCCTAAAACTCTAAAACAAAAAAACCGAACAGCCTGATTTTAAAATGGACAGAGGGAGGGGCGCCTGGGTGGCTCAGTGGTTGAGTTTCTTGTAGCCAAGAAACTCTAATGTATAAATCTTTTTTTTAAAAAAATGCTAAACATAGAATTAGCATATGATCCAATAATTCCACTTGTGGGCATATACCCAAAAGAACTGACAGCTAGAGCGGTATGTACAGCAAAGTTCATGGCAGCACTATTCACAATGGCTGCAATGTGGAAGCAACCCAAGTTCCATCAACACATGAATGGATATGCAAAATGTGGTATATACATACAATGGAATATTGTTCAACTTTGAAAAGGAAGGAAATTCTGACACACTATACAACAAGGATGAAGCTTGACAACGTTATACTGAGTGAAATAAGCCAGACCCAAAAGACAAATACTATATGATTCCATTTATATGAAGTACTTAGTCACATATGAGTGGGTCAAAGTCACAGGGACAAAAAACATGATGGTGGTTGCCAGAAACTGGGGGAGGGGAGAGGGCGAGAGAATGGAGAGTTACTCTCTAGTGGATACAGTTTTAAAGATGACAGGAGCTATGCATATGGATGGAGTCCCCACACAGATGTGGTGATGGCTGTGCAACATCATGGATGCATTTGATACCACTGAACTGTACCCTTAAAAACGGTTATGGTAAATTTTGTGTATCTTTTACCACAATTTTTAAAAATTGGAAACAAAAGTGGGAAAACCAACGAAACCACAAGAAAAACAACCAAATGGCACAAACAAGATGCGTAGGGATAAGAGATGGAAGAGTAAGACTTATGTTATAGTTCAAAAGTCTTCAAATTATATAAATTGGTAACTGCATGTATATATATGCATATATCATGCCCCACGGAGGTGCACCCAGATGTCCAGGAAACTCATCCCTGAAGTTGAGAATTTTTCCTCTTATCTGTGTCTCAGTGTGAGCAGGAACTTGGCTACAAGAAAAGTCATGGTCAGGTATGAAGGAGGGAGAAGATCCATTCAACTTTGCATTTGCCATTGCAGTGGAGCATCTGCAAATTACATCCCTCTACACCCAAATTACTAGTTTATATGAACTGCAAATTATAAAAAGCAATTAATGGGGCTTTGTATTGGACCTTGAGCACATAAACTGAACCTAAATTTGACCTAATGATCTTTAATAATGTAAAAAAAAAAAAAAAAAAGAGCTCTTGAATGTGGAGGCAGGAAACCGATTTTTTAAATAATCTTTTTATTTTGAAATCATTACCAGTTCACTCGAAGTGACAAAAACAATAGGAAGAGGTCCCAAGTTCCCTTTGCTCAGTTCCTCCTAGTGGCTACATCTTATCCACAGTATCAAGATCAGAAGGCTGACACTGGGACAATGTGTGTGTGTGTTACTTTATCACCCATGTTGATTTGTTGTAACCACCACTGCAAACAGGGTACAGAGCCAGTCGCCCATGGCAAAGACATCCTTCCTGCCACTCCTTGATCGTGACACCCACTCCCTCTCACTCTTATCCCCATGTCACCTGTGACCATTGGCACCTGCTAATTCATTCTCCATCTCTATCTCCTTGAAGAGACTTTTACCTTTTTAAAGATCTATTTATTCTTTAGAGAGAGAGAGAGGGAGAGCATGAGTTCATGCACAGTGGCAGGGGGAGAAGAAGAGGAGAGAATCTCAAGCCAACTCTCCACTGAGTGTGGAGCCCAATGTGGGCATCCATTTCATGACCCTGAGATCATGACCTGAGGGGAAATTGAGTCAGACACTCAACTGAATGAGCCACCCAGGTGCCCTAAGGAGACTGAGTTTTAAATCCAACTTTTGACCCTGCCAGCTGTGTGACCTTGGATGAGTCACTTCTCTTTTCTGGACTTTATCCATCTCATCTATAATAAGATGAGGTTGGACTATATCAACATTTCTCTCAAATTCCCAGAGGATGATAGGATCCTGAAGTTCCACAGGGATTACAAAAAGGAAAACGGGTTTTAGGGTGAAATAAATGACACCTGAGGAGGTCCTTAACCTGGGTTTTTCTCTTTTTCTCTTGCAGGAAGGTTTGAGCTTTGCTTTCAAGGTGGCCATGACCACTATGGCCACAGGGTGAGTCAGCCAATGAAGAATGATGCCTATTACATGCTAGGCATTATTCTAGACTTTGGATGGGACAGTGAACCTGGCAAAACACTGTCCTTGAGGAGTCTGGGTCCAGAGGGAGGAACTAGATTGTAAACACCCAAGCACACAAATAAATGACTTCCAGCACTGGGAAGCATCGTGAAGAATAGAGTGGGGGTAGTCAGGGAAGGCTTCTTGGAGAAGGTGATGGCTGAACTGGAACCAGAATGATGAAAAGGTGGCCACCATGTGAAGACTGTGGGCAAAGTTGGAGGATGACAATTCCAAGCAGAAAGGCCATCAAAGGCCCTGAGCCAGGTTAATTTGGGACAGTCATGGCTCAGAGAGAGGGCCACTGTGGCTGGAATACAGTGAGGAGGGAGGGGAGAAGTAGGAGGTGATTTGACAGGGGATGGGAGGGGCCACACCTGCCAAGTCCTACAGGCTCCAGTCAGGGATTTGGAGTTAATTTTGACTGCAATGGGCAACCAACAGAGGCTTTCAAGCAGGAGAACGATGTGTCTTATTTGTGCTTTATTTTTTTTTAAGATTTTATTTATTTATTCATGAGAGACACACACACAGAGAGAGAGAGAGAGAGAGAGAGAGAGAGGCAGAGACATAGGTAGAAGGAGGAGCAGGCTCCACGCAGGGAGCCTGATGTGGGACTTGATCCTGGGACCCCAGGATCATGCCCTGGTCCAAAGGCAGGCACTAAACCACTGAGCCACCCAGGCGTCCCTTTTTTGTGCTTTAGAAAGGTTTCCCTGATTTCAGTGTGTAGGATGAACAGCAGGGGCAAAATGGACACAAGAGCAGAGGCAGGAAGCTAATTAGAATGTCACTGAGATGGCCTAGGCTAGACTTGACCATGTCTTGGTCTAGGGCTGAAACAGTGAAATGGAAAAAATCGTATGGTCTAATTTGGAGGCAGGATGAGAAGGGAAGAGACTGAGGGAAATCACAATCACTGGTTTTTGGCCTGAACAACTGGCCAGCTGCCACCTAGTTAGGATGGGACAACTTGGGAAGGACTTAGATTTAGGGCAGGATAGAAGGAAGTTAGAGCCTAGTCGTGGCTGTGATTTGTTCACCTGGCATCCAAGTGGAGGTGTCAGGTAGTTGAACAGAAGTTAAAGACAGAAGTCCACAGTTCAAGGGACAAGCCCTGGCCAGAGATAAAGATTTGAGATCCATCAGACAACAGATGGTCTCTAAAGGCACACAACCAGATGAGAGTCACTATGGGAATGAATGAAGATAAAGACAGAGCCAAAGCCAAGTCAGGTCCCTCAGGCCAATTAACATTCAGAGATGGTGGAGGAGGAGGGGAACAGGAAGGAGCCTGAGAGGGAGCTGTGGGCACATAGGAGGAAACTCATGGAAGGTGGTGTCAGAGAAATCCAGAAGAGAGAGTTTTTCAAGAAGGAGGAAGCAACCAAGTGTGTCAAATGCCACTGACAGACTGAGTAAATGAGGCTCAAGAATTGGCTTTCGGCTTTGGCAAAATGTAGGTCACTGGTGCTGTGGACAAGAGCCATTGCAGGTGATGATGGGGACAAAGGGCTGGCTGGAGAGGGATGGCATAGGCTGGGGATGGGGGTAGAGGAAAAGGCGTGGAACAGCAGACGCAGGAGTGAGGGTATCAGGGCAGGGCTTCTCTGAGATGGGTGATGAGGCACTTATGCCCAGAAGATAATGACCAAGGTCCATCAGTGTGGGAGAAATAGCTGATGCAGCATCACTGCGGGAACGAGGTCTGAGAAGGCACGAGGGGTGAAGCCCAGCCGGGGGATATCACCAGAGGTGAAGGGAGGGTGTGTGGCAAGTTCTTCTGTGACTGTATCTATTTTTGTCTCTGGTGATACCATCACCAGCTGAAATTGAGGCTGGGAGTGTGGGAGATTGAGAGAGTAGACAGTATAAATTAGTCATCTCAAGAATGAGGATGGGAAGCTTCTAAGGCATGTTGGAAGAGTTGGGGGCCCACATGGGATCTGCAAGTATTGATTCTAAAGTGAGTCCAATTGCACAGGTGTGCTGGTTCTTGAGCTGGATCCAACATTGGTTAGATCTTTGGTTTGGGGTTTTGCCAGGTGAGCACGACGGACAGAGAAGGGGGTAAAGGGGTTAGATGCAGGGCAGTGATGATCAGGCTGGATCAAGGACTCCAGGCTGGGTAAGGAGGACAGTGAGGACGTGGTGGCTGGCACTGCAGCGGGGCTAAGGCTTGAAGGTCTCAGTAGGCTCAGAGAATTGCTGCCTTGGGGCTACTGTGGTGCGTGAGCTGGAAGGATAGGGAGCGAGAAGTTTGAGGTTACCAGGGATGACACACTGGAGTGTGCAGATGATACAGGGGTAGAGGTGAGGCTATTATAATCAAGGGGGATCCCTGAATTCTCTTACTTCCTCAGTCCTCTCCCTGTGGGAGTCCAAGAGCTACATCCTACCAGAGCTAGAAGGGGTGAACCTCTTCACTGTACAGAGAAACTGAGACCCGGAGATGCCAAATGCAGAAACTTCAAGGCCGGAAGCCAGAGTTCTAAATCTCAGTCCCAGGGTGAAAGGAGATTCTTGTTGGTGTCATCCCTCCCCCAATCCTCCAGCAATTCCCCTGCCCCACAGCTTTCCCTGTACTCCCCATCCTCTGGAGAGTCTCCTGCAGATGGAAGTCTATAGCCACAAAGAGCGCCTTCTTGTTAACCATGCCACATGTGTCTTTACAAATGTCCGGTGGCAGATCTGTACACTTGTTCTGTCATTGATTCATTCATTTGCCCAGTTAATCATTCATTCGTCCGTCCATCCATCCATCCATCCATCCATCCCATGATTCCATCTTTCATTATCCTTTCATTAGGTTCAAGCTCTTAAACCAAGCGCAAAGGATGAATTCTCAGTCATTGAGAAAATGCTTATCCACCCAACCAACCAGGCAGACATCGGATATGTCCGGAGTGCCAGCCAGTCACAGAACAGCCTCGGGTTAACATGTGGGTATCACATGTCCTCAAACCCCTGGCAGGTGTCCAGGCTTTCTCCTGCCCATTGCTGATCTCATCCTCGGCTGCACATGTCATGTGTGTGCCAAATGTCAGAGCTCTTCCCGCCTCTTCCTCATAGCGGGGCTGATAATATATGAACTGCTATTGATCAAAGTCTACAAGGTGAGTCTTCATGAACTTCTAAAGCTGTCTATTTTTCCATGACAATTTTTTTGGAATGTAATGCTTGCTTATTGTAAAAAATATGACAAAGCATACAAAGTAAAAGACCTCCCTTACAATTGACTACCTCAGCCCCTCCACCCCACATTGCCAACCACTATTAGAAGTAGTGGAGTGGGTATGGTTTGGTTCGTATCCTTCTAGATCATTTCTATACATTTGCAAATGAAAAATATATATATATATATGTACGATCGAGTATGTAGTTACAATTTGAGATCATAGACCATTATTCTACAACTTCCCTGTCCTCCGTGATAATAAATAATGAGCATTATGCCAGTTGGTTGTGGCAGATCTCTTTCATCATCCTTTTAAAAGGCTGAATTGCATTCACAATATGGAAGGATCCAGTACATTTAATTGGTTCCCATCAATGGACATTTAGCGTATTTTTATTTACCCTCCCCCCCTCCCCCAGCTACAATGCTGCTGCAATGGACATCTTTCTGAGCTCTTCCGTATGAGCATTTCTGGAGGGTCATTCCCAGAAGTGGAATTGCTGAGTCATGTGCATTTTCCATCAGAATGGATACCCAGCGCTGGGCATAGTGCCTGACACAGAGTAGGAGTTTTGTAACGATCCATGGGGTGAAAAGATGCTGCTAGATTGCCCTCTAGGGTCACACAATCCCCCCTCCCACAACAATAAGCAGAGAGACCTAGAACTGGCCATTTCTGCCACCAGGTCCCAGCGATGCTAGTTTTCAGGATGACCACTTACTTTCCCTCAGGCCACTCTGCTGCATCTGGGGAAGATTTAAAGGCCTCATGCCATCTTTGATGAAAAGAAGGTGGCGTCGGGGCTGAAGGCGACCTCCTCCAGGTCTGCAAAGCCTATTGCTTTAACATCCTCCCACCCAGGTAGGTGTTTACCCAGTGAGGGCAACATCAGCTCTGTGACCTCTCTAATTGGAGCCAGCTGCCACCCTTGCACAAAGCACGTATATCTTCTTTTTCCTCCCCCTCATCAATCCCTGAAACTCATGGGAACCTTCTTGTGACTGTGCTCATTCTCCTAACTGCCAACTCCATCTGACACGATACTATCCCCAACCAACCACTGTGCTCCCTCTGGAGCTCTGTACCCAGCCCCAGTCAGGCAGCCCCTGTTCTTAGCATCTTCGGGGCTGGCTGTGCCATTTCCCTGCTCCTGGCTCTGCCACCAGCCTGGGCTGTGACACCCTAAGAATGGATATTTTTGAGAGAGCCCTGTGGCCAGCACAGCAGGGCCAGTCCTACCTCCGATCTCCCCAGGAGCTTCGGTCAGTGCTGTTGCTGTGCCCGTCTGCGGAGGAAGGCTGGCACACACGGGCTGCAGGGCAGAGGCAGGGTCACGGCATCAGAGTCCAGCCCTACCTGGGCTCTGAGACGCTGACGTGGAGGGTCTCTCTCCCGCCGTGGACCCCATGCTAGTCCCCCAGCTCCACGCTTCGCTGCAGGCCCCATGGGGATGAATGCTCCTCGAGAGGACTCTCTCCCATGGTGCAATGGGGAATGCTTCTTTCCTCTTAGGGGTTAACCCCACAGATGAGCTGAGGTGGGAGTGCCCAGAACACACATGGGGCTGGAAGAGAGGGAGAATCTGCCCTTTCCTCTTCTTCCCCCAGAAGATTCTAGGGTGGGGCAGATGTGGGAGGCCCCACCCCACAGATGGCTAGCTTCCCCCACCCCCTTCCCCTCACCCCCTCCCCATCCCCGTGGCCAGGATGGCAGGGAGCTGAGCTCCACCGGGCAGAGCAGTAGGAGGATAGGATGGTGAAGAACAGAACAGTCGCTCCCAGGGGATCCCCAGCTCCCTGTCCAGGCTCTTTAGCACCATGACCTGGGTCTGGGTCAAAGCATCTGCAAAGATCCTCTCCCAGAGGGTGGTTCACAGATGTACTGTCCACCCAGGCTCATCAGTAACACATCAATGGTAGGATTTGGGGTGCAGTGACCTCCTCCCTGCCAGTCCTCCAGCAGTGCCTAGGCTCACTCCCCAATTACACAGCCAGAGGCGGACTCCCAGTGACAACCAGGTAAAATTTAGTGAGTACACATTTGGGGGGTAGGGTACAACAGGGTCTTCTCTATTCAAGTAGACCTGGAGGTGGCGAAGAGCCCATGCAGTGCAATCTCCCAGGAACAGGAGTGCCCTCTACAAGATCTCGAGATTTGTATACCCCTCGGAAACAGGGTTCTCTCCACTCCTCAGAGTAGCCCACCCTACCGGTGGGCACCTCAAGGCACCTCAAGTGTCGATATCTTCCTCCTGGCAGCCTCTAGCATGAGATGGGGGCTGAGGGGAGGCTGACACTCCAGGCCAGCATCTGGGACAAGAGAGGCAGCTGAGGTGGAAGAGGACGGGAAAAACAATAAGTTAAAATCAAGAACAGCAGAGACATGGCAGGAGGGGTGGGGGTGTCACAGGGGTCCCAGGAGTCTTTGGCTTAATCCAGGAGGTACTGCAGAGGAGGGGCTGATACTGCAGTTCCAGGAGGGCGGTGGCTCAGAAGGCTGGGTTGTCGATGCCCCTGGGCACCCCAGGGTGCTCCTCAGGCATGAAGCTGTAGGGAGGGGGTGGCTCCATGGGGGGCAGAACAGGCTTCAGAATGATCTGCAGGTAAAAGAGGGGACACAGAGTCTTCTCAGGGCCAGGCACCAGCCATCACCACCCAAGTGCTGGCTGTGCATCCTTCCCAGGGAGGGGGTGACGCGACGGTGGCTGCAGAGCCCTCTCTAGGTCCGGAGGCCTGGTGGAAGGAGGGCCTCGCTGTCACTGGTTGCTCTAAAAATCTGGACAATAGGGAGGTATGGCCAGCTGAGGAACAGAGCAAGGAATGGGACAGAGACACTCACCTCGCTGTAGGGGGGTGGGGGCTCAAAGGTGGACGTCCTGACCCTCTCTGGGGGGGCAATGGAGGGCGGATCCGGGGGCTCCTCACGATCCACTGGGGGGTCCTGCTCCTGGTCTCCACAGTTGCGACAGAACCGCTTAGCCACGCAGCAGATGCACAAAAGGGGTATGATGATGAGGAAGGTGATGACAAAAATCCTGGGGTAAGGAACCACCAACATCTCCCTGAGTCTCTGGGCTGTCTCTGTCCCTTCCCCCACCAACCTGCACCACCCCTTGGGCAGGAGGTCCAGGCAACCCAACCACTATGCCCTGGCCCTGGGCTCACCTCAGAGGACTGGAAAAGAGCTCATATTCTTGACAGCAGCTGTCACCGCAGCATTTGAATCCTTTGGGGCAGGTGCTGGAGGGAGGCAAAGAAAGGCTGTTGGTACCAAGGTGGCAAAAAGATCCCAGCCTCCACACAACTCACTCATACACTCGGGGCACAAGCCATGCCCCAGCAGGGTGGGAAGGAGAAGTCCTCCTTGGGCTCTGTGGGCAAAGCTGGGTCTAAGACCCAGGATCTGGATTCCAGGCTCACTTCACTACTTGTGCCAAGTCACACTTCTTTCTGGGTCTTACGTTCCTTATCTATAAAACGGGTGGGATGAATGTCCTGTTGACCTCACTGGGCAGGTGTGGGGATGGCATGTTGCAGTGCCTGCAAGAGCCCTCTAAGGAGAGGGACAGGGCCCTCCTGCCCACAGTCCCCGGCAGTGGGGGCTGTCCTGAAGCGAACTCGAGGAGCCCTTGCTGGTGCCCATGGAGTAAAAGGTGGGAAGGAAACGGTGTTCCTGGAACATCCAGGGCTGATTTGATGGAAACATTCACCTGCTCAGGGGCCGCCCCCCTCAGTCCCTCCTCATTCGCTCAGGCCTTTGGGCATTTATATATTAAGGTTGGCACAGTTTGCCTGCCCCATCCCCTGGGGGCGGGTACTCCTGGAGGAGAGACAGCCTGAGACCTAGAAGATGGAAAGAGGGGTGGAGATTAGACTCCAGACACGCCCACAAGTGCAACTCTGCCCTGCTTGGCAGGAGGAGAAGGGCAGGAAGTGGGGGGAATGTGATGGATGAGGTGCCTTTCTGGCCCCCTTCCCATGAAGGCAGACAGGGCAGGATTTGGGGTGTCTCCTCCCCAGACTGGAAGTTCTAGCCCAAATCCCAGACTTACAAGAAGAGCCCACATTTGGCTGCAGCCTGTGGAAGAAAAGAGGTGGACATTAGGGGGGAGCGGTCATAAACCGAGGGGTGGCATCTCTACGCAGCACATGCCGCCAGGTGCCTGAGAGCCTGCAGCGGGTCCCCAATGGATCAACATCCTCCCCCAGCCTGCTTCTTCATATCACTGAAGGTCTGTGAGTGGAGCCCCAGCTGACACGGGTGCCCCCAGCTCTCCTTTCTCTCCACACCACACCCCTGCACCACACCTGCTCACCCCCAGATTTGGAAGCACGTGCCTCTGATCACCCCTTCAGTCTATCTCCTTTCCATGCCTCCTCTACAGTCCAGAGCACCAGCACCTCTCCTCCTGCTCACTCCAATCACTCCCCACACTGAAGGCAAGTTCCTATCCAGCAAATCTGATCACCTAAAACCATGCTGGAAGCTCCCCCTTCAGTGTCTCCCTGGTGCCTGGACCCCCAGCCACAAGTGTCTGCCCCCTGTACCCCTTGCACACACAGTTGGTAGCAGTTCCCTGAACATGCCTAGTTGTTTTACACCCGCATGCAAGGGCAGGCCCTCTTCCTCCTGCCTGCATGGTCAGCCGAACCCCATTCATCTTTCACTTCCCTAGGGGTGTGTGTGGGGGCGTGTTCCTTGCTCTTTGAAGCCACCCAGACCCTCCTCTGCGGGACCCAGCTTCACCATCCCTCCCTCCCTTTTCTGCACCAGTTCTGTTGGGCATCCAGGGTATTGGTCCAGAATTTAACCGGATTAGCAACGATGTGTATAAACCCTCCTTGAAACATGCTTAGCCCAGGTATCTGTGAGGCTGGCTCCCACACCTCCCTCTCTGTCCATCTTATTTAAAATTACGTCTAGTCCCCCAAAGCATTCCTTGCCCCTCCCCCTCCTTAAGTTTTCTGCAGAGCTCCTACCTGCAGCTAATATCCTATATGTTTCCCTTTATCTTGTTAACTGTTTGTCTCATCAGAAGAATGTAAACTCCAGAAGGACAGGGATTTTTGCCTGTCATCACTGGTGAAAAATCCAACCACCACAATATTGGCAGAATGAATGAAAGAGCAGTCGCTGATTACCTGGTTTCACTTCCTCCTGGCTGCTCCCAGACTGTGGGGTGGGTGTGGGGGGGCAGGGAATGCAGGGGTGGGAACACAGGAGGGAATGGGAAGTTATCTGTCACTCCCCTCCAACCCCCAGGTGACAAACAACCGCAGCATAAGGGTAAGATGCCGACTCTGGCAAGATACCGCGTCTTCATACCTTTACTTGAAATAATTCAATCACCTTTCAATTGCTAACGACAGTAAAGCCAAGAAAACTGATGCTAGCCACTAACACTTGGGCTGATTCTCCATCTCTGGGCTCAGCTCCACCTGGAAGCCTCCCTCCCACAAACCTTGGCACCCCAGGGACTAGAGCAGGAAGGCCGGCCCAGAGAGAGGGGGAACTTCACACATAGGGGCTAATGCAGAATTGGGGGCAGACCAAGGTGTCCAGACACTCAGGCACCCTCTTCCCCCTTCAGATTCCAGACCCCGCCTCTCCCCGCTCTCCTGGCCCCCAGCTACGGACAATGAACAGGTAAAATAAGTGAATCCTGAGTTGCTGTTTGGAGAGGTTCTCTTACCCCCCTTTAACCTGGGGGTGGTCTTGTCCGAGGTGGTTGAGCCTGAGTTTTATTGAGCGGCTGTGTGGTCGTGGAGAACCTCAGCTTACTGACCCGTGCAGTGGGGACATTATAAGCACCTGGCCCCAGACGTTGCTGGGAGAAATCAAGAGGATGCTCAGCTGAGTGCTGGCACAAACGGCTTGCCTCCCGGCTGGGAAGGAGCACCCGGGCTCCAGGGGCAGAGGCTGGGGAGTGAGCACAGTTGTGATGGGGCCCTGTTCTGGGGAGGGGGCCTGGGACGTCGCTGGCATTCTTACCAGAAGTGAAAAATTCTAGACTGTTCTAGGCTAGACTAGACTCATGTCAGTTGCCAGGATAATCTCCCATCCCAGGACTGGACAGGACTCGCCCAACAATTCAGAGTTTAACAGAGGAACGGAGGAATGAGGGGGTGCATAAACCCTACCTCCCGCTCAGAATCACTGATTTCAGAGGTCAGCCCTGCACTGGGTCAGGCAGCCAGATCAAATTCTGCACAGGCCGGAATCCTACGCCCACTCCTAGAAGGCGTGGAAGGAGCCTTCTCTCCCCTAAGGGACAAGCAGAGAGACACAGTCCCAGAGAGGGCCAGAGCTTCCCCCAAGGTCACCCAGCACTGGAGGAACAGAATTAGGGAGACAGGCTGGCCAGGCGTCCAGACCTCGGCCCCCCCTAGTCCCTGTCCTGACGCCGCGGGAAGAAGCGGGAAGGACGAGCCCAGACTAATAGGAAGGTCAAAGTCCCGCTCACAGTGGAGCACTAGGTGTCAGAGGGTGGTGGGCGGGGGCCAGGTTCCTCCACACGGTCCCCCACAGGCGATAGGAACCCAGGCCTCCTCGGGACCTCCCTCCGCTGCCGCCACCTCCACCTCGCCGGCAAAAAGAGAAAGGAAGTCGCTAAGTGCACACGGGTCACGAGGAAACCCTGACAATGGAAGGTGGTGACCGGGCTCCAGGAGTAGGCCCCTGACCCCACAGGGGTAGGGCCCCGAAAGTTCTACAGCTTCACTTCCCAAGCGCTCACCTGTTGGGGGCCCGTCAGCAGGCCAAGCAGCAAGGTGGGTAGGAGGCCGGGGACCCAGGTGTCGGACATCCTGGCATGGGGGCCACCGAGCTTCCGTGTGTAGGGGGAGGAGGGGAGAGGCGGGGCCGCGACCTCTCCCACGTCTCTCCACCTATGGGGCCCCGCCTCGGGATGGGGGCGGAGCTTATGCACCCGCGAAGGGCCGGACTTGGGGCAGGGAGGGCGCGGGAGGGGAGGGGCGGGGGGAGAGGAGACCTGGGTCTCCGGAACGGGGAGGTAGAAGAGATTAGCTGGTTAAAAAAAAAAAAAAAAAAAGTGCGATCAGTTCTAGAGCTACTCGTTGCCAGTCGTCGCTCCTCCACCCCTCCGTGGCCCCGGGGTTGGGGGAGGCGGCGCTGCGCCGGCCGGGGGTCGGGGTGGGGGCGCTGGGGGAAAGGATGCGGGCAGGGCGAGCTGCCGCTGCAAGCCCTTCCCATCTGCGCTCGCGGGGGGCAGAGTTTGCGGAGAGGAAGGCGGAGGCCCGGGGGTGGATAGACGGCACTGTAGGGCGCGTGGCGGGGGATGTGTCCCCTTTATTTTCGGCCAAGAACAGAGGGACAGGCGGCCTGGTAGATTTCAGGGCCACAGCACTAGTACGTTTGTGTCCCCCCGGGGTCCCCCGCACCGCCGGGGGGATGTGCTAGTGCACTTCCTCTATTTGACTCCAGGGGAAATTATGGCCCAGGACTCGGGGATGGGCCCCCGGGGTCGGCCCCCGGGGCGAAGCGGAAGCCGGGGGAACAGGGGCGCGGCCGAGCCGGCCCATCCGGATTCCTGGAAAGACCCCGCGGAGGCGGTCCCGGCTGGGAGGGCCGGATTCCGACCCTCGGCGGCCGCGCCCCAGCCCTCCGGGCGCGCCGCGCTTCCCGGGTCCGGCCGCCAGGTGGCAGCATCGCCCAACGCCGGATTCCCACGGAGCCCAGCGCCGCGCGGCCGGGACCTGGGGCCGGGGCCCCGCGAGCGCCCGCCCTGGGGGAGCAGGCTGGTGGGCGGGGTGGGAGGCCGTCTCCGGGGGGCAGAGGCGCCGGGCGACAGCCAGATGCCCGCACGCGGAGGAGACGCGGGGGCCCCGCGCCGGAGCTGGAGAGATGGAGGCCGGACCCCCGGGGAGGGGGCGAAGGGGAGATGCTGGGTGGGTGCTGCTCCGGCCCCGGGGAGACGCGGAGGGCTCCCGGGGAGGCTCAGCAACCAGCCTGTTAGGCGTCTCCTGCCGCGCCTCAGATCTGACTTTGCCCCCGAAAAAGATCCCCAGCTTAGTAGGGACGCACGGAACTTCCTCCTCTGGCTGCCGCTTCATTTTCTCTCCCCGCTTGCTCTTTATGTCTGTCCTCATCCCTGCCTTCTAACCTCTCCTGGTCCCTCGCCATCCCTCCCGGTCCATCCTCCTGTTTGTTCCCGGCGCTGCCTCCGACGCTCCTCTCCACGTCTGCGTGTTTGCTCCTTTTCCCATCTCTGGTTGTGAATCACTGTCTCCCTGGGAGTCTGTTTCTCTGTGCGTGTGTTTCTATTTCCTTTGTGTCTGATTTGGTCCTGTGTCTCCCTGACTGGGTTTCTCACCAACTCCCCGGGTCTCTCTGGGCCCCTCTTTCCCTGTCTCTGTTTCTCATTATCTGTTGGCCCTTTTTGCTCTGCTCTTAAGGACCGAATCTTCCAGTCTCCTAATCCAAGTGAAATTGGGGTCTGGCCCCACACAATGGCCTCTATTTCCAGTTCCTGGTGACTTTGAGCCTGGAGAAGGTCATGGGCAGGGGCAGCTCACAAAGTTGGCTCTGGCCCCAGGTAGCCCCTCTACCAAGGGGGGGCTAATCCAGAGAGTGCTGGAGCCTTCTCCCAGCAATACCCACACCACTGCTCCTTAGTGAGGTTCTTGCTAACTTGGGCTTCCCTCTTGCCCCTGCCGTGTTCCTCCTACACCCAAGCCCTGGACCCCCTGCCACTCTGCCTAGACCTGGAGTCCCGCCAAGGTATGGCCTTTAGGAAAGATGGGTGTGTTTAGGGGAAGAGGGTATCTTGGGGAATGAAATGGCAGAACAGAGAACGGGATGGAGGAGTTTGAGGGGTGGACGTGGAAGGCTGGGGTAGGGGCACAGTGGGGCCCCAGGCTGAGGAGACAGGGCCCTTTCTTGTTGGAGGCAGGAGGGTCCTGCACGGGGACACCATCTTCTGTTGGCCCCTTCGTCTGGCCACGGGAGGGAAGTGGCCGTATGCATGCACGTGTGTGCTTAGGCGTGCAGGAACACAGGCGCAGGGAGGCCGGAGGCGGCAGGCAGTCAGTGGGTCGCTCTAGATTCCACGCCAAATTCCATCTGGGGTTTCCCAAAAGCAGCAAAGTCCAAATGTCTTCATACTTGCTCGCTGCCTCCCCGGCCCATTCACCGAAGAACGAGCTGATTGTCTGTGTCCTGCAAGGGCCCAGCTGCAAGGGTCTTGGAGGTCAGCTGGTCCACTTGCTCCCTTCTCAGAGAAGCCAACCGGAGCCCAGAGGGTTGGGAAGGCCAAGTGACACGGGACATTGGGGCTGAGTCAGGACCAGAACCATGCAGGTCTGGAGACCCCACACTCCGAAGCAGCCTGGGAGGAGGGAGCTGCCGGGGAGCTGCTGCAATGGAGGAAGGAACTCACAGGAGCCGGAGTGAGGTGGGAGGTCTTGCCCTGGCCTGGGTGAGGGGGAAGAGCCAGGCTGAGCTCTTTTCCTCTTAGTGGCCCCCCTGGACTGCAGCGGACACCAATTCCCATAATAACTTAGGGCGTTGGGCCAGGATCTTTCTTTTCAAAGTCCACAGAATGCAGAACGATGTTCTGCTCTAGCCTAGCTCTGCCTGCAGGGGGGGACAGACGGTCTTGTGTTGTGTTGGTACGGGTGCCACTTACTGCCGTGTGCTGTGTGACCTTAGTCAAGAGATGAACCTCCTCTTTGCCTCTCTGGCCTCTCTGTGGGGGTGGATAAACAGTACCTCCTTTGTCGCAGGGGGTCATCGTGAGGATGACATAAACTGCTCAGTGTTGGCATACCGTGACGTAAATAAATGTTAGCTGAATCATAACAAGCAATAAGCATTTAAATCCTGGCAGAGGAAAGGCGCCCAAAGCTCCTTTTCTCCATTTCATGTAGAGGCAGAGATGCCAAGGAATGAGGGCCTTGCTTCCCTCTGAGAACCCTCTCTGGGTGGTGGGGGGGGGGGTTCTGAAATCCAGCCCCCTCTGCTGTCCACTAAGTGAATCTGGGTCCCACCCAAGGGCCAGGTGAGAGAGGGCAGGGCCCATGACCTAACTCGGAGAGTGACCTGGTATTGACCACTCTTCCTAGAGAGCCAGAGGGGACAGGTTGTAGCAGTGGTGCTGGGACCAGAGATTTGAGTGATTCTCTCTCTTCCTGGTTTGCTCCCCCACCGCCAACTGAGCACTGCCTGCGTTGGCCTTTTTGTGGTGCCCACCTCTCCCTCAGGCTGAGAGTCCAGGGGGGACTATGGACTGTGCTTGTCACAGGCGTCTCCACTGTCACTGTCTTTACACACTGTGGCTCCCCACCTGCTTTGTAATATGCTCTCTGTGTCCGGCCCACATGTTCTCCAGCCACACAGCAGACCCCTTCTGCTCCCCTCTTTCCCTTCTTCCCTCTGTGTGGACAGTTTCCCCCTACCTAGAACACCTGTCCCCAGACCCCTCCCCAAAACCTAAGAAAGTCTTACACATTCTTCAAGGCTCAGCTCAAATACCAGCTCCTCCAGAAAGCCTTCCAGGATCTTCACACCCCGGCCTTTTCTCTGGGCCTCTCTGCTGGCCCTTGGCCATTCTCCCTAGAAGATGTGTATACATGTTCTAATGTTCCCACCAGGCTGTGGGGGCTGGCCCAGTTCTGATTCATCTTTCATTTCCCCATGACGCTTTGTTCCAAGTAAACACTGGCTCTGTTGTCACTGAAATGAAACTGGTTGGGGGCCTCCCAGGATCAGGGGCCAGATTTCTCTAAGGGGATAGGGAATGAATTCCCAAAACCCTTGGTGGGGGGCACTCATCTTGGGGGGTGGGGGTTGTCCGCCCAGGCTGACTGGGCTTCTTATCTCCACCAGCTGGGTGTTCTGGGCAATCCATCTCTTCTGCTTCCCGCCCCCCTCTAGTGTACACATACCCTCTAAGTGAGTAAGACGGCTCCCTAGGGATCGAGCAGCTCCTACAGGGCGAGCTGCAAGGAATGCTTGGTTCACTGTCCACCTTCCAGGAGGAGGCAAGATGCAAGTTGGATTGCCAACAGGAATTCTTGGCCATGGGACCAGGGTCTGAGCCTTCTTCCCGGCATTCCTTTGGAAACTAAAGTCCACCTCACTCATTCTTGGGGTGATGGGCAGGCATGGAGTGGGGAGGTGACTTCATGAGTTGATCCCAAGTCAGAGCCACCAACCTGCGGGCCAGGAGGGTGGAGGGAGGCGTGCCACCTGACAATTAACGGTTCAGGGAGCTTATTATCCTAATGAGCGGCTGGAGGAGCTCAACCAACACTCACCTTCCCAGAGGCTTAGCAGAGACAAAAACCGCATTTGGGAGCCATTATCCTTCCAAAGTGTAGGTTTCCGGGGCACGGCCAGGGGTGGAGAGAGAGAAAACCTCCAAGATGTGGGGTGGAAAGTTGGGGTGGGAAGGTTGAGCTAGCAAGCTGTGGCTGTCTGGGCCCCAAGTGAGACCCCCCCAGCCCTAGTCCCCTCTCTGCCCTCCCCTTCTCTGCAGCCTCACTCCCACCCCCAGCCTTGTGCTGTTTGAGAGAGAACCCTGTAGCCAGAGAGGAAAAAAAGGGGTTGGGAATCCCCTAGTATCTCCCCTTTTCTAGCTCTGCCCTAGTTGGCCCCTTGAAAGAGGGATCTCCTGCACCCCGCTGGTTGGTGCCTTTGTGGCACATCCAGATGTTACCAGGGATTGTCGTCGTCCTCGGACTTCAGAAGAACTTCCCAGTCCCAAAGAAGCTGGAAGTTCCTGCGGCAAATAGGGGAAAAAGGAGCCCCTCCTAAGGCTGGGCGCTGATCTGGGCTCATCAGCGACCAACCAGAGGGCCTCTCCTGGGCCTGGGGGCTCAGACTAAAGTGCAGAGAAGACAGTCTGAGACATCCCTGAAGCCGATCACGTCTTAAGAACTTGGGGGTCAGGCAAAGCATGAAGGCGAACAGAAGGGGGGGGAAGTGAGGTGGGCAGAGACCACATTCTTCTGCAAACCAAACCGTAGCTCCTCTAAGCAGCCACATCATCTGGCCCCGGCCCAGGACAGACTCGGCCCCAGTGGTGTGCATGCACCCATGTGCACACGTGTGCACACACCTCCCCCGCTGATGTGATGCCCCCCCTCCGCCTTGCCGTTAGGGGAGCCAGGCCAGCCATTAGGGGCGGCCTGCAGGATCCCCCTCACCACAGTGGCCCTGTTAGCACCTCCTCCCTCCCTTGTTAGCGCCTCCCAGCCCCTCTTCCGGCTCCAGCCCCTGATGTCCCTGGAGAGAGGCCCCGTGGCTTGCAGCCCAGTTCTTGTCTTCCCACTCCACTTGGGCTGCTCTTTTCCTTCTTCTCCCAACGGCGAAGCCCCCTGCCCCCTCCATCCAGCCTCCTCCATGGAGAGAGGTCCTTTCCAGAACAAAGGGCCTGGGGCCTGAAGTCAATTCCCCTGCAATTGAGCATGCCCTCCTCCAGGCTGGGCAACAAGTGAGCCCTTCCGCCTCTCCTGCCCACAGGGTGGGAAGGGTCAGGTTTGGGAGGGAGCCTGGTCCTAGGGGCCAGAGCTCAGTCCCGGTGCCAGCTGTGCCACCCTCACCAGGGCAATCGCCCTGTCCGCAGCACTGGGGGAGGCTGAAGGCGGGAGAAGTGACCTGCCTGCAGCTCCAGGGCCTGAGCCTGGGCTGCTGAGTGGGACAGGGTGGTCCTATGCCCCGAGCCAGGCTGTCAGGCCGCCAAGACTGCAGGTTTCCTCTACCGAAGGGCCCCTTCCTGGCCAGCTTTGATGTGTCTGCGAGGTTAGTGAAGGATGTTTGGCTTCAGGGCCCGGCGCCAGGATAAACTCCCTCTGCCTGCTGGGCCAAACCACTGCCTCCTCACTGCCTGGCTCGCCTGCCTCCCCCAGCCTGGGGCTGGCCTCCCCCAAAGCCAGTGCTGTCCTGCCTGCCCAGTGCAGTGGGCACCAAGTGGCCACGGTTATTACTGCCACCTGGGAGAGAGCCTGTGCTCAATGGATGTCCTGTTGCAGAGACTGGCACTGGGCTGTTTGCCCGCCCGCTAGGTGATTGGGGCCCTGGGCCAGGTGGGGTGGAGGGGCCAGACCCCAGCTTTTGTTAGGGGTGGGAGTGAAATGCAGTTTGGGGGGAGGGGTGTCCACGTGGAATGGGCTGCACAGACTTCAGCTCTTCCAGATGTGCTGAGGTTCCAGATGTGGGGATGACTCAGCCGGGAATGGGGAGGGGTGGGCGGTCCATGAGTGGGGGGGAAGAGGGGATATGACAGGCAGGGGGAATTGAGGCCCCTCCAACAAAGGCCAGCTGCTGCTCCCCTTCATCTGGAGCCCCCAGACTGAGCTGGTGGAGTGGTAGCTGCCGGTGGCTGCCCAGATGTGCAACCTGTATGCAGATGGGGAGAGGCGAGAATGAGACTCCAGGGCAAGGGACTCAGCTAGGAAGTCGCCCAGAGACTGAGAGGCAGAGGCAGAAGGTGGGGTACAGTGAGTGGGGAGGGGGTAGGTAGAGGAGGTGGGAGGGAGGATGGAGATGGGGGGAGGAGAGGTAGGAAGAGGCTCAGGACTGAAATGTTAGACCTCTCTTGGCTGATTTGGGGTGTTGGGTACTGGGAGGAGAGAGAGAGAGAGAGAGAGAGAGTGTGTGTGTGTGTGTGTGTGTGTGTGTGACCTTGCTGCAGGAGTGTAGGTTCTATGTGGGGTAGGGGGTATCGGAGTGAGTGTCATGCATCTGACACCTATGAGCTGTATTTGTGAGCTGAGTGTTAGCAGACCCTGTGCATGTCAGGTGCGGTGGGCTGTGGGGCATGGCTTCTAGGTCTGTATGATGGAGAAAGAATGTGGGGACAGCATCTGTGTAGTGATTGGTGGGGTGGGGGGCTGTGATGGCATGTGTTTAAGTGAAGCTCCATGTGCCTTTGGGTGTTGTGGGGCAGTCCCTCGGACCTGGGGAGTCAGAGGTGCCCAGGCACACCAGAACAGGGCTCCAGAGTCCTGGGGCTTCCTCCACCTCCTCCAGCCTCCCCAGTCCCTGGGCCCCCACATGGCTTGGCTGGTGAGATCATCTCTTATAGTACAGAGGAGAGGTTGCTGAGCTTTGGGGCACTAGCACCCCGTGTGCCGCAGTGCGAGGACCAGGTTTGCAGCTATGCTGGATGGCTCTCCCTGCACCCCTCCCCCAGCTCTGCAGTCCTGGCCTCCTTTCTGGCCTCCAGGTGGGTCTGCTGGCTGCGCCTCTGGCCGCTCCCTGGAGAGCCCCACCTGTGCCAGCTGCCCATGCCAGGGTAAACAGGGCACTAAGTGTCTGAGCCGGTGCCCGCCACGCTGGGCACTGCTTCTCCACTCCAGGCTCTGCTGTGGTTTGGGTCGCCTCCTCCAGCTGAATGGCAGGTCCAATGCCCCAGACCCCATAAACAGGATTTTTGGGCAGGCTTGTGGTTATGGGGACCTGGTAAGCAGACGGGTAATCAAGTTTAAGAGGGAGACAACATATCATCACCTGTAAAAGGGGGACTGTTTTGACTAGCACCCCCCATGCTGCAGGGGTCTCACCCCTCCCAGGCAGCACTAGTGGAATCTTCTATCCCCACCCCCCACCCTGCTGGGGCCCACCTACCCTCCTTTAAGAGCTCTCAGCACAGTTCTTGTCACCCACTTTATTTGTGAATACAAATGTCCCCTCAGTGGTGGCCCACTGGCCTCTCCTCTTGTGCTGTCCTGTTTTCTCTCTTCACAGTCCATGGGCGAGCCCTGTCCCCTAAATCACACACATGAGGTATAAACTTGGATGGGTAACTGGTCCTCCAGACCCAGCAGTACTGCACCCACCGCCTGATCCCTGGGCCCTCTCACTCTCTGCTCCTAGGGACTCAGGCCGGGAAGCTTGCTCCTCTGCTGCAGGTTCCCCCCAATTCCTTAACCCCTGCACCCCCTCCTTCAGCACCAATCCCCTCCCTCCCTCTGCGGCTGAGTCCACGATGAGAGGGGCACTTGTTTCCATCCACCTTCTGAACCCACTGATGCCCCCACCTGCAGGGCAGCAAAGAGGCAGAAGAAGCCTCAACCCCCACGAAGCCCCCAGCCAGTGAGGGTGGGGAGGGGGCACAGGGCAGAGCTGGGGCAAGGAGGAGCGGCAGGGGAGTCTCCCTCTGGGAGCAGCCTGGAGGCCCTTCACCCTCCCTCCTGGAGAGCCGCACAGAGGGGTCCAGGGGGCAGGGGGCAGGCGTCCCAGGCCCATGGGTGCCAGGCCGAGGTAGGCCGAGTGATGCCTGGGCCCGCCCTGTCCTCCCAGTCTCCATGTGCCAGCACCTCAGTGTTTCTGGGTCTTTCCCTTTCCTTCTGTTCCTGTGTGTGTGCACTGTTTCTCTTGATCTCCCACTGGCTTCCTGAGTTCCTTCTTTCTTGCCTTTTCCCTTCCCTCCCTTCTGTACTCCTTGAGGGGAGCAGCCCCAGTCCAGAAATAGGTTCCCAGAATGCAAGGTGGCTTTTCCAGGGAGGTCCTTGGCCTGGGCCTGTGGTCTCAAAATAACCACGTCCAGCTTCCCACTTTCTTTGTCCGCTCCCCTGCCCCAGGATCCCCCATGTGCTTGGGGTCCTTGGAGCTGGAGCAGTCTTGCTCTTGCCAGGTTGGAGGGGGGTGCCCATCTTCAGAACTACTCACTTGGCAACCATGGGGTGAAGGCATACCCCCCTCCCTTTCTCTCTCTCTCTCTCTGTCATTCCTGAGAAACCTGCACTCGGAAAGAGTGCAGTCTGGGCCCCATTCCTGGGTGACCAGATGCCCAGGGTGTCCAGGATCCAGATTTATGCCATTGTCTGGGTTTGATTGTGAACAGCACCTCCAAAGTATCCTGCCAGGAGCTATAAATGATATCCCCACACACCGGTCAGGCCCTAGAGGGTCCCACAGCCTCCCCCACCCACTTCGGCCTCCTAGGAGAGCTGTGCAGCCTGCTTGGGCCTCACCTGCCCAAGGACAACAGGGCCAGACAGCAAAGAGGGGAGCTGTATAAATAGCCATTTTGGGGGGAGGCCCCCCAGCAGTGGGCAGGGTGGGTCTGCTTGCTGGAGAGGGAAGAAGGAGAGTTGTGGTTGCCCCCAGGCAGCATGTAATTTACGATTTATTTTGGGGCACTCTCTCCAGCTTGGGTGGGGCTGAGGTTAATTTAAGGGCTTAATGGGGCGGGGGTTGTCGGAGGGGGAAGAGAAGCCCTCCCCCTCTGGCTTATCTGCGAAGAGGGGCGTTCCTTTCCAAGACTGCCGCCACCCCTGGACCCTGGGTCCCTCTGTGGAGCCCTCCCTGGACCCCCTTACACCTGCTAGCCGGGGGCTCCGGCCCATGGGTGCCAGCCCTCCTCTAGCCACCAGGCACCAAAGCAGTGGCTGCTGAAGGAAGTGGTGGTGGCTGTGGTGGACACAGCAGTCGGCCTGTGGGCACTGCAAGAGGGGACCCCGCCGGGAAAGCCTCTCGGGGCTAAGCAAGCGGCTGTTCCTGGGAGCTCTCTGAGCAGCTCAGGTCTTGCTCCAGGATGCTTCATTCTCTGCCCTTCCACAGAGGCGCAGAGCTCCCAGTCTGATGGAGGAGACACAGGCTCTACCCACAGGGAGCCCTCGGTCACAGGCTCTAATGTCAGACAGTGGCCAGTCATTACTTTCTTCGCAACCCCTATCATGATCTTCATTTTTAGTCTTTATTTGTTTATGTCTCTTCCTGGAACTTAGGCTGTGGGGCCATAGAGACTTTATTCTGTCCCTCACAGTGTCTTTAGCACTTGCCTAGCACAGAGAAGCACAATAAATATTTCCCAAATGAACAAAGGAATTTGGAGGGAATTTGTAAGGAAACAGCGCCAGGTCAGAAAGCCCCAGGTCAGGAGGCAGCGGTGGACACAGTCGGGGGTCTTCTCCCTCAGCACCCCACACCTCTATGCTCTGGCTCTAACACCTTGCAGTCTATTGCCCCCTCTTGGGGGTCAGCAGCCACCCTGAGCTAGGGGCTGCCGTGCAAATGTGGTCTCCTTTCCACATGCACACCTTTTCTCACCCTCCCCTCCTCCTATGGTTCCTTTGGCTGCCGTGGCCACTTGACCAAATCCTGCTAGTCCTTTCAGATCCCAGGCAGAGCCCTTTCCTTTAGGCCAGAGTCCCCTCCTTTTGGCCAGAAGTCCCCCTCCTTTAGACTAGGCTGGCCTAGAGCTGGCCTGGAGCCTGGCACCCCACTAGGGTTTAATCTAGGAGACTGTGAGCCACCCAGGAGGCCAGAGGAGGCGTGTATGTTCCTCTCTGCCCCAGCTTCTGATTCTGGGTGATTCAGGTGTACGTGATGGTGTATGTCATTGTTGGTGGAGGAGTAGGTGATTTCAGGAACCAGGGACAGCAGCCAGGACCCAAGTGGGGTAGGGGTGGCATGGAGTTCCTCTTAGAAAGATGTTGAGCCTTTGGGAGAGAGAGAAGGAATGAGGTGGAACAGGGCCCAGGGAAGAATGAGGGGCATTGAAGAGTGGGGGAGGCTGGGGATGGAGAGGACGGAGGGGAACCAGGAACAGAGAGTCAGGGAGGCTGGGTCAGGGAGAAGGCATGACAGAGGGTCAGAAAAAGGCAAAGGCTTCTTGGTCCCTAGACCACGTGTCCCTTCTCGGGCCTCAGCCTGCTTCATCTGTGTGGCAGTTGACATCTTGGCTTTTAAGAAGACCTCCTTCGAAAAAAAAAAAAAAAAAAAAAAAGAAGACCTCCTTGGGGGGCTTTGGCAGCCCCTTCCTCTCCTGGTTTCCTGTCTCCCTCTCCGGCTGCTCCTTCTCCAGCTCCTGAGAAGGCTGTGTCTACTCTGTCTTCCCTTGGCTTTGGGCCTGGCCTCTTCCCTCTGCGCTCTCTCCAGGGGCCCTTCCCACCTCCAGCCACCCGGTGAGCAGCTCCCCTTGGATGGCGTGCAGGTGTATGAAAGTCACCATGCTCCGCAGCAAACCACCCAGCCAGATGTTCAAGCCAGAAAGCCAGGAACCAGCCCTTATCCCTCTGCCCATCTGTTGCAGAGTCCTGTGACTTCCGGCCTCCTAAATCTCGGTCCATCTGGCTCCTCTTTCCACTCTGCTGCTTCTGGCCTGGCCACTGTCACCTCCTACCTGGACCTCTGTGGCAGCCTCCTAGGGGCCACCCCACCACCATTCTGATCACTTTCCAGTCAGTCCTCCATGGGTCATCCTGAAATCTTCCTAGAACATGCATTTGATCATCTTGCCATTGTACCGCCCCTCACCACCACC
This sequence comes from Canis lupus baileyi, assembly GCF_048164855.1. NCBI lineage: Eukaryota > Metazoa > Chordata > Mammalia > Carnivora > Canidae > Canis > Canis lupus. The sequence continues at coordinate 34,899,333 of NC_132853.1, forward strand.
CTGAGTACTCCTGCATCTCCCCCGGTACCCCACAGCTTTCCTCCCTCTCCACCAGCCTCTACATGGGCACCTTCCAGCACCTTCCATGCTGGGTTCTCTCTCATGCTGGGCCTTTGCAGGGGCTGCTCCCGAGACCAGCCACACTCTCCCTCAGGACTCTTCCCCAGCAGCACTTCATCTGGGAAGTCTTTCCTGATGCTCTGCTCCCTGAGCTTGGGTCAGGAGTTTCCTCTCCGGAGTTCCCGCCCAGGGGCTGCCCTGGCCTGAGCTCCCCCACCACGAGACACTCGGCACTCCCTGTGTTGAGTGCATTGCATTGCACTTCACTCCTTGCTTCTGGAGGCTCTGCTGGGCCAGAGACTGTAACTGCCCACAGCGAGGCCTGGCACAGCCAGGATAGGTGCCCAGGAACTGCTTATTGGTAGAACATTCATCCCAGGGAGACTGACAGGGCAAGAAGGAAGAAGGCAGAAGACCCCTCCAGGGCTGGGCAGTGAGGCAGTGGAGTGGGAGAGCTCCCAGGACCTGGGGGCAAGCAGGAGGCCTTGGTTAGGGTGCTGGCCCTGGGGTCCAAGGTGAGGCTGCCATGGGCCTGTGGCACCTGACCTCCTCAGGAGGAACAAGAAGCAGCAGAGGCCTCCAGCTATAGGCCTCTGGCTCCCGGATGGGCCAAGGCTGCCCACCCTCACCCACCAGCATCTCCAGCAGCAGCCCAGAGGCGGAACAAACTGGCCACACACAGATATGTCCAGTGTCTCATGCTTCATGGCCAGGCACAGGGGACTGTGGACAGTCCCAAGTGGAGATCTTCTCCGAGAATTACAAAAAAGTTCATAGGCCATTTTACTTCCTATCTCATACTGTGTCCTTGTATGTTTTAATACGAAAATAATGCTTTAAATCACTTACCATTGGGGGGGAAAATGGACACTCTGGGGAGATGAGGCAAATGATCAGGGCTGAGCTGTTCTTGCCCTCTTCGTGGGTTTGGCAAAAGCGCAGACTGGGAGCCCCGGCCCAGGTCCTAGGCCCTGCTCCACACACACTGGGCACGGCTGCGGCGTCCACAGAATGGGCGGTGGGCCGGGAAGGCATTGGCTGAAGACCGTGGCCACCATTTAGTGGAGCCGTGGGTGTGAAGACCTAGTGATTCACACATGGAACCTTAGGTGCCAGGCTGGGTGTCTGGGGACCAGGGACTGCAGAAGCAGAAGGGAGCATCTAGGCCTGTGCCCCCCCCCACCTGCCCCCCCCCCCAGCTTCCTGGGAGCAGGCTGGGGGTTGGGGGTCCAGGCAGCCGCCGTCCCCTCACAGGCTAGAGGAAAGGGTGAGCTCACCCTCTGGCCTGTGCAGAAGCAAGCGGGTAGGAGAATAATTAAAATGCCAGAGGTTAGGAGGTGAAGTTACAATGGAAAGAATGAAGCCCAGCGCTGCCGCCACTCGCTGCCGGCTGCTCTCCCACCCCGTCCCTCTGCCAAGCCCACATTTGATTTTTATTTCGGGAGCCGCCAGCGCAGCACTTGGGAGGGAGCAGAGAAACCTCACTCCTGCTGGCCCTGCCACGTCTGGAGCTGGGGCCCGCGCAGGGGAGGGGCTTCCCGGGCCCAGAGGAAGAGCCTAAAGGGCCCTCACCCTCTCACCTGGGCACTCAGGGGACCCCCGGAACCAGGCAGGGGGCAGGGCAGCAAGAGGGGCCAGAGTGGGATTGGGAGGCAATGAGTAGAGATACAGAAAGAGTGGAGGATATTCCTCACCCAGAAAGAGGGAAGACCCCTTGCTTCACTCATCTGAGGCTGAGGGAGAGAAAAATCATCCAGCCTCTAGCCTGCCCCCGTGTTTCAACTTTTGCCCTCCCCCCAACTCGGGGGACATCCAGTCCGTTGATAGGTACACATATATGTGCAAGGGCTCTCACTCCCATCTTGTTCCTCATGACTTGCTGTGTGATCCTGGGGAAGTTACTATCCCTCTCTGGACCTCAGTTTCATCTGTGAAATGGGAGAGTAGGTAAGATAAGCAGGTTCAAACAGGGCTCCTCGGTGGTGTCCAGAGGCCTGGGTGCTGTCTCCCATAGGCTGTCTGCTCCCCAGCACATCTCTTATCTGCCCCGTCCAAGGACTGGGGAAGTGGGGGCAGCTGCTGGCCCATCCTTTGAAGAGCCCTGAGCCCCTTCTTCCTGTAGACGGGAGCCTCGGGGGCCAACTCACATTTTCCTGCTCTCGGCTTTCTCTACCGCCCGTAATACACTCCAGATGGTTTCTCCATCCGAAAGCCGAGGCAGCAGATTCCAGAGGGAAAGTGGTTGGGCTCCTCTCTGGGCTCCTCTTTCCACCAGGCTGGAGAGGGGGCCTGGGTGAGGGACTGGGGTGGCTGGAAAAATGGAGTGGGGGTGGTGCTAACTCCACAAGAAGAGGGTGGGAGATCTCCCCAGGCTCCTCTCTGCCACATAAGGTGCTGGGGTCCGTGGGAGAGATGGCAGGGCCATGCGGGGGCAGGGGCATGGCCCAAAGCACCTTGTGGCTTCCCGCAGGTTCTCTCCCCAGTGGGACAGCCCACTAAGAGCTGTTCGGGGGACTCTAGGTTTTCCTGGGGAGGAAGGGAGGGAGGAAGGTTTTCCAGTGTTTCCAGTGCTGGGGAAAGAACACCATCCAATGAGCCAGACATAACTGGTTTCAAATCCTGACTCTGCCACTTAGAGGCTCTGCAAACCTTGACTTCCTAGAGCCTCGATTTACCCTCCTGTAAAATGAGGATGCTTATGCTGCTTGAGATGGTCATGAAGGTGACATGGATAATGGACAGAAAGTCTTCCTGTGCCTTCAGGTGTCCAGAAATGCCCAGTGACTGCCTGGGAGACCCTCTGAGCACACAGCTTGCCTTCCCATTAGGAAAAAGCCCCAGCCCGGCCTGACTCAGCTCCCTCTTGTTGCAGCTTCTCAGTGGTTCCTTCTAAGACATCAAGGGGACTTTAAGTGACAATTTGGAGGCTGTTTAGGAGATAAGCTTGGGGATGGGTGCTATAAGCCTGAGGCTGAACCCCAGCCAGCGTTGGCCTCCTCCCAGGCCCCGCCCCCTTTGCCTCAGCCCTGCAGGACCTAAGCCTGGGCCTAGAGAGCCACGTAGAAGCAGAGGGGACTGGGGGGGGGGGGGTAGGGGGCGGGCAGTCTCTCCCAGCCAGGCCCCGCCTGCCCCTCAACTTCCCCGCCAGGACTGCCTCCCAGCCACGCTCTCTAGCCTTCTCTCCGCCTCTGCTGTACCAGGGGGAGAGCTTCGATTTTTCCACCACAAGAGCCAAGAGCAAAATGGGAAACAAATCCAGCCTGGGGCTGCTGGTCCCCCTGCCTGACCCATAGGGTGTGAAGGGAAGGGGAGAGAAAGCCCCCAGCCCCTTCCCTACCTCTACTTCCTCCCCCCCTACCCTCATCCAGGACATTGGCTTACTCCAGGAATCCAGGGGTCACAGGCCTAACTGGGGAGAGGAGGGGACTGGAGGGGAGCCCGGGGGAGGGACCCTCACTTCCCCACACCCGCCTTGAGGCAGAAAGCCAAGGGCTCACACTCTGGCTTCTCCCCTCCCCCAGCCTTGGAAAAGCCTGAGAAAAGTAGCCACCTTGCCACTTCCCACTCTAAGGTTCTGTGCTGGGACCATTATCAGAGGGGAAGGGACAGCTACCCCTCTCAGGTGCTCGCGGTCTAGACAGAGATGAGACCTCAAGCCCCCTTCCAATTAATAACCTCCTCCAAGTCCTTCCCTTCCTTGTGCTCCTTCCTGCCACCAAGCTTCCCTCCTTCAATGACACCCCCTCACTGAGTCGCCCACCCACCCCATGCATCCAGCTCTCTCTCCCTCCTTCCCCCACCCTGGGCTACCCTTCTCTGCAGTGAGCTCACCTCAGCTACTGCAGGAAGTAGCAGCCGCACAGAGATGAACAGAGATGAGTGCAGTGTCCCCGCCAAAGGCCGGTAGACCTGGCAGGCCTGAGCGTTTCCTCTCCTCACCCTATGAGGTGGTACCCTCTCCTGGCCAAAGCCTGCCTCCCCAGGCTCAGGGCCCCACACTCCTGCCCCAGCTTCCCTCCCTGGCTCTCCGGGTGCTGCCCACATCTCCCACTGGACAGGCCTCCTTTCTGTCCACCCACAGACACAGGCTAGTGTCTCTCACCACGCTGCTCTCCTGAGGCCCCACATCGCCTTCCTGGTCCTCCTTCCCTCCCAGCACACTTCTTATAAGGGCTGTCTCAGTGGCCAGTGAGCTCATGCCTCAACCTGCTCCAATCTGGCTTACCCTTGGGACCCTGGAAGGGACTCAGTCTGCAGAAGGAACTGAAGTTCTCTGTGGAAGAAGATGACATCAACCGGAGCCTCTACAACCTGTCACATGCAACATCCACCTTACAATAAACACTTGTCAGGCAGGGGTCTTTCTCCTCCTCCTTTTCCTCCTCCTCCTTCTTCTTGCCCTCCTCTTTCTTTTCCTCTTCCCTTTGGTTCCCTTTCCTTTAAGAACAGTTCAGTCCAGAAGGTTTAAGATAGGCCAAGCAAGGTAGATGTTCTTGGGGGTGAGAGGTGGGGAATGTCATGGTCCAGCAAAGGTTTTGGAGCTCAAGTGAAGTAAGGAGGGCTTCTCTGCTTGGGGGGACAGCCAGAGCAGGGCAGACAGTGGCGGGGGTGGAGGGAAGGTGAAGAGAAAGAAAGAAGAGAGTCAAAGCTCAATCATACAAACAGATGGCCTCACCCAAATTTCAGAGCTCAAGCAGAAAGAGGAGGGCATCCAGGGATCCCTGGGTGGCGCAGCGGTTTGGCGCCTGCCTTTGACCCAGGGCGCGATCCTGGAGACCCGGGATCGAATCCCACGTCGGGCTCCCGGTGCATGGAGCCTGCTTCTCCCTCTGCCTATGTCTCTGCTTCTCTCTCTCTCTCTCTGTGACTATCATAAATAAATAAAAATTAAAAAAAAAAAAGTTTAGAAAAAGGAGGGCATCCAAAGAGGAAGGCAACCTGGTGTGAAATATCAAAGCCCAAACAAGATAAGGAAGATATTCACGTGGGGGCCAGCTTGGTGAGGGAGATGGGTTGGACCCTGAGCGGGTCAAGGGTCATTTGACCAAGGTAGTGGCCAAGCACCAGGAAATGGAGTCCACAGGGGATGAGGGCATGCTTGAAAAGGGGGTGGGGGCAGGGCATCCAAAGTGTATGGGAGGTCAGAGCCTGTTGAGGTGTGAAAAGCATGTCCATGTAGGGGAAGAGGTTGTGGTGGTGGCCTGAGGCAGAATGTTGGAGCCCAGGAACGCTGAAGAGACGTCTGCATAGGGAGCAGTCACAATGGGCCATTGGTTCACCAGTAAGTGAATATGTTGAGGGAATGAGTCATGTTTCTCAATGTTGTCAAAGGATGTTACAAATATGGGAAGGAAGAAAACTAGAATGACCCCCCTACAGTGTTGGGTTGGGATTAGAGGTATTGGTGAGAACTCGTGATTTTCAGAATAAATAGATATAGAAATAAATGTTGATGTAAGTGTGTATACAGGTGTTTATATCGTGTGTGTCAATGCATGTGCATTTACGTATATACATGCATATGTTTCCTAGCTTAACCCACTGAGAGTGTTTGGAAGCAGTGGCGTCTTAATAACAGTGAGCATAGCTAGCACCCAAGTCTTGATTTCTTTCTTTTTTATAAATTGAAGTGTAGTTGACGAAGTTAACATTAGTTTCAGGTGTATAACGCAGTGATTCGACAACTCTATAGGTTATGCTATGCTAAAGTCTTGATTTCTAAATACCGTTGTCCACCAGAAGAAACCAGGACTCCTTGCAGGAAATGGCTGATTACAGGGCTGGGGCAGGGAAAGTACAAGACAAGCCTGAATCATCTTGTGCCAGAAAATAAAGAAGTACTCGAAAATGATTAAATAGAGTTACCATATGACCTCGTAATTCCATTTCTAAGCATACCCAAGAGAAATAAAAACACATGTCCACACAAAGACTTGTGCGGGAATGTTTATAGCAACATTGTTCACAAAACTCAAAAGATGGAAATGACTCAAATGCCCATCAGCTGATGAAAACAAAGCATGGTATATCCGTACAATGGAGTATTATTCAGCCATAAAGAGGACTGAAATAATTATACATGTTACATCTGGGATGAGCTTTGACAATATTATGCTAAGTGAAAAAAGCCAATTATAAAACACCGCATATTATATGATTCCATTCAGAATAGGGAGATGTATAGAGCAGAAAGTAGATTAGTGGTTGCCTAGGGCTAAAGTGGGGACAGGAGGATACAAGGATGCTAGCTAAAGATTACAAGGTTTACTTTTGAGACAATGAAACTGTTCTAAAATTGACTGTGGTGATGGCAGCACAGATCTGTGAATGCACTAAAAACCACTGAATTGTACACTTTAAATGGGTGAATTGTATGGTATGTGAATTATACTCAATAAAGCCCTTCTAAAAATAAGTACTCAAAGAATGATGGAGACATGTCAAAAGAATATGGAAGCCAGCTGGAAAGGACTTCCACTGGCTAGATCTGGTTCTTTTGAGTATCAAAATAATTAATGATATTAATAGATTCTAATATTTTGAATAAAATAGGATCTATGACTCCATACTGATATAAATAAATGAGTACATGGAAATTCTGTTGAAGAATGGGATATTTACATATTCCCAAAGTGCTTTCCTGCAAAATATTTATCAATTGAAAGGGAAAAGGGTAATTTTACAGTAGAGAAGGCTGGCAGACACCAACTTAATCAAGTAGTCAAAGTGAACATCATGGTAATACGACAAATAACAATCATGTACTACTCAATAGGATGCAATGAGAGGGACATGGTATCACTTCTGTGACATTCCTACATGATATGCTCAACTTTAATCTTGAGGAAACATTGGACAAATCCAAGTTGAGACTATCTACAAAATAATTGGCCTATAATCTACAAGAATGTCATCAAAGTCGAGAATAGACTGAAACTCCATTTCATATTGAAGGAGGCTAAAGATATTTGAAAACCAAGTGTACCATGTGATTCTGTACTGGATCTTTTTACTACAAGGACATTACTGGGATCACTGGTGAAATGTGAATGAGAGGTGTGGGTTAGATGGTAGTAATGTTCAAGTGTTAATTTCCTGACTTTGATGGTGATATTGTGGTTTTCCAGGAGGATGTCCTTCTTCATAGGAAACAGAAGTATTTGGGAGATGGTGGCAACTTACTCTCAGATAAGTCAGGAAAAGAGTTTTTTAACTATATTTGGGACCATATAAGTTTGAGATTGCTTCAAATGAAGCAAATACTTTGTTGTTTTTTCAAATCTGAGCTCAGATCAAATGTTGAAACCTTCACAATTATAAAGATCAGTAGTAAAACCTTTTCATTATTGCTCAGAACTGATTAGCATTTTTATACACATATCCCCCCATTCTCATTCATCCATCAGCAAGTCCTTAGCTATCCACTGTCACCTTTACACACACACACACACACACACACCAGACATAAGCCTTATTGTTTTAAATTATGTATTTGCTTCTCAGAACTACAGAGATCATACATTAGGTAGACTGGAAGGTCTTCTGATGCTCAAATTTGGCTATTTTCATTAAGACAGTTTGAAAAGAAGATTATATTGTGTAACAAAATAGATAAAAAGCTGTAGAGTTTCATAAAAGAATTGGGATTAATGAACAATAAAGAATCAAACAGAATCCCAGAATGGAAAAAATACAATAACTAAAATTATGAATTTATTACACAGATCTAAAGGCATCAGATAGAGCAGAAGAAACAAATAGTGAGCTGGAAGAGAGTTCAGTAGAAAATACCTAGATTGAAGCAAAAAGGTGGAGAACACAGAAAACAGCGCTGATGTTAGATGCAACACAATAAAAGTTCTAGCATATATTTATATCAGAAGTCCAAAAAAGAAAAGAGAGAAATAATAGGGTAGAAATAATATTACTGGCAAAAACATACTAGCCAAAAATACTCTATACTTGACATAAGAATCAAACCAAGTAAGGTAAGTACAATGAAACCATACTTAGGCACATTGTCGTTAACTTGCTAAAAATTAAAAACAGATAAATCTTAAGAGTCACATAACTTCAAAGAAACAACCCTAAGACTGACAAATTGAAGAGATGAAACATACACAATCTAAATGTGTTTTGAATATATTTTGAATAGATGGGATTAACAGCATATTAGACATTGCAGACGAGGTCAGTAGACTTGAAGCCATATGATGACATATCAGCGGAATGTTTCTGAAAGGAAGCACAGAGAGAAAAAAAAAAAGCACACTGAAAACGTAAGAGAACCGGTGACCTACGAGAGGGATCAAGTGCTCTAACATACTTGTAGTGGAAACCATGAAAGAGAGGGGAAATGGAAAAATAGTGACCCCAAATTTTCCAAATTTGCAAAAACTAGAAACCCAAAGATCCAAGAATCTCAGCACTCACAATAAAATGATAGCGCAGTCTGTTATGATAAAAGTGCTAAAAGTCTGTGACAATGATAAAATCTTAAAAGAAGCTAGAAAAGAGACATTATGTACAGAGAGACAAAGATAAAATTATCACAGCTTTGTTGTCAGAGACTACACAAGCCAAAAGACAATAAAATACAATTTTTTTAAGTTGTGAGTAAAAAAAGTTACCATCAACCTAGATCTCTAAGCTTAGTGAAAATATTTTTAAAAGGAAGGTGAAATAAAATTTTCCACACACACAAAAGTGAAGAAATTTATCATTTGTCAGCCTTCACTATAACTAATGTTAAGGTTTTTCAGGCAGAAGGAATATGATGCCAGATGGAAATTTGGATCTACACAAAGGAATGAGTAGAACCTGAAATGGAAAATAAGTGGTTAAATATAAAATATATTTTTCTCACTTAAAAATTTGTTTAATAGACAATTGACATTTTATTTTATTTTAAAGATTTATTTATTTATTCATGAGAGACACAGAGAGGGGGGCAAAGGGAGAAGCAGTCTCCCAAAGGAGTCTGATGCGGAACTCCATCCAGGACCCCTGGATCATGACCTGAGCCAAAAGCTGAAGCTTAACCACTGAACCACCCAGGTGCCCTGACAATTGATTATTTAAATAAAAAAGAATAACATTTATTGTAGGGCTTGCAACATGTAGAATGAAATGTTTAACAATGGCTCCAAGTATCAGAGGGGGAAATGGGACTACACTAAGTTTCTAACTTTTACACAAAGTGATATAATGTTAATTGGAGGAAAACTGCCATAAATTAAAGATCCATATTGTAAACCTTAAATAAAGTGTTGGCAAAATTTTCTTGTAAAGGGTCAAATAGTGAATATCTTAGATGTCAAAGGACATACAGTCTCTGTTGCAACTAATCAAATCTACTGTTATAATATAAAAGCAACCATAGAGAATATGTAAATGAGTTAGCATAGCTGTATTCCAATAAAACTTTATTTGTGGATTCTGAAATCTGAATTTCAAACTGTTTTTATAAATCATAAAATATTATTCTTCTTTTGAATTTTTCAATCTTTGAAAAGTGTAAAAACTATTCTTAACAAATCACCCAGGCAGAAGAGCCCCAGATCATTTATGTAGATACTGTGTTCTCAAGGTGAGCATAAGCACTCCTAACATGTAGGCTGGCATGGTGACTTCCCTCCAAACAGAACAGTATGGAAAGGGATGAAAGGGTAACTTTAGAGAAATCTAATAAACACTACCTCAGCCAGATGATCAAGATCCATATAAACAATGATAAGTCATGTTGATAGTATGTACTCTAGATGTGATTAAAATGACACTTCACCTGTGTGCTCTTCCTTAAAAAAACCAGAACCCTATTCAAAGCATGAGAAAAATATCAGACAAATCCAAATAAAGGGATATTATATACAGTATCTGACCAATACTCTTCAGTATTGTCCAAGTCATAAAAAATGAATGACTGAAAAAGAAGAAAGAGAAAGAACGGAGAGAAGAAAGAAAAAGGAAAGTCCAAGAAACTGTCACCACCAGAGAAGCCTGAGAAAATATGATGATTAGATATAGTGTGGCATCTTGGATTGGATCCTGGAATGACAAAAAGACATTAGGTAAAAACTAAGGTAATCTCTCAAGTAATCATTGATGGTTGAGTGGATAAACAAAATATGGGGTATATGTACAATAGGATATAAGTCAAGCATAAAGAGAAAGGAAATTCTGACCCATGTTACAAAGTGGATAAACCTTGAGAACATTAGGCTAAATGAAATAAACCAGTCATGGAAAGATAGATACTATGTGATTCCACTTATATAAGGTATAGTGGACAGTTAAATTCATTAAAATCAAAAGTAAAATGGTGATTGCAAGAGGATGGAAAAAAGAAAAATGGGAAGATGTTGTTTAATGGGTATAGAGTTTCAGTTTTGCAAGATGAAAAGACTTCTGGAGATTGATTGCCCAATAATGTGAATATACTAACAAATCACTAATACTACTGAACTGAACACTTAAGAATAGCTAAGATGGTAACATGTTTGTTATGTGTATTTTATCACAATTTTTAAAAACTAAGAAAATCTGAATAAAGTTTGGAACTGAGTTAATAATAATATATCAGTATTGGTTCATTACTTTTCACAAATGAACCATAGTATAAGGTAAGATGCTAATAATAAAGATGACTGAGCACAGGATATATGCAAACTCCATATTTTCTTCACAATTTTCTACACACCTAAAACTGTTCTACAAAATAAAGTTTGTTATTAAAAAAATTCATATTTCATGGTCCATATGCTGACCCCTACTCTATAACAACCACTACAAATATTTAAAAGCAACATAGATATTAAGACATTAGTAAAGATCAAAGGAATATTTTTAAATAATCACTATTTTACAAGGCAAGAAAACAGGAGAAAAGAAATAAAGAATACATGGGACTCATAGAAAACAAATAATAATAGATGGAACTAGAGGGTATTTTGCTGAGCAAAGTAAGTCGATCAGAGAAAGACAATTATATGATTTCACTCATTTGTGGAATTTAAGAAACAAAACAGAGAATCATAGGGGAAGGGAAGTAAAAATAAAAATAAGATGGAATCAGAGAGGGAGACAAACCATAGAGACTCTTAACCATAGGAAACAAACAGGGTCACTGGAGGGGGCTGGACGTGGATGGGGAGATAGGATAACTGGGTGATGGGCATTAAAGGGGGCACATGATATAACAAGCACTGGGTACTATATGCAATTGATGAATCACTGAACTCTATCTCTGAAACTAATAATACACTATATGTTAATTTAATTTAAATAAAATCTAAAAAAAAAAAGAAAGAAAACAAATAACGAGATGGTAGATTTAGGCCCAACCATACTGATCATTACATCACCGTGAATGATCTAAATATTCCAAGACAGATTATCAGGTTGGATCTTTAAAAATCAAGCCCCAACTATATGCTATCATTAAGACTGACATCTAATATTTCCACAGATGGTGGAAATGAGAAAACAATAAAATTGCATACGTGAGGCACCATAAAATAACTGAAAAAAAGTGAAAATATCTTTAAAAGATAAAGGTGAGTCCCATCTGGCATGTGAGAAGCTTGGAAGTCATAATCCCATCCTAAAAAACAACTAAAAAGCTGACTAAACTGGAAAAAAAAAAATGAACAGCTCTTCTCAAATCTATGACAGGGCAAACTCTTTGCCCCAGTATTGGAGAGACAGATATGCAGATACAAAGAATCACAACTTACCTGAGCAGAAATCTGTGCAGGGAGCAGTGCCACAGTAGAAAAACCTGAGCTATAACTGGTGAACTTAGGGAGGCTCAGTGTGGAAAGTCTGAAAGTTAAAAATTTCAGATGGACCCAGGTATAGAGGAGCCCTAAACTTCTGTAAATTTTACTTCCCAGAGCTCCAAAGGGTTCTATCAGAGAAAACTCCCCTTATGTTTTCAGAAAGGAGAGGAGGAAAGAAATCATTGTGAAATATCTTGTGTACATTAAAAGGATGATAAAGGAATATGATGAAAAACTGTGCCCCCAAATCTGACAACCTAGATGAAACGGACCAATTTCTTGAAAGACACAATCTGCCAAAAATTACACAAGGAAAAATAGACAATTTGAATGGGCCTATATCTGTTAAAGAACTTGAATCGATAACTCATAACTTTCACAAACAGAAAGTACCAGGCCCAGATGGGTTTTCTGTTGAATTCTACCAAGAATTTAAGGAAGAAATTATACCCATTCTCTACAATCTCTTTCAGAAGATAGAAACAGAGGGATTACTTTCTATCTCATTCTATGAAGCCAGCACTATCCTAACAGCAAAACCAGACAAAGACAATGCAAGAAAAGAAAACTAGAGACCAACATCTCTCATCTACATAGATGGAAAAATTCTCAAAAAAATATTAGCAAATCAAATCCAACAATGTATAAAAAGAATTATACACTACATCCAAGTGAGATTTATCCCAAGTATGCAAGGCTGACTGGACATTTGAAAATCAATTAATGTATTCCATAAGATCAATGAGCTAAAGGATAAAAATCACAGAATCATCAATAGATGCAGAAAAAACACTTGACAAAATCCAACCCATTCAGGATAAAAACACTCTCAGTAAACTAGAAAGAGAGGGAAGCTTCTTCTCTTAGCAACTGATAGAAAAGCAGAAGAAAAAAACCAGTAAGCAGAGAATTTAAACCAAATATAGAATATTTATATGTGTGTGTGTGTGTGTGTGTGTGTGTGTGTGTAGCAAATAACTTCAGGATACATATTCTTTTCATGTGCATGGAACAAATTACCAAAATTGACCTTATACTAGGTTACAAAGAAAGTCTTGGGAAAAATGTCAAAAAATGGAAATCATACAGAATATGGTATCAGACAATGATGAATTTGGGCTAGAAATCAGTATGATAACTTGAAATCTCCAAATGTTTCAACATTAAGCAATACACTTCTAAATAATCTATTACTCAAAGAAAAAATTATGCTTGATATCAGAAAATATTTTAAATAAATTATAATTAAACACATTAAAATTTTGGGATGTAACTAAAACAGTTCTTAGAGGGATATTTATGGACATGCTTACATACATTAGAAAAGAAGAAAGTCTGAAAAACCACTTAAAATAGCAAAACAAACTCCTTAGCAAAACAAACCTAATAAAATGAAAGGGAGAAATAATAAAGACCAAGAATGATAATAAAAGAAAGGGCACCAATTACCAACATCAGGAGAAAGGGGTCATAACTATAAATCTTACAGACAATTAAAATATTATGAGGATATTTTAATGACTCTATGTCAACAAACTTGAAAATTTTGATGAAATGGACAAATTAACTGAAAAACATGACTTATCAAATCTTACAGAAGACAACATAAAGGATAGTCCTATATCTATTAGAAAAATTTGTCAGTAATTAAACATTTTCCTACAATGAAAATTGCAAGTCCAGATGGCTTCACTGGTGGATTTTTCCAAACATTAAAGAAAGAAATTACACCAGTTTTACACAAACTCTTACAGAGGAGAGAGACAGAGAAAGAGAGAAAACTTCCTAACTTTGGATGAAAGTGACATAATCTTGATATTAAAACCCAACTAGGACATTACAAAAAAGGATAACTACAGAATAATATCTGTTAGAACTTGGATATAAGTTCTAAGCAAAATAATAACAATCAAATCCAGTGTTATATAAAGATGATAATGCATTATCCATTTCATCTAGGTTGTCAGATTTGTGGGCATATGTTTTCATCATATTCCTTTACCATCCTTTTAATGTACACAAGAAATTTGACTCCATTTCAGGAATGTGAGGTTGGCTTCACATTTGAAAACCAATTATGTAATTTACTACATTAAAAGTATAAGGAGTAAAGTCATATTTCAATAGATGTGAAAAAAGCATTCAATAAAAATTCAGCATTAACTCATGAAAAACTTCATAGCAAGCTAGGAATAAAAGGAAATTTTCTTAATCTGATAATATCAAGCAAAAAAAAGCTATACAAATATCACACTTGATGGTAAGGTATTAGAGGTTGTCCTTTGAGACTGGAACAAATGAGGATGTCTACCACCACTTCTATTTAATTTTATGGGAAGCCCTAGCCATTGCAATAAGACAAGAAAAAGAAATCAGGTGTAAGATTTGAAAAGGAAAAAAAAAAAAAAACTGTGGTCATTTGTTGATGGCATGACTATGCATGTTGAGAATTTTTTTAAAAGATTTTATTACTTATTCATGAGAAGCACAGAGAGAGGCATAGACACAGGCAGAGGGAGAAGCAGACTTTCTGTCAGGTGCCTGATGCAGGACTTGATCCCAGGACACCGGGATCATGACCTGAGCTGAAGGCAGATGTTCAACCACTGAGCCATCCAGGTGCCCCTATGTTGAGAATTTAAAAAAATCTATAAGTATGCCAGAAGAATGAATAAATTTAGCAAATTTACTAAAAACAAGATCAATACACAAAAACCAATTGTATATTTATAAGTTGACAATAAGCAATTAGAAAATGAAAAAAGAATTCATTGCCAGCAGCATTTTTCTCTTTTAACCAACAGCATTTTTTAAATTAAAAAAACCTAGAAACTTAGGAATAACATCTGACAAAATATATTTATAATTCTATAGTGTGTTACTGAGAGGAAAAGAGACTATGTATTTATTTATTTATTTATTATTTTAAGTAGGCTCCACTCCCAGTGTGGAACCCAACATGGGGCTTGAATTTATGACCCTGAGATCACGACCTGAGCTGAGATCAAGAGTTGGATGCTTGGGGATCCCTGGGTGGCTCAGCGGTTGAGTGCCTGCCTTCAGCCCAGGGAGTGGTCCTGGAGTCCTGGATCGAGTCCCACATCAGGTTCCCTGGATGGAGCCTGCTTCTCCCTCTGCCTGTGTCTCTGCCCCTCTCTCTCTCTCCCTCCCCCTCTCTCTCTCTGTGTATCTCTCATGAATAAATAAATAAAATCTTAAAAAAAAAAAAGAGTTGGATGCTTAACTGACTAAATCACCCAGGCACCCCAAAAGAGACTTATAAAAACGAGATAGGGATATACTGTGTTCATAGATGGGTAGTGTCAATATTGTAAAGTGGTCAGTTCTTCCCCCAATCAGCCAGCAGATTCAATTCAACTTTAATAAAACCTAATACACTGCTGGTAACAATTAAAAATGGTGAAATCTCTTAGGAAAATAGTTGTTCAGTTTCTACAAAGGATAAATATAGTGTTACTATGTGATCCAGCAATTCCAATCCTAGGTATAGGACCAAGAGAAATTAAAATATGTTCACACAGGGACACCTGGGTGGCTCAGTGGTTGAACTTTGGCTCAGGGCATGATCCTGGGTCCGGGAATCAAGTCCTGTATCAGGCTCCCTGTGGGGAGGCTGCTTCTCTCTCTGCCTGTGTCTCTGCCTCTCTCTCTCTCTCATAAATAAATAAATAAATCTTTAAAAAAATAGAAAAATAAAACATGTCCATGCAAAAACTTGCACATGAATGTTCATAGTGACATTATTCCTAAGAGCTCAAATATGGAAACAACCCAAATGACCATCAACTAATGAATAGATAAATAAAATATGATACATCTGTACAATCAAATATTATTCAGCCATTAAAAAGAGTGAAATACACATGCTACAACATGGATGAACTTTGTAAATATCACATTAAGCAAAAGAAGCAAGTCATAAAAGACCACAGACTTAATGATCCCATTTATGTGAAATATCCAGAATAGGCAAATCTATAAAGACAGAAAATAAAATTAATGATTGCCCAAGGTTAGAGTGAGAAGTTGTGACTGCTAATGGGCATTGTGTTTTTCTTGAAGGGTGTCGAAAATGTTCTAAAATTTACTGTGTTAGTGTTTGCACAACTCTATGAACATACTAAAATCCACAGAATTATACATTTATTTGAGTGGATGATTTGTATGGCGTGTGAATTAAGCCTCAAAGCTATTCATTTTTCAAAAACTCAAATATTTCTGAAGGGTTTTTTTTTTTGGTAGAAATTGTTAAGCTGATTCTAAAATTTATATGGAAATTCAAAAGGCAAAGGATAACAAAGATGGTCTTTTTTTTATCATTTTTTAAAATTTTTATTTATTTATTCATGAGAGACACAGAGAGAAAGAGAATGAGAGAGAGAGGCAGAGGGAGAAGCAGGCTCCAATGCAGGGAGCCCGACGTGGGACTTGATCCTGGGTCTCCAGGATCACACCCTGGGCTGAAGGCGGCGCTAAACCGCTGAGCCACCCAGGCTGCCCAACAAAGATGGTCTTAAAGAAGTATGAGGTTGAAGGGCATAAACTAGCTGTTAGAAAGACTTATTACAAAGCTACAAAACTTAAAACAGTTAAAATTTATATACAAATAGATTGATGAGAATACAATGGAGTGTCCAGAAACAGACCCACACTTACATGGTCCAATGATATGATGTGGGCAAAGAATTATCTTTTCAATAAATGGTACTGGATAAATTTACTATCCATTTGGGGAAGAAACCCCTTTGATTCCTACCTCAAACTATACAGAAAATTCATCCTAGGTATACCATTAATACAAATGTAAAGGACAATAGAAATATGCTTTTGAAATTTGAAGGAAAACATTAGTTACCTAGAACTATACACCCAGTAAAATTACCAGTTGAGTGTGAAGGTGGATTAAAGACGGTTTTAGATGTTCAAAGCTTCAGAAATTATATCCCCTTTGCACACCTTCTCTAGAACCTATTGGAGGATGTACTACTAAAAACGAGATAATAAAACAAGAAAGAGGAAGACTAGCTTTCAGGAAATGAGGGAATCAAATGAAGGAAAGAGGCAAAGGAAACCCTAAGGAGGATACTGGAAGGTTTCAGTATGAGAGCTGTTTATGGGGGCTAGAGAGCCATGGGATTGGGGTGGATCAACGGTCTGCAGGAGAGGTTGCATCAAGAAGAGGAAACTGACAAAATGTCTGATGTGTCAGAACATCTTAACAGGGGATTTGGACAAACAGGGTTGAAATAGTGGTCATTACTTAGAAAACTAAATAAATATCAGCAGAAACACAAAAAGATAATTGTTGATTCCAGAAGGAAAAGCAAAAGTGATCATAGTATACTATACAGCTCAGATATGAATAATAATTACATAGTTGTAATAGGGTAAACACCGAAAACTGGCCTAACTCAAACTATCACATAACCATATTGGGAGATTTGGTGGGACTGGAAGTGTGATTAAATGTGGTAGAGGTAAGGAATTAAAAAGAATTAAATCCTCATCTTCCATATTGGGAAGTCAAAAGAGAATGGTCACAAGTGAAAAATCAAGAATCGAAAACAAAGACTTCTTATTAAGAGATAAGGAGAATTTCTTTTAAAACAAAAAACAAAAAACAAAAACAAACAAACAAACAAAAAACAGCTAGGGAGCCCGGGTGGCTCAGCGGTTTAGCGCCGCCTTCAGTCCAGGGCATGATCCCAGAGACCTGGGATCGAGTTCTACATTGGGTTCCCTGCGTGGAGCCTGCTTCACCCTCTGCCTGTATCTCTGCCTCCCCCCACCCCTCTCTCTGTCTCTATGAATAAATAAATAAATCTTTTTTAAAAATCAGCTGATTGAATGGAAAATCATGACCTGGGGAAGCAAAAACTAAGTATGAAGGGATCAGGGACTGCTATTTTTCCTTACATGCCCTGTAAACTTTTTCCTCTTAAACCATGTGCATATATATCCTTGGTAAAACTTAAAACTGCATCTAAAAAAAACCTAAATGTGAACAGTAAAAGAAAAAGAAAGCTTCTAGAAGAATACAGTGAAGTATAGCAAAAGAAAATAAACTCATTATTTTAGAATTAAGCAAAGAATTCTTTTTTTAAAAAAAGATTTTATTTATTTATTCATGAGAGATCCAGAGAGAAAGAGACAGAAACACAAGCAGAGGGAGAAGCAGGCTCCATACAGGGAGCCCGATGTGGGACTCAATCCTGGGTCTCCAGGATCATGCCCTGGGCCAAAGGCAAGCACTAAACCGCTGAGCCACCCAGGCTGCCCAAGAATTCTTAACACAAGCAATTAACCATAAAGAAAATATTGTATTTTTATAAGACCAAAACTTCTGTTTATTAAAAAACATGATTGAGTGAAAAGGCAAGCCACAGAATGAAAGATATTTTCAATATATTTATCTGACAAAGATCTTGTATCCAGAATATATTAAAATTATCCTATAAAATAAGAGAAGGGATCCCTGGGTGGTGCAGCGGTTTAGCGCCTGCCTTTGGCCCAGGGCGTGATCCTGGAGACCCAGGATCGAATCCCATGTCAGGCTCCCGGTGCATGGGGCCTGCTTCTCCCTCTGCCTATGTCTCTGTCTCTGTCTCTCTCTTTCTATGTGACTATCATAAATAAATAAATAAAATTAAATTAAAAAAATAAAATAAGAGAAAAAGATAGACAATTTGATTTTCTAATGGGAAAAGACAGCATACTTTTCATAAAAGAAGGAATATAAATAACTAATATATATACATGAAAGGGCATTTCACAGAGTTATCAGAGAAATTCAAATTAATACCACAATGAAATACCACTACACATTCACCAGAATGACTAAAATTTAAAAGACTGATAATACAAAGTCTTGGAAAAAAAAAATACAAAGTCTTGGCAAAGATGTGCCCACTGGGAATCTCACACTGCTGGGAGAAGTGGAAATTTGTCCAATCACCTTACAAAAACCCTGGCAATAACTACCAAAGCTGAGCATATGCATTCATTATAACTCAACAGTTCCACTCTTGAGTACATGTCCAATAGAAGTGCACACATATATGAACCAAAAGGTCATTGCAAGTTTGATATTAGTCACATTACACCTAATGGTAAAAAACTAGAAAAAAATCCAAATAGCTATCAGTAATGGAATGGGTAGATACAAAGCGGTATGTTCATTCAATGGATATTGAATGCCAAAGAACAATCTACTACTACACACAAAAACATGGACAAATCTCAAAAACATAGCATTGAATCAATGAAGTCAGTCACAAACAAAAGAATATGAAATGTGTTTCCATTTATATAAGGTTTAAAAATAAGCAAAATTATTCCATAGTGATAGAAGTTAGTTACCTTGGGGAAGACAATAATGGATGGTATATGAGGGAGACTTCTAAGTTGTTGGTAAAGTTCCACTTTGTAAAAGCTCATGAAGTATGTGCTTAAGATTTGTGCTATTTATTTATTTATTTAGAGAGGGTGCATGGGAGTGAGGAAAGGATGGCCAGAGTGAGAGGGAGAGCAAAAGAGAATCTTAGGCAGGCTTTATGCTCAGTATGGATCCCAATACAGGGCTCAATCTCACAACCTTGAGATTATAACCTGAGCCAAAATCAAGAGCTGGATGCTTAACCAACTGAACTAACTACCCAGGCGCCCCAAGATTTGTGCAATTTAAAAAAAAATTTGAGAGCAAGAGAGCACAAGCAGGGTGAAGGGGCAGAGGGAGAGGGAGAAGTAGACTCCCTGCTGAGCAGAAAGCGCTATGTGGGGCTTGATCCCAGGACCCTGGGATCGTGACCTGAGCCAAAGGCAGATGCTCAACTGACTGAGGCACCCAGGCACCCCAGATTTGTGCACTTTAAAGTAAGTATGCTATACCTCAATTTTTAAAACTCCTCTTCTTGTCTTGTTCCTCTTCCATCATTCCCTTATTTTCCTTCCCTTCCCTTCCTTTGCTTTCCCTTCTCTTTTCTTTTCTACCTGAACATTTAGCCCTAAAGTTATCAGGTGGGCCAGAGCAAGGTAGGTGTCAGTGGTCATGGTGGTGGAAACTACAGTGGTCGAGAGAAAGGGGTCAGAGGCAGAGCAGGGCAATGAGGGCATCCATGTCAGGGAGGGGTTGTCTGGCATGGATAGTCAGCCTGACAAGGGTGACAGTGATCCGTGCACTGGAATGGCCTGGTTAAGGAGCCTGGTTAAGGAGGGGATCCCAGCATAGGGATGACCTGCCATGGGAAGCCACATGCACAGTATGTTTAAGAAGTATTCCATGCATACAGGGTGACGAGGTATGGGATGTTAGACCGAGAAGGGTAAGGAGGGCATCCACAGAGGGAGGCAACTAAGTGTGAGGAGTCAGCCTACATGGCATCTATGCAGAGGTGGCCTGGAATGGGTAGCAGAGCCCAAGCAGAGAGCAGATGGAATCCACATGAGGAGAAAGTGGCAGCAGAGATAGACATTGGTTACAAATAGGGGAATAGATCTCAAAAGTAAA
Organism: Canis lupus baileyi; assembly: GCF_048164855.1. Taxonomy (NCBI): domain Eukaryota; kingdom Metazoa; phylum Chordata; class Mammalia; order Carnivora; family Canidae; genus Canis; species Canis lupus. The sequence continues at coordinate 34,919,700 of NC_132853.1, forward strand.
TATATTAAAGAAAATTGGAGAAAGACATTACATGTAGGCAAAAGGAGAAAACTAGAATGAACCCTGTGGTTTGGGATTAGAATTGGAGGTGTCTGTATCAATCTATAGTTTTCCATGTATACAAATAGAAAAGAAATAAATACCAATGTGACTATGTCTAGGTACATGTATTCCTTAGTTCTGTCCTTTCAGAAGATTTGGGAGCAGTGATATTCCAATAGCAATGAGCACTTAGCAGCACCTACATCTTGGTTTCTAAGTACCACTTTCCACTAAAAGGAACCAGAACTCTTTGGAGACATGGCTGGCTCCAGGCCTGGGGCAGGGAAAATACAAAATGAACCTGGAACATCTTGTGCCATAAAGTAAAGGAATTGGTCAAAGAATGATAGGGACTATATTAGTTTTCTAGGGTTGCCATAACAAAATACCAAAGATTAGGTGGCTTAAAAAACAGAAATTTATTTTCTCACTGTTCTGGAGGATAGAAGTCCAAGAGCAAGGTGTTGGCAGGTTTGGTTTCTCCTAAGGCATTTCTCCCTGGCTTGCAGATGGCAGCTTTCTGGTTGTGTCCTCATATGTCCTTTCCTCTGGCCATCCCGGTGTCTCTTTCTCCTCCTATAAGGACACCAGTCCTATTGGATTGGGGTCCCACCCTTATGACCTCATTTAACTTTAATTATCTCCTTAAAGGTCCCATCTCCAAATACATTGGAGGTTAGGACTTCGACATGAAATTTTGGGGGAACATAATTTAATCCACAACAGGGACAAATCAAAAAGAGACAGATGCCAGCTTGACGAGGCTCTCACTGACAGAATCTGGACAATTTGAACATCAAAAGAAATAATATTAATACTGATATACATAAATGAAGAAATAAGTGAAGAAAAGATGAAGCTTTCCATTGAGTAAAATAACAAAAAGGATGGTGGAACTAGTTAGTCACCATTTGGCAACTATCATAATAACAATATTTCAGCCAAGAGAGAGCAATGGCTACTAAAATTAATGTCCAAGTTGGATGACGAATGGGAGTTTGCATGGTACTTTACGAAGTACCTCCCCATGAGAAAACATACTAATTAAAATAGGAAAAGGGCTAAACTTACAATAGATAAACCTGGCAGACAAAGTCTTAAACCATCAAAGTGAGCACCCTCAATAATGGGAGAAAGCAAAGTCATGCATCGCCCAATAAGGTGCACTGAGAGCACAGCATCGCTTCTGTGACGCTCCTGCCCCAAATGCACAATTTGAATCTAATCACCAGCAAACATCAGACAAATCCAAACCGGATACGCTACAAAGTCACGGCCCGAAATCTTCGACGTTTACAAAGTCACAATCATTAACGAAAGACTGAGGAACTATTCTGTTTTAAAAGAGACTAAAAATAAATTAAAAAAAATAAAAGAGACTAAAGAAGTGTGGCATGTGAATGCCATTCGTGATACCGGATTGGATCTCTTGGCTACAAACAACCTTATTGGGACAAATGGCGAAATAAGAAAAAGTTACAATAACGCATCTCTTAATTTCTGTGGTTGCCTAGTGGTTGTTTAGGAGAACGACACTGTTTGCAGGATTTATACTACTCAGCGGTGATAGGACATCATGTTGAAAATTTGTTCTCAGATGCTTTAGGGGAAAAAAATGTCTTTGTGCTATTCTTGGAACTTCTCTATAAATTTGAATTTATTTCCAAACAAGAAGGAAAAAAAATGGTGGAAAAAAAGCTTATAAAAATTATGTGTATGGAAAAAGTATGTGTGTGTATATACGCTAACAGCCAAGGGGTAGGATGTTTTAGATGTCTATGGCTTCTGCCTTCCCTCGTACTCCCTCCTCCTTTCTCCAGAAACAGCAACCAGATTTTATTTCGGGGAGCTGCCCCTCCCCCACACTGGGTCCATGTGTTGCAGGTATGGGCACATGCCAAGGTCGGCTAGCATATTTCATCCGCCTGTCCACTGTCATTGCTTTAGGGAAGGGCTCAAGTCAGCCCAATATAGGTCAACACTAGGGTTTTTTTCTGAAACTATTGTGAAAGAGGCTGTTTTTCTCCTGGGGTTGCTTAACTTTTGAAAAATAAACCTGGAACTGCTTGAGACCACCACATGCAGCCAGATTGTTTCAGGGGACAGAAAGCCATTTTAGAGAAAAGGAAAACGGGGAGAGAGAGAGAGAGAGAGAGAGAGAGAGAGAGAGAGAGAGAGAGACCAAGTCCTGTTGATATCATTTTAGCCCATAAACCCAGCTGTACTTGGACTTCTGGGTTCACTAAGCCAAGTATCTTTAATTTTCTGCTTAAGCCACTTTGAGTTAGGCTCTTGGCACTTACCGCTAAAAGAATCATGACTAATGTTAGGAATTCCTAATTCAGCTGGGCTGGAGTTCAGGAGGAGGAAGGGAGAGAGCTGGAGCTGCCAGCCAGACATGATGGGCCTCTGGGCATCAGGATTCAGTGCGGGTGTGGGGCTCTCTGGCGCACTTGAAGGTACTTTTGGAGAAGTGGTAAGCAGGTGGTAGGGAGACAACTGCCAAACAGAAGTCCTTGAGTGACTCTGGACAAAGCTTGGGGGCTTAAGACTTTATCCCCAATCAACCCCTCCTCACAGGAGCTTGCTGCTCAGCCCACAGCCCAGTGGCCACACCCTTGGCACAACCCTGACCAGAGCCCTTTCCAGACTTGCTCCTACTCCTCTCTTCCAACTCCATGGCAACTTTGCCTTGCATTTCTTCATGCTGCCTCCTTTTATAAAGCACCTTGTCTCTGGTTTGTGCAATTGAGCATCGGGACAACCCTTTGGGATGGGGCTGGGATGACTTCCATTTTACAGGTATGGAAAGTAAGGCTCAGAAAAATAAAGCAACGTGCCCAAAGTCACACAGCAGTTTAGGGGCAGAGCCAGGACTAGAGGACAGGGCTCCTCTCTCCAAGTCCACAGCTCTTTCTAGAGCTCTCTGGACTTTGGAATTTCTGTCCTGGGGCCAAGGGATGGCACCTCTACCCTGATATGGGAAGTGTGGTAGAAGACAGAAATTTTCCCATTAGGTTTTGAGACTGCCTTTGAGTGTTTGGGGAGTGGGTCAGCTTTCAGGGACACATGAATCTTCAGGAGAGGGGAGCCAAGTGGGAATGCTGTCAGGGGTCAGGATGTTGATTGGGGCAGGGTAGGGGAGCTTCACAGAATATTCCATTCCAGGGGCAGGATAGCCCCATGCCATGCATTGGGCAGGGCCCTAAGGAGTCAGGAATTGATAGAGGAGTAGACTGGACCCCACATGAAAGAAGCTGGCTGTTTGGTGAAAGACACATATAAGGAACAATAAACTAATGACACAAGTGAGATTCATAATAAATACGTATTATCCAATGTATGACATCTGCTTACTTATGCCCCATACAGTCCTAAGTGCTTTAAATTCTCACCACAACCCCAAGAGAAAGATGTATTATTATCCCCATTTTAGAGGTGAGGAACTGAATCACACTGCTAGAAAAGGAGGGGCTAGGGTTTGAGCTGGAAGTCTGAGCCCAAGCTCTCAAGATCTCCTATTCCGCTCCTACCAGATTCACTGAGCATCCACTACATGCCAGGCACTGTGCTAGGAGCCAGGGTGAACATGACAGCCCCAGTCCTCCCCGGGGCTGCTCTGCTGGAGGTGGGTCCTGTGGGACAAGCTTGATGCCCGTGAGTCAGGGACTGCTTCCTACAGATGTAGTAGGCAGGGTGAGTCTCAGAAAGATGAGGAGTCCAGTAGGTGGAGAGGAGAATGCTCCAAGCAGAGGAGGGGCAGGAGGCACCAAGGCCTCAAATCACCCCTGAAGCTCTGGAGGGTGGGTAAGGTTAAGGGGGCTCCTGCAGTGCGGGGCTCCTGGACCTCACCCAGAGGCCCAGAGCCTTGTGCATAGCTAGACCAGGGGCATGTTGCCTAGAACCGCCCTGGGAGGCGGTTGGTGCCCGGTTCTGAAATGTGGGTGGGGGGTGTTGCTGGGGACAGGCAGGACAGGCCCCGGATTCTAGAGATACTGGGGAAAATGAGCCTACAGAGGTGACTGGGCACAGTGACTGGCCAGAGCAGGGTGGTGGTAGTGGAAGTGTGTGTGTGTGTGTGTGTGTGTGTGTGTGTGTGTGTGTGTGAATGAGCCAAGGGAGCCATCCAGGCACAAGATTCAAACCAAGGAAAGCCGGCCTGGTGGGGCCACCGGTAGCTCACTGGCAGGGGGCCAGCCCTCAGGGGTGCAGAGGTCCTCGGACAGCCGGACTCACTGTGGGCTGTGGGGTGGGGACAGCAAGTCCAGATGGGCTGGACACAGGCAGGGGTGGAGGTGGGGAACCGGGTACCCCAGCAGCGGATCGGGGAGGAGAGGGGCGGGATCCAGCTGGGCAGGATTCATGGGGAGGGAATCCCAGCTTGGGGCACGTGGGCGGGCGGGTCAAGGGGGTGCAGGGGACATGAGCAGGCAGGATGGAGCGGGGGAGGGAAGGGTGGAGGCAGCGCCCAGGGTCCCCTCACGTTCGGAGCCCAGAGCAGGAGGCGTGGGAGCTGGGGAGGCAGGGCCCTGTGGGGAGCAAAGGCTAGGGTCCTGCCCAGGCTGGGGGAGGGGAGACACTGCCTGAGAGCGGGCGGGGTAGGGGGCTAATGAACGGATACGTGCCCAGGAGACCACCTAGGCCTTTTGGATAAAGGGTTGGACAGGGGTGGTGAAGGGGGTGCGCAGGAGGGGACTCACAGCAGCGGGTTGTCGCGGGCCAGGGCCGAGGAGCCGGAGCGCGGATCCCAACCCAAGGATCAGAACCCTGGGCCCAAGAGATGAGAGTCTGACGGGAGGAGCATTAGAAGCCAGCACTTGGCTGTCAGACCTCAGTTTGAGACAGATGTTGCCACTTCCTAGCAATGCAACACAGGGCAAGTTACCTAACCTCTCTGAGCCTCAGTTTCTATATTTTTATTTTTATTTTTTATTTATTTATGATAGTCACAGAGAGAGAGAGAGAGGCAGAGAGACAGGCAGAGGGAGAAGCAGGCTCCATGCACCGGGAGCCCGATGTGGGATTCGATCCCGGGTCTCCAGGATCGCGCCCTGGGCCAAAGGCAGGTGCCAAACCGCTGCGCCACCCAGGGATCCCTCAGTTTCTTTCTCTGTAAAGTGGAGCTAATGATCTGTTTATCTTATAGAGCTGTTGTAAAGGTTGGGGCAACGTAAGCAAGGGGGGGCCCTTACTCAGTAAGTTCTAAGTAAATTATAGTCATTGTTAGTCTGTAGTTGAGCTGGTTTTGCAGAAAGAGCTTTTTGGGGAACATAAAGAGTCATAGGATGTTGCCCATGCTCCTCCCCGACAAGCTGGGTGGCTTTGGGTGGGGGGAGCTCCCCGGGGCTCCTGGGCCCTCCTTTGTAAAATGGGAACACTGATACTTCCCACCCCGGCTTTGGAGTGGAGCAGATGGGATATTGCGTGAGCGGGAGCCTGTGACCTACCAGGAGAGGCTGGGATGGAGGGTCAGTCCAGCTGGCACATGGGCCTGCACCAGACAAGCAGGGCTGCCAGGTCTTAGGGGCTTCCCTGGATTCACTTTCAGGATTTCTTTATCTGCAGTGGAATGTGCCGGCAGTCTTAGGCAACAGGGAAGAATGTTTCTCACACTCTTACATGGACAATCCCTTAATAGGCATTGAATTCACACACCAACCACCAAGTTTAAGCAAATTTTAAAAGAACATTGTGCTTCTAAAATAATAAAAATGCAACTTTGTAAAAGTAATATGAAAGATAAATGTTTGGGGGCGCCTGGGTGGCTCAGTTAGTTAAGCATCTGCCTTCAGCTCAGGTCATGATCCCAGGGTCCTGGGATGGAGCCCTATGACCTACTCCTCTTGCATGTGCTCTCTCTGTCAAATAAATAAATAAAATCTTAAAAAGACAAAAGAAAGATAATGGTTTTGTATCATGAGAGGGACGATATCTTCTGAAAATCCCCACCAGTATATCTATGCCCTGTGACAACAAGAAGCCATAAGAGTTTTCATATCCTGTCAGTTTCTTTTCTTACTCCTTATTTGTACGAAATTAGAAAATCCTAAACCACAATTACAGGTCATTAGAGATGGCAGCAAATGTTTGGTGGCTGTCAGATGGTTGTGGATTCAGACCAAGCGAGAATCCAGAGATCACAGAACTGTTTCTCTCTGCAGACTATTTTCCACTCTTCTGGACACTAAGTCAACAGGTACAAAGCTTCTAAAAATTAGAAGACTGAGGGTTTCATCTTGAGAGACAGCATGTGGCAGATGGAATTATAATCTTCTCTTTGACTGAATTTGACTCTAGAAAGAATTCTTTAAGTTCTGATGTAATATTTGGATGTGGTTTTATATTAACCTTAATAATATGTCATTGGTTCCATTCTCCTCCTCAGAAACAAAAATCACCAAGTGTTGAAAAAGAATCAAACTCTTGGGATGCCTGTGTGGCTCAGTGGTTGAGCATCTACTTTTGGCTCAGGTTGTGATCCCAGGGTCCTGGGATCAAATCCTGTATCAGGGATTTTATTTATTCATTCATGAGAGACACACACAGAGAGAGAGAGAGAGAGAGGCAGAGACACAGGCAGAGGGAGAAGCAGGCTCCCTGCAGGGAGCCCGATGTGAGTGAGAACGGATCGGGGACTCCAGGATCACGCCCTGGGCTGAAGGCGGCGCTAAACCACTGAGCCACCCAGGCGTCACAGAATCAAACTCTTAATAATGGAGCAGTCACACTGCATGCAGTTTGGTTTGAAGAAATTTGGCTAAGTGGATCCTCAACAGTGAACATAATAGTTTGGCGAAGTCTGGGCAATACAGACATTGAACATAGTGCCATGTGAGAGGATCCTTAAGATTTTGGAACAGGTCTTGAGAGGCATTATCAACACAAGAAAACGGTTTTATCTCAGCATTCTTTTCAAAGCTTCTTGTGGGAACCTTTTTCTCCAAAGCCAGAATTTCTCATGGTGGAAGAGCAGACTCCTGGACTTGCTGCCCTGTCTTTGCATAGGATGCTGAAAAGAAGTATGGTCAGTGAATGAGATTGGATCATAGTCATGATTTTGACCATTTCCTTCGACTCTGTATTGGGGAGGATTTTGGTTTGGCCATTCATTATGGAGATCCAAAACAACAGTGGCTTAAACAAGACAGCAATCAATTTCTCTTCTGGCTGATAGTCCAGAGATACGTGGTCCAGGGGTGGAAAGATGGTTCTTCCCCATTAGTGTGTCCAGAGATGCAAGCTCCTTCTATCTTATTGTTCTGCTACTGTTAGGTCACTGGGATGGTTCAAGGTGGCTCACCATGACATGAGATTCCAAGCAGGAGTTGAAGGAAAGTGGAGTGGAAAGACATGCCCACTCCCTAGAAAGAAATGAAAATCATACTTCAGCTCATATGCCATTGGCAAGAACACTGTCACATGACCACACTTAGCTAAAAGAATGGGAAATGTAGTTTTTATTCTGAATGGTCATGCATCCTGCTAAAAATAGAGAGAAAAGGGGACAAGGGATATTGAAAGCAATAGCTGACATTGCCAAAATGTGGGGGGAAATCAGGAAAAAGATAGGAACCGGCTTTCAGGCACAGCCTCTTTCTTCCTTGGAGGGGTGCCCTTCCTAATGGTCACTCAGCAGTGATTGCCAAACCATCCTTTCAATTCATATCACGATTCATGAAATAATTCACATAAGCAAAGAATCTTTTTTCCTGAAGCATGAATTTTTAGTGATGAAACTAAAAGTTATCAAATGCTTTTCTCAGATATATGAAGCACACACATACCAAGTGTGGTTGGACTCTGCACATTATTGATTTTAAATGTTTAAGTTTATTTAAGTAATCTCTACACCCAATATGGGGCTTGAACTCGAAACCTCAAGATCAGGAGCCACTCAGTCTTCTGAATGAGCCAGGCAGGCGCTCTTACACATCATTTATTTAAACCAATGTCACACACATGGGCTCACATGAACTTTGGAAAAGAGAGGTGAGTTGAAACCATTTTTTCAAATCACAGATCATGCCACCTGACACCATTTCTAAAATCTTAAACCAGCTTGTTCAGATGGTGGTATGTTCATTTGTCATAGTCCAAATCTAACCTTAGAGGAGCACAAATATTTGACTTTTAATGAGGAGTGTAAGATGACTGGGTTTATTAAAATCAAATTATTTTCTCATAATGTATGCATCTGGTACTTATGATGTCCAATACTATCATTCGATAAAGGAAGTTCGCCAAAAGCTGCTTCTGCTTTCTCTCTGAGAAAAATATGTCATGAATAAACAGTTCTTTCACAAACTTCTCAAATAATATTACTTGTATCTGTGTTTGACTAAGAGGAGTGCAATTTTAAATGCTGCCCGTGTCATTTTGTTTTTCTTTAGTGGGAGAAAAAAATCCATCAATTTTGTCCTGGAAAGCTTATTTTACTCTTGTTCTGGAAAAAATAAAAATGCTCTAATGGTTTACCAGAAAGGTCACTGTGCTTTGTTTAAAAATGATGTTAAAGTCTTGATGGCTTTATGCCACTATTTGACAAAGTTTCATAACATACAACACACTGGGGATTAAGATGAGCTGGTTAGTTAGTCCAGTGAAGTCTAGTGTTGGATATTCAATATCATACTCACTATTTACACTTTTCTTTCTCAGCTGCTTGTGTGAAATCTTCACACATGTCCCAGTTCTTAGAGATTTACATTTTTTCAAACTAAATTCTCGTTCACTATTTACTTTTATAACACTGTACTCAGTTGTAGTATTTGGATTACTATTTTCATCACTCTTCTCAAGCTTTAATGAGCCACTTTTGAGCCATTGACTTATTTGAGTTGAGGATATTACACATCACAAAATTAATAACCAAAACCCCATAAATGACATGAAAATATATTGCCCCAGACAAACTGCCAAGATGGATCAACCAAATCCAAACCTTATAGCACATGCACGATGTTGAAGAATGTGACAGTAATTAAGGACATAATGGGAATGCTGTGAAAATCTTAATCAATTTGCATTTGAATGTTATGAGTAAAATAATTCCATCCTTTTTTTCTAAAAGATCTCCAATGCCTGTGGATCGCTTGTAGACCCTGAGAGACCCCCAACGGTCCATGGACCACACTTTAGGAAAATTTCTATAGCCAGCAAACCTACTGTCTGAGTCACGAGATGGAGGGTGGTGATGTCTTGTTAAATTGGTCTCCGGCCATCTCCAGCTGGAAGTGAGTGTTCTTGGCTAAGTGACATGTTACGTGGGAGGAACATTGATAGACACATAAGCGGGCATCCAGGAGAGATGTAGGACAATGTAATGACCAGAAACCTGGGCAGCTCAGTTTAAAGGAGTCTCATGGAAACATGCAGGGTCTGTCAGAACCTAGCCTGTAATGGGTAGATCCAGCCGCATGGTTACCTGCTGCCTCTGCTTAGATACTCTGCCTCTACCAGGGCCCCGTGGCATACAAGAAGCTGTTTTTCAAACAGCACATACTCCTCCAATACATATGGCCTTTTTCCGAAACTGTAGGGGTCTACACTGTGATTCTCCTATTGGGGTGTCAAAGTCTTTTTTGATGTCACAAATACCTCTAATATCATAGAGTCTGCAGGTCTTATGCTGCAAGTGGCCATCCCTGGAACTATTACAAAGCTCTTTCCTGCTCTGGGTCTTACTCAAATTTGGCAGGCTTTCATGTTACCTTTAAGTGGATCAGAGTCATATTCCCAAATGTAGAATATGTTTTCTCCAGCGCTAGCAAAGCCCTACCAGGTGTGCTTTCTTATTTGCGGTGAGAAGTACAAGATGCAATTATCTCTTCCTTTCTTTGGAAGGATGTCCACACATGCCCCAGACCTCTAAACTCCTAAAGGCTTCACTGATGTTATGAGCTTCTCCACTTTTGCAGCATTTTTTCTTCCTATCTCCTGGAATGCCCATGTCTTACCAAAGCTCCCAGCACTTCTTCTCTTCTGGTCCACTTGACATGATGTTAATTGTGGACTGTCAAAATATAGATCAATCTGATACTCTGTAGAATGTCCAGATGATCCAGGTCCCTTCAGACTATGTTGTAAGAGAGAGTGGGAGTATAATATGCCCTGGGACAAGAACCTCAAATGCGTACCACAGTCCATCCCAAGTGAATGATAATTGTTTCTGCTGCTCCTGATAGGAAAAAGAATATATTTGCTGGACCAGTGGCCACATAACATGCACCCAAATTGTGTTCATCTGTTTTAGTAAAGTTATCCCACCTGGCCCAGCAGCTGCAATGGGACTAGTACTTGGTCGTATCTACTGTGCTCCTCCAGCAGCTATTTAGTGACTTTCTGGTTTTACACGACATATCTATTCTAGCATGCCCACTTCTCTGCACCTTTGGACCCCTTCCTGTCTTCTATGACAATTCTAGCATTTCTACTTTGCTTAGTGTGAAGTTGGCCCACAGTGGATCCAGGTCCCAAATCCTTTATAGAGTCTGTTTTCTGGGGCACCTGGGTGGCTCAGTAGACCATGTGACTCTTGATCTCAGGGTTGTGAGTTCAAGCCCCATGTTGAGTATAGAGATTACTTAAAAAATAAAGTCTTAACAAATAAATTCTGCTTCCTTGGACCACTCTTGGCACCAAGTGTCTTAGGACAGGTCCCTGGGAAATGGACTCTGAAATGGAAATTTGTGTAAAGGAATCTGTTAGAGAGTAAATGAACCAGGACTTCACAGAGGGAGATTGATTGCTGCAACACATTCCAAACAGACACCTCAGGTGATCCCATGAAGAGCTCTGGAGCTCAGATGGCCCTTCGGAGTTGGCCCCCTTGAGACAAGGGGTTGGGGCTTTTATATCCTCATATCAACCAGTCATAAGTTGACTGCCTCTAAGGAGGGAGCATGACTCCTGGTGAAGTGAATCGTTTTGGCTGACAATGATTCTTGGAGAGGGCTGGGGAGCCAAAGGTCTCCCACGTTGCTCTCCACTGGGCACATGGGTGTCTCAGTCCTATGGAAGGTGTGTCTGGACAGCACCTCCCGAGGGTGCCTATAGCAGAGGCTGGGACTGGGCAGATTTCAATGGCCTTTCCAGCCATCAGAGCTGCTCTGAAAAGTAGAGATGGCACCATCCTCAGAAGTATGTGAGCCTGAGTCTATAATGATCTGTCCAAGATTTTACAGAATAAAAGCATGGACAGACCAGAGTTTGGACTCAATTAATGGTTTTCAAATGGGGTTCCATGACACCTTAAGGGTTTCTTAGAGTTCTCAAGGGGCTGCATTGAGATCCGTATTCAGGTTCATCCTGCACCCTTGCCCATCACTGCTGTGACCGGAATAACTCCACTACTATCTGCTCATGTGCTAGGGCTCTGCATAAGGTTTTGTCTGCAGAAAGGCTTTAGCGGCCAAAAAATAACACTAGGAAATTTTCTAAAATACCTAATCTGGACTCCTCAAAGCTATCAAGGTGGTGAAAAATAAGGAAATACTGAGAAACTGTAGGAAGAGACCAAGGAGACATGACAGCCAAATACAATATGACACCCTGGATGGGATCCTGGACATTAGTAGAAAAACTAGTGAAATCCAAATAAAGTCTGGAGTTTAGTTACTAGTAATGTACCAACGTTGGCTTCTTCATTTTGGCAAATGTATCATGGTGATGTAGGCTATGAACATTAGGAGAAAGTGGATGAAGGGTATATGGAAACTCTATGCTTTCTTTGCAACTTTACCTGTAAATCTATAATTGTTCCAAAATAAAAAGGTTATTTTTATATTTTAAAAAAGATTGTATTTATTTATTTATTTATTTATTTATGAGAGACACAGATAGAGAGGCAGAGACATAGGCAGAGGGAAAAGTAGGCTCCCTCAAGGAAGCCTGATGTAGGACTTGATCCCAGGACCTCGGTATCACAACCTGAACTGAAGGCAGATGCTCAGCCATCCAGGTGCCCCTAAAAAGGGCAATTTAAAAAATTTCATTAGAAGCCTATCAGACAGGGCTGATTTAGACAAAATTCTAAATATTTCCAGAAATGAGGAGAAAGATGGGGTTTTCTGGTCCAAGAAGAGGCCAAGCTTGGATATTAGGTGGGGTTGGGATGTCAGAATGAGGGTGATCGGTAGGATTCTTGCCCACAGATTTCCATCTGGAATGTTAGATATTCATATTCCTGTCCTTCCTTATCTCCAGCTTCTCCAAGAAAGTAAGGACCCACCTGGGAAGGAGGGATCTGAAGTTGGGCTCACTGGAGTGGATGGGACCATTGAAACATTAAAATTTGAACAGACTTTGAAGGGAGATTGAGAAGCTGGTTGGTGTTTCAGTCCCTTCATTCCAGCTAAATACTCCCCAAAACAGAACCCAAGTTAAGCCCAGGAGAAGCCAGAGGAAAGAGGAGACACAGGCCCTGCTCCCAGTCTGATGGGGGAAACCCTGGTTATTACCTCAGGGAACCGCAATATGGTAAGCAAACACAGTCCCTGCCCTCAAGGAGCCCTTCTCTAAATAAGGAGACATAGTCCCTATCTTTGGGAGCCTCCTGTCTGATGGGAGGGACACAGTCTGAAGGGGGAGGCAGGATACATCCCAGGTGTGCAGACTAGTGATGTCTAGACTGACTTTCAGATGGTGGTATTTGAGGAGAGGAGACTGAGAGGAAGGCTAGAAGAGGAGAGGATTGTGTCCTTTCTAGAAAGAAACCAGTGGGAAGGGTCCTGGGACCGATCTGATGGGTCCCCCGGAAGTGGGCCCTCTCAGATATGGATATCTATTCTGATGGTGAGTGACCATGCCTCTGATCTGTTGTCCTCACAAGGATGAAGAGCAACTGACAAGCAGTGAAGGGGCAGGGAAGGACAGGATAGATACACAGAGAGATGGGTAGGGAGAGAACCAGCCAGAGATGCCAGGGGAAGATCTGAGATGGAGGGATACAGAAAAGAGGGGAGAGTAAGATCAAAAAAAGAGGCAGAAGCAGAGGGCCCCTGTCCTGCCCCTACCCTCGCCCCCGCCCCTAGCCCCCACTCCAGCCCTGACCCCCAGCTGACCTAGCCCTGGCCCCCAGCTGGCCGACCCCATTTGCATCTCCCTGCCTCAGTGCTCTCATTCAGGCTCTGGCACTGCCCCAATGTTTTCCCTCATTAGGTGTCAAATTTAAACTAGAGCCAAAATCCACATGTCCTAGCTGGCTAGGGAGGTGGCTCCCTGGGAAGGAAGGAGGGTGAGAGCGGGCGCAGCCTTCCTCTGCTGTGTGGAGCTGGGCAGAGGTAGGTGGAGAAGGCGGGCAGGACCCATCCCCCTTAGTGTGCTGAGGGCCTGGCCCAGGGCTGAGCGCAACAGGGCAGTATGTAGTGGTTCTTGACCAGCTGAATGAGTTGTACCCGGTCAATCTTTGAGAACGGGTCATAGCATGATGGTGAGAGCCTGGGTTCAAATCTCAGCCTCACAACTTCCTAGCTGTGTGACCTTGAGCAAGTTACTTAACCACCCCCCCGCCCCGAGCCTCAGTTTCTTCATCCAGAAAATGAGGGTAAAGCTCTTAACAAAAACTATATCATAGGATTGTTGTGGCCATTCAGTGAACTAACATGTATATGGCTCCTAGGACAGTGTCTGGCATACAGAAAACAACAACTCACTCAGCTTATATTATGTGGGTGTGCCATGGGTTATGATTTGTCTGCATCTCTTATCTGCATGTATGTTCAAGTGTGGATGTGGTGTGTGCAAGGGGGGGCTTCTGGGCTGGATCACGGTGAGGGTGGTGGTGGCGGAGTGCAGTGGGAAAAGTGCTGGCTCTGTGGTCAGGCCAGGCAGGCATGGGATCTAGTCACAGCCTCAGCACTTCCTGGATGGGGGTTGGGGGTCCCCAGCAAGGGGCTTCTCCTCACCTACAGAACATGTATAAGACCTTCCTCAGGGGATTGTCAGTGAGGAGGAGCCAAGCACCCCTGGAAGCATGACAGAGGGCTGTAATTCTTCCCATATTGTATGTGGTCTGTGGTACGTGGCTCTGCGTGTCTGGTGGTTGCGTGGATTTGCAAATACGGGAGACATGAGGCAATGGAAAGAAGCCTGATCTGGCACTCAGGGCACCTGGGTTCCCTCCTAGCTCTAGGAAGGGTGTTTCAGAGCCACGCCTCAATCCTTCTGGGTTTCGGGTTCTTCCTCTGTACAATAGAGGTGTTAAGACTGACCTCTCAGAGCTGTCATAAGGATCAGATGAGATGATGTGTGAGGTGCTGCCAGCAAACGGCACTTCTCAAGAGCTTTTTCCAGATGCCGTGGTCCCTATGGCTAGTTTCCAGCCACCTGACACTGTGATCCTTCCCATACATGGGCACAGAGGGAGTGTGAATGTTTGTGCAAAGAGCCATCTCTTCAGGCAAGGCAGGAGGGGGGCATCCCTTGGCATCCATCCTGGGTCCCTTGGACCTGTCCAGTAGCGGTGAAGCCTGTGGGCTCTGGAGCCAGGCTGCCAGGGTGTGAATCCCAGCTCAGCCACTTCCTAGCTTTGTGACTCCAGGCAACTGACTTACCCTCTCTGTGCTTCTCTTTCCTCTTCCAACACTGGAGACGAGAATGGCACCCCCATAGAGGCCTTTGTGAGGGGTACACTGTTCAAATGTGTAAAGTGCTTGCGGCACAGCCTGGTACAGATGTTTGTGGTTATTCCTGAGTCGGGCTGGGTCAGAGGGGTGCGCTCTGCTGCCCAATTCCCACGTCTTTCCTGGCCAACAGATAGCTCATCCCCTGGAACCGTCCTTTCTGAGCTCTGACCAGTTTCCCTGAGGCAGAAGTTCCTCGAAGGGTGCAGCCCGAGGCACAGCAGCCAGCACAAGCTGCTAAAATAATCACATTTACAGGAGGCCCAGGATGTCGGTGGGACAGATATTTTTGAAAGTGAATGTTAGTGAATTTCAGGAATGAGAGGCGGGGGACATACTTCTACAGGTCCCCAGCTGGCTGGAAATGAATAAGCTTTTCTGGGCTCTGTTCCCCACCCCTCTCATACCCCATCCCACCCGGAACTTCACAAGGAGGCAGGTGACTTGAGTGGGTAGGGGGAATCATCTTTGGCAGGGTCAGATCTCCCTTCCCACTGCTCCTGCTTGCCCTGGTCCTGCCTGTGACCTCAGAAGGAGGAGAGAACCAAGAGTGGGAAAATGTAAAGGGGCGCTGGTGTGGTAGGGGGTGATAGGAATGAGAGAAGAAAGGAGGGGCGGTTAGGGAGAGGGACATAGAAGTATGGGGGTCAGCTGAACCGAGGCAGGCAGAGGCTCCTGTGCACGCGCAGCTCTATGTGTGAAAGAATGTTTGCCGGAATGTGTGAGTCAACGTGTGTGAGGCGGTATGTGTGTCTGTGCCCCAGTGTCTGTCTGTCTGACCAGGAAGATACAGAATCACAGACCAACACCACCAGCAGGGACCAGACTGCGGTTCTGCAGATGGGAAAGCAGGTTCAGGAATGAAATGTCCACCCAGTCCCTGGGCAAGTCGGGTACTAGACCCTGGGTCCCTGGACAACTAACCGAGGACTGGAGGCCGGGGTCGGGGGGGCAGGGGGGGGCGGAGATGAGGAAGAAGGGGACCAGGAAGATATGTTTTGAAGGAAGAGGATTGGGAAATCTTCCTAATTCCTGCCCTTACTCTGGGTCTCCCCTGTGGCCCCCAGCTGGAGGAGGATGGGGTGGGGGGGCAGGACAGCGCTGCCCCAGCAACAGTAGAGGAGGAGGGGCAAGAAGCAGCCTCGCAGGGTGCAGGGCCCCTGTGGGAAGGGTCCAGCATCCGGCCTCCCCCTTTCCTGCAGACGTGGACTTGCCACCCCAGCCAGCCGGGACGTGTCATCCTTGGAGCCCATGACGGTAGCTGCAGCCTCGAATATGGGGAGGGCCCTTCAGAAAGGGGTTGGGGCACATTCTCAGCTTGGCCAAGCTCAGCCCTAAAATGGAGCGGGGAGGAGCCTGAGCCCACCAAAGTTCTGCCCCCCCCCATCTGTCCCTCCTCAGTTTCCCCACCTGGGCAATGGGAAAGAGGACAGGAAATTCTGTCTGTGAGGGGTTAAGTGGAATCGGGAGGAATTCTCTAAGCAGGCCCTCACCGGGTCTTGCATGTGGCTTCCCTGCTCCTCCTCCAGAGCCCCCTGCCTGGGAGGAGCACCCTCTGTCCTGAGATGGGGGGGAGGGGAGGAGGAGGGGAAAGAGGGTCCATGGCCAGGAAAGGGAAGCTGCAACCAGAACAGACATTCCCGATGACTCACGGGCCCGGAACGCCTTGAGAGGCAGCAGGACAGCCCTCTGTTCAGCTGGGGCAGCCGGAGAGGACCCAGGCCCCAGCCTCCCCACCCCGCCCGGGGGGTGGGCGGCAGGGAGGTGAGGGGAAGGCGGAAGGTCAAGAAAGAGCCCCAGAGAGGCTCAGGGAAGGTCACTGAGAGGTGCCTTAGGGAAGGGAGACCATGGGCCCCTCCACTTCCATGTTAGCCACAGATTACACTCCCGAGGCAGCAGGAGCAATGAAGGCTGCAT
This sequence comes from Canis lupus baileyi, assembly GCF_048164855.1. NCBI lineage: Eukaryota > Metazoa > Chordata > Mammalia > Carnivora > Canidae > Canis > Canis lupus. The sequence continues at coordinate 34,936,280 of NC_132853.1, forward strand.
GCCACAGAAGACACCCCCTTTCCCCGACCTTCAGGGAACTCCCTTTCTAGAGAACTGTTTGAGAATAGGAGAACTTTCTGCCTCTACCCCTTCCTGGGACTGGAAATCACACATTCTTGCCCTAAAGAGTAGGGGGTTGGCTTCGATGGTCTCTACAGAGCCCCCCTTAGTCCTTACCCACTCCAACTTCCTTTACTGCCATGCTCCTCCTGTGACCCCAAACCCCTCCATTTGCTGGGCCTCATCTCTGGGGAGGGGAAACTGAGGCCCAGAGTGGTCTGGAGGTCCAGGAAACACGACTGCTCCCTCCCAGGTCTGCCTGACCTGGTGGAGTGCTGGGCTCAGGGTGCCCATGTCCAGTTCCTCCTCCCCCCAGCAGAAGAGGCAGTAAAGCCTTTAGTCTACGTGGCAGGCAGAGGGGGGCCTGCGAGGGAGGGGAGCTGGGAATGAGGTCAGCGGGTTGGATGGGCCAGGCTGTGGCTGTGAAGGCATCTGGGCTGCAGCAGTCTGGAAGGTAGGGGCCTCCAGGCCGGCCACTCCCAGCCCCAACCCGCCATCCACCCGCCCACCATGGCCTGTCTCCCGGCTCCTGCTCCTCCCCTCCCTGCAGCCCACACTCCAGCCAGGCCAGATGGTTCCCATCAAACCTCTTCCATGTGGCAGTTCCACCCTGCCCACCAGGCTCCCTTCCCCCTCTGGCCACACGGCTCAGCTGAGAGTTGGAGAACAACTCTCCTGCCCTGTCCTCCCCAGGCCTAGACTGGTATCATGTAAGATCTCTGTAGGTGTTGACCTCTACCCCCAGTTCCTTCCCTGGCCCCTCCAGCCCTCCAGCAGCCACTGCCACCCAGGATCTTGAAGCGCACCAGGGATCTTACCTCTGACCCCTCAAGCTCAGCTGTGTGACCGGAAGCAGGTCAATTCCCTACTCTGAACCTTAGTTTTCTCATCTGTGCAAGGAGGGGGAGAGTAGGGCAGAATGAGCTCAAAGAGTCATTCTACCTAAACATCTGTGGTTGTATCACATTCCCACTTTGAAAGAGGATAAACTTTCCAGATCTGGTAACAATGGAACACCAACTTTGAAAGGGTCATCTGGTCTACCTCTTTGCCCACTCCCAACCTGTGTTTCCTCGATGGTCTGAGGGTCTGAGACACACAAATCCCACCCACTTTCCTTGCATCTCCCCCTCTCTCCCAAGGGCTCCTAACTTGAGCTCTGCTGCCAGCGAGGTGTAAGATTTCCTGGCAAGTCCCTGGCAAAAGGCTTACAACCATACCCTGCTCAAAAGCAGTCATTGGCTCTCCATGGCCACCGAACAGATTTTAAATTCTTCTGCTAGAATTCCAGGCCTCTAGAAGTTGGCCCCAGCTTACCTTTCCAGCCTCACCTTCCATGTTTCCTCTGCCCATGGCCTTCTCCCCACCACCTCTGGCTCTGTTGGGGTTAGGGGGAGGGAGGTTTCCTAGATTTGGCGATGCCCTCCCTCCCATTCCAACCCTGCCTTCAAAGCCTCACCTCTAAGGCTCAGCTCAAAAGCAGCTCCTCCCCTAAACCTGCCTCATCTCCTTTTGGCATTCTCATCACCCTTGCATCTCTCTGGAGGCTTCCATTGACCGAGCATGATGCAGGCCAGCAAGCTGGTCTCACTGCTACCCATTCCACATACTGGGGAGATGAAGATCAGAGAGATGGAGAAACTGACACAAAATCACACAGCCAGTGCTGCCCTGGATGAGAGACATTTCTGTCTTTTATTCCCCACCTGGACTCCCCATTGTCTGAGGACAGGAGCTGTTGTTCCCAGAGCTCTCCTCAGCACAGGGCTGACCTCAGGAGGTCCACGGTAACCATCCACTCCATAGAATTGACTAGAGTGTTTGCAATAGGCATCAAACTCAGGATATTCTTCCTTTACGTGGGGCCCTCGCCCAATCTCCTCCTTTCCAGGGTACCAGGCCATCCAGTCTCTCAGAGGACCAGGAATCATCCCTGCTCCTCACCACCACACTCCCACATCTGCCAACCCCAGCGCCTATAAACTCTACCTCTCAAAGGGCTCCTGAATCCATTCTCTTCTCTGTTTCCATCCCCTTTGACCTGGCCTGGGCTCTCATCGTCTCTCCGCCCTGCAGTGGCCAACTTCTACCATAGCCCTCCCATCTGTACTACTGCACCAAGTGACTAGAACCATCTTCTACAAGCACAGAGCTGATTGTGTCCCTCCCTGCTGCAGACCCTCTACTGGGGCCCAGAGCTGTAAGGAACAGACTGAACCCCTTGGTGTGGCTTCCTTGGTCTCCTAGCCTTTGCTTCCTGTGCTCCAGTCACCCCAGTCTTCTCTGGGTTCTGTAGGCATCTAGAACTTGCCATACTCCTTCTTGCCCCAGAGCCTTTGCACTATGGTACCATGACACTTACTGCAAACCCTCACCCTACCACCTACTCTTTATGTTAGGTGTCCCTTAGCTCATCTGCCAACCTCTTTAGGGAAGCCTTTCTGGGCCCCCAGGTCTAGGGATGACTCTCTGGGATGCCTGCCACTCAGAGCTCTGTGTTCCTTTCCTTCACGACCTTTCAACAACATATTTGTTCATGTGATTTCATTCAGGTCTGTCTCTAACAGACCCAAGCTCCATGAGAGCAGGCTCTGACTGGCCAGGCCCCGATGCAAAATGCCTGTTGGATAAATACTGGTGAATGAACAATTCTGGATCCTTTCTGTGTCCAAGTCACACTCTGTCCAAAGGGGTGCTCTGTCCAGGACTGGTACAAGTGAGAAGACTGGGATCCCCCATCTTCCACTCAACCTTCACCCCAGAAACTCCAGAACCCCAGATTTTCCAGGAAGAACTGGTGACTGATATAGAAGAGGACGACACCAGACACCTGTGGCCAAGGCTTCCTTGGGATGAGGGTAGGGGTGGGGGTGAGGGTAAAGGAAGCAGATGGGCTCTGGACAGGTGCCTCCATCTCACAGAGGCTCCTCCCACCCCTTGCTCTTTTTCTTTTCAAATCTAAGCTTCAAAGAAGCCTTTGCACACACCTCCTAGGCACTTGGACCAGATGTCTGGCTGTGACAAAAGCCTCGGCCCCCTCAGCCCAGGCCCCGCCCCCTAGGCCCCTCGGTCCAGGCCCTGCCCCCTTGGCTGGCGGCTGGCCTCTCCGTGGAGGGTGGAGGCAGCCCTGAAGCCTAGGGAGACAGCCCCCGAGAAGGGATGGAGGAGCAAGAGATACCGGAAGAGAAGGAAGAGAATATGAGAGAAAGAGAGGGAGGGAGGAGGAGAGTGTGGGTGGAGAGATTGGGACCTGGGCCAGACACAGAGGAAAGTGAGGAGAAGGAGACGAAAAAGATCTAAGAAAAAGGAAGGAAAAATACATGAGCGGGAGAAATGCGGGTGGCGTGGGGGGATAAGAGAATAGGAAAAAGGAAGGAAGCGGGAAAAGAGAAGGGGGCTAAAGCAGGTACAGAACGGAACCAAACCAGAAAGGGGCAAATCACAATTCAGAGAAACCTGCTCTGCCCCCAAACCTGGTGCGATCAAGCCAGGTCCCTGGCCCAGGAGCTCAGGCTCCAGCAGGAAAGATGAGCGTTGACTCTTCACTTGAGATCATCGAGGAGTGGAAGCGAGAGCCTATTCAGCACCTTATTCTCAGTTGCGACGACCCCGACCCATTGGGGACCTGGTGAGGTGGCTGAAGTGGGCCTGGGGAGCCCTAATGTCATTGATGGGTTACAGTCCAGCCCCCCGCCCCCTGCCAGGCATCCCAGCCCCTTCCCTGGCTCCTCTGGCTCCACTCCCCTCCCCACTCTTGGACTGGGGGACGCCCCACCAAGAATGGGGTAGACCTGCCAGGACTAGAAATCAAGCCTTCTCTTCAAGAGAAGAGAAATGAGGTGCCAGCTGGGCCCAGATGTGGGGATCTGAGGGAAGGGAGAGCCAAAAGCAAGAGGGACTCAGAGAAAGAGCTCAGGAGAAGGAGGGGTGGCAAAAGAACCAGAGTCCCATGGGAGAGAAAGACAAGGAGACAGGGGACAGACACACAGACAGGAGTGGGGGTGGGGGAGAGCGGGGGAAGAAAGAACCAGGAAGGAGGGAGAATGGGGCATCTAATCATCTCCCCTCACAGCTAAACTGCTCCTCAGAGCTGTGTGCACTCTGACCCCGTTTCCTGGCCTCCCACCTGCTCCTCAGCCTCCTTCAGTCTGGCTTCCTCACCCATCACTCCACCAAAGCTTAAGCTTAGGGCACTAATCACCACCGTGCTGCCAAACCCAGGGAGCATTTTGCCCCTTATCGTACTAATTCTCTCTGCAGCATCTAATTCTCTCTCCTTCTAGAAAAACTTTCCCTCGCACACATGACACCCACCATCCTTCTCCTCTCTGCCCTTCTATTCTCACTCTTGTCCTGTCTCCTGTGCAGAGGGGCTCCTCCACCCCTTCCTGCCTCCTCAGCCTGGAGGTCCTTAGGCTGTGTCCCAGCCTTTCCTCTCTCCTCCCTCCATGCTTGCTCCGGAGACCACCCTTCCACACCATCATCTGGGGGCCTATGTTTGTCTTCCCTCTGAGCTCCAGACTCAGACACCCAAGGGTTGCCCCCACCTTTCTGACCACATGTCTCATAGATATATAACACTCCACATGGACAAACTTCATTCCTCATCTTCCCTCTAAACCTGGAAAAGACAAAGGGACACCTGGGTGGCTCAGTGGTTGAGCATCTGCCTTTGGCTCAGGGCGTGATCCCGGGGTCCTGGAATCAAGTCCCGCAACCAGCTGCCCAGAGGGAGCCTGCTTCTCCCTCTGCCTATGTCTCTGCCTCTCTCTGTGTGTCTCTCACGAATAAATAAATAAAATCTTTAAAAAAAATAATAAACCTGGAAAAGATGAAGAGACAGAGGGATATCTCCAAAGGCTGAGGCTGAGAAAAAGCAGAGCTGTGCCTGGAAGCTAAGGAGCTTAGCTGAGGACCCAAGGGCCCAGCCCCTGTGAGGCTGAACAGAGGGAGTGAGAGAGGACCCCACACCCTTGAGATCTGGCCCAGACATTCCCCCGAGGGAGGGGTAGGACCAGAGCAGAGCTCTGTGATGGGGACCGGTGGAGACCCAGTTGTGCTCTTCAGCCACACTCTTAGACCTCCTCCCCTTCTCTCCTCAACCCTCTCCTAGGGACCCTCTCTCCAACCACCAGTTGGGGCCGGGGTTAGGGGAGAGGAGCATGCTGGAAGGTCAGACTGCAGAGGGAGGGCAAGAACTTCAGAGCAGCTGGGAAGGGCTGATCCCCCTCACCACCACCACCACCAGATGCACTACTTCTCCCTAATCCCACATCACAGAGTCCAGACTGGGAGCTTGGGGTGCTCCGGAGGAAGGGGGACCTGGGGGTCACAGGCCTGCTTCCTCTCTCACGGGAGGAGGGCACTTGGGGAAATTTGGAGAGGGAGAGAACTCAGAGCTCAGCACTTTCCTCTTTCTGTTTTTCTTCTTGAGGAATTTTTTTTCTCCTAAGTGCTGATGACTTTACCATTACTTGGGGGTGTGTGTGGGGGGGAGATTTTGGCTTTTGTTTCCCCCCCAACTCCAAATGCCCGACTAAGTCTCACATTCCACAAGAAGCCAGAGCTTCAGAGTTTCCTAAAGATGAGGTGGCGTCTCCTCCCCTCGCCCAGCGCCCTCCCTCATCCCTCCCCGCCCCCCTTCCCCAAGTCTCAAGCCCAAGGAGGCCCAGCCAGGCTGGGAGGAGACCCCAAGCACATTCTTCCTCTCACTGTCATGCTGCAGAAATTAAAGACACATCTTCGGGCTGGGCGCCCGCCAAGCGTTTCAAGTCGAAAGTGGCAGAGGAGGCCCAGGACCTCAGCTCAATGCCACGTGTAAAGAATGCTTGGAAAGCCTCTGCCCACAATTCCTGGGGCAGAGGTCTGACACTGGATGTTGGGGCACTGGCTGTCACACAACACACACACACACACAAAGCCCACCCCCAGCCCCAGGGGTCCCCAGACATCCTTCAGAACCCCAGGCCCAAGAGGTACAACTCCTCCTTGTCATCTGAGGCTTAATCTCTCCTTTAAGGCAGGCTTGAGACAGCCTGAACCAGGAGCACCCAGGGAAGGGATTGGAGGCTGGAGTCCTGGCTTCGAGAACTCAGCCAGGGAGGTGGGCAGGTCACACCAACTCTCATCCTGAGCCGGTGACACCCCGCCCCAGACAGCCATGGCAGAGTAACAGAATCCTTCTCCCCTGTTGGGGAGGGGTGCTCCTTATCTCTGACCCACAAGGTGGGGGGACAGGAACTGCCATCTCAGCAGCCCAGTGCTGTTGTGCCCTGTAGTCGCTGGCACTAGGCGGGGGCAGGTCCTGGGCCGCAAGTTGCTGCCACATGGTGGGGATAATTGATGAAGGCCCATCCCTCCATTGCTGTCTGCAGCCCTGCCTCTCGGAAACTCTATATTTTCCCTTTAATTATAGCCCCTGTGCTCTCCCCCCGCTGCCCCACCCGCACCGCTCATCCTGGCTGCCCACGGCCAACGTGGCTCCCTCCCCTTCTGTTCCCTTGGTCTTTTTTTTTTTTTTTTCCTTTGCCTTCGTTGCACAAAACCAGCTGGGGGAGGGCGTGGAGAGGGGCGGGGGGAGGCAATGGAATTTTGGATGGTTTGGGGGAGGCGGGACTCCCCGCTTCCACGTTTGCAGCTCTGGAGTGATGGGGGTGGGGGACCCGGGCAAGGGGGATTGGAGTTGATGGGCACTGCAAAGGGACCCCAACTGCCTTCTCTTGGGCCCACAGATTTCCGGAGGGCCAAGAGTAGAGCATTGTTGGGAGGTTAGGACGTGGGCAAGGGAGGACACTGGCCCCTGGGGCATCCCCCTAAATACCATCTGTTGTTCTTGGGGTCTCTATGCCCCTTCAGGGTACAGATTATTCTCTCCCAGTTCCAGGGGCAGAGAGCAATGCCCGGGGTTTTCAGGAAAGAGGTGGGGCAGTGGGGAACATCCTCTAAAATAAGGTCACTTAACTTTCCCTGGAATTCCATCCCAAATGCCCAAAGGCAAGTTTCCCCCAGACACCCAAATTCTCCCGTTCTCAACCTTAAGTCTAGGTACAATCAGGGAAGGGCTTTCTGCAGCTCCCAGAAGGAGCACCCTTTCTCTGGTCTAATGTCTTCTACCCAAGTGCTCCCTGGTTTGACTCAGCAGGGGGTAGGTGGGTCTCTAACCAGGCCCTGGCCACCACCTGGGCTGACCCTCACCCAAGACCCTTTTCTAGGTCACTAGCAATCACAGTGCTCCTGTGCAACCTCACTGCGCAGCAACTTCCCACCACCACTCTGTTGCCCTATCACTTAACCCCCAGAGCTTCCTTCTGGACAGATCACACAATCAAATTTCTCACCCAGTGTGTCAGCGTCCCTACTGCATCCCTCTCAGTCATGCCCTGGGTCTGGGGGAGAGCACTGAAGTCCACTGTGGGGCCTCAAGCATGGCAGACTTGACATCCTCATTATAATCCCCTTCTTGCCAACCACTCCCACCCAAGCATCTCATTCCTCATATATGCAAAGGAATCTCTAGCTTGTTTCCGAAATACGCCTAAGCTCCATATCCCCACTGTACAAGAAGACACCCCTAAACAGGCACATCTTTTAAATTCTCTGATTCCCCCATTTTAGAGGAGATCCCTGCCTCTTCATACCCATCCCTTAATTCTTGCCAAGGATGTCAGTAGGGTGAATGAGGCATGGCCAGGACTACCCTCTCCCGGATCACCCCCATTCCTTCTACCTCTGGAAGATTCCCTTCCCAGCTCCCCAGTTCCAGTTCCTCCAGATGGGGGAGTCCCCGGAAGAAAGCCCAAGGGGCACCACCACCCACTCTGTAGCCCACACTATACGGAGGACCTAGTCGCACCTCAGCAGTAGCATCTCTGGCCCAGGCTGGGCTGGGGGGCTGGGGAGGCAGACCTGCTAAGGGGGGAGATGTGCGGTGGACTCCCTTCCCTTCCCTCCTCCTCCCCCTCTCCCTTCCAACTCCCAAATTGGGGGCCGGGCCAGGCAGCTCTGATTGGCTGGGGGACGGGCCGCCGGCTCCCCCTCTCCCCTGGGCAGAGTTCCTCCCAGCTCTCCACCAGGATGGTATAAAAGGGGCCCGGGCCAGTCGTCGGAGCAGACGGGAGTTTCTCCTCGGGGTCGGAGCAGGAGGCACGCGGAGTGTGAGGCCACGCATGAGCCGACGCTAACCCCCACCCCAGCCGCAAAGAGTCTACATGTCTAGGATCTAGACATGTTCAGCTTTGTGGACCTCCGGCTCCTGCTCCTCTTAGCGGCCACCGCCCTCCTGACGCACGGCCAAGAGGAGGGCCAAGAAGAAGACAGTAAGTCACAAACTTTTGGGGAGTCCAGGGCTACTTGATACCTTGCCCTGCGCTCAGTCCCGGGGGTCCGCGACTTAAACTGAGACTCGGGATGCTCCGGAGACTCCGGGATGGAAGGGAGATGGTGAGGGCTCTTCCTCGCGCCGCGCCGTGGGAGAGAAGGCAGTGCGCCCCGGGTGGAGGATGAACTTCAACGCCCGGGTAGTGTGTGGGGGGGCGGGGAGGATGGAGCGCCCCAGGGAGTCGGCACAGGAGGGAGTCCCGAGCGCTCAGGGTGGAGTGCTACGTGGGACATGGGGGTCTGGGCGTCGGGGGACGGGAAATTACGTCGAAGATGGGATGGGGGCGCCGCGCTGGGAGTTCGAGGTCCAAGATGTAAAAGCCATCGAGAAGGCTGGGGGATGATTCATAAGGAAAGATTGTTTGCCCTCTCTGCAGGCTAGACAGTGTTCCTGGGGCCGCGGGGGTGCGGGGCTGAGGGGGGAGGGGGCGCGGAGAGTGGGCGGATTGGAGGATGAGAAACTGGCGCGGGCTAGGCAGGGCGGGGTCCTTGCGCCCTCTGCTGATCCACACCGAGCCCCGCGCCTGCCCGTCCAGCGCTTCCCCGCGCCGAGCTGCGCGGGGTGGCCCGGCGTTATTGCCGGTCGGGGACCCCACCTCTAGACCTAGAAAATAAAGCTGGGGACTGGGCAGCCTCAAGTCTCTAAAAGAACTGGTCAGTCCCAGGAAATTGCTTAGTGTTGCCCGCCACCTAGTGGCCGTCTGTGTGGGCGCTCGCGCGGTGGGCGTGGTTAGCTAACTACTATTTGCGGACTTTTTGGTTCTTTGGCTAAGGAGCGACCCAGAGGTCCTGACTAGCTTTAGGAAAGAGGGGGTTGTCCCGAGAGAAGGCTTTTAAGATGTCTGGGCGCTGGAGGTTAGGGTGTATCCTACTTTGGGGGGTACGATTCAAGTCTCTGGGCGGGACCTCAAGCCGGTCGGCCCCGCCCCATCCTCCTGGCCCCGCCCACGCTGTCCCACCTGCCCTGGGATGGGGCGGAATGGGGGCTGGACCTCCCTCTCTCCTCCTACCCGCCCCCCCCGCCCCCGCCCCCGCCCCCCACCCCCGTCTCCACCCAAACCACTCCCCCCGAGCCTCGGGCTTGGTGGGGCCCCTCCTGCTCTCTCTCCACCCCACTCCCCTCTCTCCCCTCCCCCACGCAGCGGCTTTTTATTTCACTTGGCTTCAGCGCCGATGGGCTGGGGTTGGAGTTGGAAGCAACTCCGGCCTAAAGCTTTGTTTAAATTCCTGAGAACTGGGAAGAGTTATAGCCGCCCTGGCCAGGCGCCTCGGCGCTGTCACTGGCTCTGATGAGGAGCAGATGAGCTTTTAAGGATTTGGGAAAACGGGGAGGGGGAGAAGGAGGAGGCGGGAAACGGAAAATCCGTGTCCTTACGACGGACGCGAAAGGCGGGTAGAGCCGGGGTCCCTGGAGCCCCGGGGGGGGGGCCTCGGGCGCCGCCGACAGCCCCTCCTTTCCCCTCTCGCCCCAGTCCCACCAGTCACCTGCGTACAGAACGGCCTCAGGTACTATGACCGAGACGTATGGAAACCCGAGGCCTGCCGGATCTGTGTCTGCGACAACGGCAACGTGTTGTGCGATGACGTGATCTGCGACGAAACCAAGAACTGCCCCGGCGCCCAAGTCCCCCCGGGCGAGTGCTGCCCCGTCTGCCCCGACGGCGAGGGTACGGCTCGGGGCCTGGGGCGGGGGGGGGGGCCGCCGGGAGCCCCCAGTGCGACCCGCGGCTCACGCGCGTCTCTTCTCCCCTAGCGTCACCTACCGACCAAGAAACCACAGGAGTCGAGGTAATCTGCCCTCGACTTTTACCACCCGCCCCCCCAAGGGTCCTTAAGCGTCTCCCGTCTCTAACCCGGCTTCTCTTGTTTCTTCTCCCCGCCAACCCCATAGGGACCCAAAGGAGACACCGGCCCCCGAGGTCCAAGGGTAAGCGCGGCCCGTGCTCGGTGGTCCGGGTTGGAGGTGGGCGTGGCTCAGGGCCTGCGCTCACCGCCACCTGCCCCTGCCCTCTCCCCTCCGCTGCAGGGACCTGCCGGGCCCCCTGGCCGAGATGGCATCCCTGGACAGCCTGGACTTCCCGGACCCCCTGGACCTCCCGGACCCCCTGGACCCCCTGGCCTCGGAGGAGTAAGTGAAGACGTAAAAAACAGGCCTGGCAGGCCCTGTGTGCTCCCCTTCAACTCCTGTTCTGGGTTTTTTGGTGTGTTTTTTGGCAGATGGCAGGCATACTTTATATTTTGAAATGATTTCAGACTTACAGAAAAGTTTCAAGACTAGTGCCAAGAACTCTCATATACACCTCAGAGTTTGTCACATTTGCTTTATCAGTCTCTAATACATAGAGTACATGCATATGATTGTTGCTATAATTCTTTCTGAACCATTGGTCCCAGATAAGTTGCTGTTATGTCCTTTTGCTCCTAAATACTTTAGTGTGTGCTTCCTGCGAACAAGGGCTTTCTCTTACATGACCACTGCACAATGATTGCATTTCAAAATTCCAACATTGATACATAACTATTATCTGATATACAGTCCCTGTCCAAATTTAAACAATATCCCAATAATGCCCTTCCTGGCATCTTTTCTCCTGATCCAGGATCATGAATTGCATTTCATTGCCAAGTGTCTTCAGTTTCCTTTACTCTGGAACATTCCTCAGACTTTTTTTTTTTTTTTTTCTGTCTCTCACGACACTGAAATTGTTTAAAGAAGTCAGTTGCTTTGGAAAGGCCAATTGTTTTTGTACACTGTCTCTCAATTTGGGTTGGCCAGATGTGTCCCCATAATTAGAGTTGGGCCATGCATTTTTGGCAGGAATAGCTCACAAGTGATGTTGTTGTACTTCTTAGCGCATCGCATCAGGAGGCATATGTCAACATCCCGTTGTCGCTGGTGTCTTCCACCTTTGAACTCACTGATATCTCATGCTCTCTTCTCTCTCTTGTTTTTTCTAGAACTTTGCTCCCCAAATGTCTTATGGCTATGATGAGAAATCAACTGGAGGAATCTCCGTGCCTGGCCCCATGGTGAGTCAGCAAGGGCAGAGATTACAGAAGAGCCGGTGGGGATCCAGACAGGATGGGCCAGTGATGGTGAATGGGGGTAGTTTAGATAATTCAGGAGGTCGAGATGACCTTTGGAACCTGAAATCTAGAGAGGATGCAAGGCAACTGGGTGTTCCCAATAGGAACCACTGAGAGATAGCAAGACCATACACACATTGCACTTTTCCACAGAGGTATCACTGTGGCCTCTCTCTCTCTCTCTCTTTTTTTTTTTTTTTCCCTTCTGTAGGGTCCTTCTGGTCCTCGTGGTCTCCCTGGCCCCCCTGGCGCACCTGTGAGTATCCAGGATGTCATCATGTACCACTGTGGGCTTTGGTCTTTAGGAGGGAGGATTGGGAAGAGGGCAGGGTAAGTGCTCCAAGAGAGCTCTTGGTGATCTGGGGAAAGACTGGCAAGAACCTGTCCTTCAACCAAATTCTTCTTTCCTTGTCTTCCAGGGTCCTCAAGGTTTCCAAGGCCCCCCTGGTGAACCTGGCGAGCCTGGAGCCTCAGTAAGTGACCCCCTCAACTTGTGTTCTATACAAATACACACCTCCTCTACATATATGTGGATTCTCCTATTAAAGGACCTCTCCACCCCCAGCGTCTGGGGTCTTCCCTACCTCCTCCTTCCAATCCCAGCCTTCCTCTTCTTTTTTTTCCCCTTATCTTGGTCTTCTAATCTTCTTTCTTCCTGTTTCTTCTAGGGTCCCATGGGTCCCCGTGGTCCCCCTGGCCCCCCTGGCAAGAACGGAGATGACGTAAGTAGCCCAGGCGGGAAGATCCCATCTAGCCACCCCCACACACCTCCGTGGGCTAGGTCCCTGTAATCTCCACGCCAATGTCCCACCACCTTTGGGAGTGATGCCCAGAGAAAGGAGGCTGAGTTCTCCCTAATACATGGGACTGCCCTTGAACAATGATCTTTACCCTTTGTGGGATGTTTCCCCATCTCCCCAGTGGAGGTGATTGGCCCTCTCCTCATCCCAGCCACCTTAAAGCATTCTCCAACCACCTCCCTCGGGGTGAATGACTTCCTTAGGCTTAACGGCTCTGGGTACCTCAGATTTGCCCTCTATATATACCGAAACAAACAGAAATACCTTTGGAGGGAGTCAAAAGTCACCAAACAGAGATTTCACAGTAGATTTAAGTTGAGCTCTAAATTCAAAGATAAGATTCTGAGCTCCTAAACCTGATCTTCAACAATATCAAGAAAACCCAGACAGATCTTCCACACTTTCCCAGCCATGGGGGGCATGACCATGATAGCCTTTTCTCTCCCTTTCAGGGTGAAGCTGGAAAGCCTGGTCGTCCTGGTGAGCGTGGGCCTCCTGGGCCTCAGGTGAGCAGGAATGCAGGGCCCGCCGGGACCTTCCCTGCAGGTGGGCTTCACTTGGGAGCTGTGTCCTCAGTTGCTTCTTCTAATGGCCCTGCTTTTCTCCTCTTTTTCTTTTATCTCCAGGGTGCTCGGGGATTGCCTGGAACAGCTGGCCTTCCTGGAATGAAGGGACACAGAGTAAGTCCCTTCTGAGCCATCTAAGCTTCCAAAGTCCCAGTATCCTACCATTTGGGCCCCTTTCCCCAAGGGATCCTGTGTGCATTGTGGTGGGTGGCAGCTACAGAAGTCCCAAGGAATAGAGAATAGACATCTAAAAGAACTTCCCTCCATTGGGAAAGAAATCTGAATAAAGGGATTGGGTGAGATCTTGGCCCAGTTGGGGTTTTGCCTACTTGCAGAGACAGAGGCTATGCTGACCCTCTGAGTTACCTTCTCAGGTCCGAGTGGGGACTGAGGTGGTCCATCCCTTCCATATGCACTCACCTTGGTCCTTCTTCCTGTCTTAGGGTTTCAGTGGTTTGGATGGTGCCAAGGGAGATGCTGGTCCTGCTGGTCCCAAGGTAAGAGGTTGTCCGAATGTCATGGGCCTTGTCCTCACGCCCTCCTAACCTCCCAAGTCCCACTACACCAATGAATTGCTAACTTTGTTTTTTGTTCTCTAGGGTGAGCCTGGTAGCCCCGGTGAAAATGGAGCTCCTGGCCAGATGGTGAGTGTGTTCAGTTCTAGAAGGAAGAGAGGGGACAGGGTATAGGGGCAAGGTGAGGTTTGGGGGAAAGTATGTGTCTCCCATCTCACTTGGCTTTTTTGGCTTTTGTTGTCAGGGCCCCCGTGGTCTGCCCGGTGAAAGAGGTCGCCCTGGAGCCCCTGGCCCTGCCGTAAGTCCTCCTGGTCCCTTTTGGCAGGGGGATGCCTGGGTTCTGGAAGGGGTTTCTGGGGAGTTAACAGGGCCTGGACAGTGCTCAGTGAATGTAACCCGGACTTGCCCTCTCTCTCTCTCTCTAAAAGGGTGCTCGTGGAAACGATGGTGCTACTGGTGCTGCTGGGCCCCCTGTGAGTACGGCCTCTGGACCTCAGTACCTGGGACTGGGGAGGGCTCTCAGTGTCAGCTCTTGGGGTGGGCCCCGTTGCTCAGAGTCCCAGGACCTCTGCTGTCCCAGGGTGTGACTTGCAGCTGCCACCTGCCTTCTTGCTTACACTTCCATGCTGTTCACAGGGTCCCACTGGCCCCGCTGGTCCTCCTGGCTTCCCCGGTGCTGTTGGTGCTAAGGTGAGCACCCTACCCACGCCTGCCCCCACCACCCTCCTCTGAGCGCAACACTCACAGGCTGAGGGAGGGGTATCTCCCTACTCTCCAAACCAGAGGGACCCAGAGAAGCCTGTTTCCCCAACACCTTTGTCCTGGAATCCCCTTCTCTGACCTGGGAGTCCTGATCCTTGGTCTCCCATCCTTGCCCTCCACACACCCCACAACCCTGACATCCAAACGTGAGATTGGGCTCCTGACATGTCCTTTTTTTTTCCCATCCAGGGTGAAGCTGGTCCCCAAGGAGCCCGTGGCTCTGAAGGTCCCCAGGGCGTGCGTGGTGAGCCCGGCCCCCCTGGCCCTGCTGGTGCTGCCGGCCCTGCCGTGAGTGTCACTTCCTCCTTCCCCCAGGGCTGCTCCCCAGTTCCGAGTCCTTGCCTGTCACTCATCCACCTCTCTATCTGTGCCACAGGGAAACCCCGGTGCTGATGGACAGCCTGGTGCTAAAGGTGCTAACGTAAGTACCCGGCAGGTTGCAGAGCTGCCCCCCAGGACCCCCTTCCACGTGCCCTCCACCCCCTGGGCTCAACTTGTTCTGCCTCCCACAGGGCGCTCCTGGCATTGCTGGTGCTCCCGGCTTCCCCGGTGCCCGAGGCCCCTCTGGACCCCAGGGCCCCAGCGGTCCTCCTGGTCCCAAGGGTAACAGCGTAAGTATCACTGTATCACCTGTGCCCTGCCCCACATGCCTGCTCCAGTGTGGCCCTCACCTGAGCAGCAGGAGGATCCAGACCAGCTGAGTACCCTCCAACCCACTCATCCTCTCTTGCTCCATCTTGCAGGGTGAACCTGGTGCTCCCGGAAACAAAGGAGACACTGGTGCCAAGGGAGAGCCCGTAAGTCCTCCTGCGGCTCAGCCTATCTGCCCTGGGGACCCCTTGAGGGAGATCCTGGGAGGATGGGAGCCTGGGTGCCGGGTCAGCCTCTCACTGCAGGCCGCCCCCCGGCTCTCTGCCCTCTCTAGGGCCCCACTGGTATTCAAGGTCCCCCTGGCCCTGCTGGGGAAGAAGGAAAGCGAGGAGCCCGAGGTGAACCTGGACCCACTGGCCTGCCCGGACCCCCTGGCGAGCGTGTAAGTGCCACCTCTTTTTGCCCCCAGCGCCAGCCTGGTGCCCCCGTGTCAGAGCTCACTGGCCTCCTCTCCTCCTGCAGGGTGGACCTGGTAGCCGTGGTTTCCCTGGTGCAGATGGTGTCGCTGGTCCCAAGGTAACTTCTCTTCACCTGCTGGGATGCTGACCCTGTTGTTCTGCGGGCATTACCTTCCTTTCCCCACGCAGTCACCTCCCACCTCCACCCCTAGTCGTCAGCACTCCATGCTATTCACACCGGGCTTCACCTTGACCTCCCCACTGCCACCAGTGCCCCTCAGAGCACTCCCCACCCTGCCTTCACCAGGAGGACTAAGACACTGGTCCATGGTGAAGAAGCCCAGCCTTAAGACCCTAATTGTCCCTGTGACTCCCCCAACCAGGGTCCCGCTGGTGAACGTGGTTCTCCTGGTCCCGCTGGGCCCAAAGGTTCTCCTGGTGAAGCTGGTCGCCCTGGTGAAGCTGGTCTGCCTGGTGCCAAGGTGAGCCATGGCCCCTCTCTGCTCAGCTTGTCCCCAGACCCTGCCCATCCTGTGTGGGCTCTGGAACAAGGTGCCCTGGAGCAGGACCGTGGGTCTGCCCTCCGAGGTGCCCTGTCACTTCCTATGTCTCCCCCCTTCCCCTCACCTGCCTCATGACTCTCTGCCTCCCCCTAGGGTCTGACTGGAAGTCCTGGCAGCCCCGGTCCAGATGGCAAAACTGGCCCCCCTGTAAGTATGACTCCCTCTGGGTCCCTACCACTCTGCTGGCCAACTGCCCTGTTCTTACCTCTCACTCCCAATCTTGTGCCTTCCGTCTTTAGGGTCCCGCTGGTCAGGATGGTCGTCCCGGACCCCCAGGCCCCCCTGGTGCCCGTGGTCAAGCTGGTGTGATGGGATTCCCTGGGCCTAAAGGTGCCGCTGTGAGTATCCATTGAGGAACATTGCAGAGCCAGGGACGGGCACTCCTAGGAGAGGAGTGTCCCGGGCTCCAGCTCCAGCTTTGCCCCTGGCCTGCTGTGTGGCCTGAGGCCACTCACTGCCCCTCAGTCTCCCCATCCATAAAATGGGAGACTTCTCCTGGCTCTATTCCCATTGCTCTATCCTGGGATATAAGTTTTGTTGGAGCCCCCCCCCCCCCACACACACACACACAAACACACACGGGTAGACTGGGCCTTTTATACTCACCCTGAAATCTTTCTGGGTTCTTTGAGGTTGAAAAAGAGGTGTCAGAGGAGATGGAAGCCCTTTGCAGTTCAGGTCACCATAGATACATGGTGGCAAGAAGGATGGGAGAGGATAGGGGACAGCAGTCCGAAGGAGAGAGGTCTCAGGGGAGAGGGCTCAGGGAGACACCAAGGGACCAGCAATAAAAGCCAGCAAAGCACTTTCCCAGGACCAGAGCTGGGAGAAAAGAAAACCATTAAAAATTTTTTTGCTCAGGGTAAACAGGAAGAACCCAGGAGGCCTGGTTTCCCACTTAAGCCCCCTTAACTATGATTCTTCCCCCACAGGGAGAGCCTGGCAAGGCTGGAGAGCGTGGTGTCCCTGGCCCCCCTGGTGCTGTTGTAAGTATCTTCCCAGGCTCCCTGTCCCCTCACTGCCCCAGCTCATGACACAACCCCCTCCTGCAGGGAGGGGGACAGAGGCCACAGCCCCTCACCAGGTCACCTGCCCAGGCACCCCATCCACCTGTCTGCTCCTAGTGGCTGCCCTCCTCACCTCTGCTCTCTCTGCACAGGGTCCTGCTGGCAAAGATGGAGAAGCAGGAGCTCAGGGGCCCCCTGGCCCTGCTGTAAGTGTCCCCGACAGACAGCCTGGGGTGGGGGCACCGTGGAGACACCCCTCCCCCTCTGCTCCAGGGCCTTCCAGTGACCACAGCGTTCTCTCTGTGACAGGGCCCCGCTGGCGAGAGAGGTGAACAAGGTCCTGCTGGCTCCCCCGGATTCCAGGTGAGGCCTCATGGGTGGCGGAGGGCAGATGGGGCAGTTAAGGTATGGGGTCCCCTTTGTCCTTTTTCTGATTCTAATCCTGCTCTCTTCCTCCCTCCCCCATTTCCCACCTACAGGGTCTCCCTGGCCCTGCTGGTCCTCCCGGCGAAGCAGGCAAACCTGGTGAACAGGTAAGAGACAGCATTGGGCCAGAGAGGTGGGGAATGCAGGTGAGAGGCCAGCCCTCCCTAGCTAAGCAGATAACTCTTAGCTAGAGGGATCAAGGTTAGATGCCCCAAAGGACTTCCGGTCCTGAAGGGAGCCACACAGAGGGAAGCATGATAGGATCTGGAAGTCTCTCTGTGGCTGCTGGTCCTGAGGATTTTTTTTTTTTTTAGAGTTGCGGGGATAACTGACTGTCCCTTGGCCCAGAGTTTGGAGAGGAGGCTGTCTTTGACACATCCCTAGGAGGAGGAGAGGGATAGCCCCAGTTCAGTGACGAGAAGGGGTTGATGTCTAATGACAGACCCCAAGGGCCAGCCCCCAGGAAGAGAACAAGAATGCTTTCTAGTGGAGGGGCAAGGTGGCATTGGCTCACTCTGTCCTTTCCTCCCCCTCAGGGTGTTCCTGGCGACCTTGGTGCCCCCGGCCCCTCTGGAGCAAGAGTAAGTAGAGCCTCTTGCTGCTCCTGCCAAGATGCCCTGCCCTTAGCCCTGTCCCTGGAACAGCCATCACCTGCTCTGTCCTTCCCTTCCAGGGCGAGAGAGGCTTTCCTGGTGAACGTGGTGTGCAAGGTCCCCCCGGTCCTGCAGGTCCCCGAGGAGCCAACGGTGCCCCTGGCAATGATGGTGCTAAGGTGAGGGCAGCATGGGGACTGGGTCCAGCCCCTCTGGAGTCAGGGGTGCTTGGTTATGGCCAAAGCTGCCCAGGTGTGGCTGAGGGATGGGAGGGGGACAGGACTGGGTGGGGGCCATGTGAGTCCTCAGGTTCTGGGCTAGGAACCTTTCCTCTTAGCTGGTGCTGATCTTATCCTGGGCACTGAGACTGGGAGATATCAAGAGGGGGCTCAGGGCTGTGACCCACTCCTGGGACACCAAGCCTCATGCCAATCCTCTTGGTTGTCACCTAGGGTGATGCTGGTGCCCCTGGAGCCCCAGGTAGCCAGGGCGCTCCTGGCCTTCAGGGAATGCCTGGTGAACGAGGTGCAGCTGGTCTTCCTGGCCCTAAGGGTGACAGA
Organism: Canis lupus baileyi; assembly: GCF_048164855.1. Lineage (NCBI taxonomy): Eukaryota > Metazoa > Chordata > Mammalia > Carnivora > Canidae > Canis > Canis lupus. Next base: position 34,954,644 of record NC_132853.1, read on the forward strand.
GTAAGTTCAACAACCCCCACCTCGAGCTGTGTAGGTTCCCATCTCTTTCTCCCTCTGCTTTAGATCCTCCAGCCTCTCTCTTTATCCTCCCTGGGGTCTTTCCCTCTTCTCCTTAATCCTCCCTTCTTCCCTTCTGGCCTCTTTGTGGGTAAATCTGCTTCCCTCCCCATGAATTACCATGGTATCAAGAGGAAGAGTGACCTCCTAGATGAGGGATCCCTTATTCATCCCTCTACACAAGGCACGGACCTCTTAACCTAAGTTCCACCAGCCCCCAGGCAGGCACCTTTGCCTCTGGAAGGTCTTGAGTCCTGAGCACAGGTCGAGACAGGGGCAGAGCTGGAGAGGAGTCCCAGACACGAGCAGGATGCTCTGGGTCACCTCTCTGACCCCCACTGGAAGTCTCAGGCTTTCGTGTGTCTTTAGGGTGATGCCGGTCCCAAAGGTGCTGATGGTTCTCCTGGCAAAGATGGTGTCCGTGGTCTGACTGGCCCCATTGGTCCTCCTGGCCCTGCTGGTGCCCCTGGTGACAAGGTGAGGTGGCCCCACCATCTTCCCAAACACAGCTTCCCCAGCAGGCCTGAGCATGTCTGCCATGCTCCTGGCATTCTGAGCTGGTCACCTGAAGTGGGAGGACCAGAAGGGAGGGGAGGCTGTCTGGGATCATCCGCTGGGAGTACTCAGGGTGTGCCCCTGACCTGAGCCTCTTGTCCCTCCCTCTCAGGGTGAAGCTGGTCCTAGCGGCCCTGCTGGTCCCACTGGAGCTCGTGGTGCCCCCGTAAGTACAGAAGACCCACACTCTGCCCTACTTCCTGGCCCTCTGTCTAGGCCTCCTCTCCCTCCACTCTCACCTGCTCTGTGCCCTCGGGAAGGCTCCTCAGGGCCCATCTTCCCCTCCACCCTGCCCTGCCCTCCCCCACCCAGGGCCCCTCTCCAACCTGCCTCCTTGTCTTCTAGGGAGACCGTGGTGAGCCTGGTCCCCCTGGTCCTGCTGGCTTCGCTGGGCCCCCCGTGAGTACCAAGACCCCTATCATTTTCCATCACCAACTGGGACCCAGGACCTTGGGTGACTGCATGAGGACAGTGGCATCGGCCGGAGTCAGGGGATGAGGGTGGATTGTGTCCCACTCTAGCATCTTTCTGCCTGGTGTCATTGTCCTTCCCCAGCCCTGTGGAGGCACCTGATTCCCCACACCATGTCCCCCTCCTGCGCTCACCACACTCCCCAACCCCTCAGGGTGCTGACGGCCAACCTGGTGCTAAAGGTGAACCCGGTGATGCTGGTGCTAAAGGCGACGCTGGTCCCCCTGGCCCTGCTGGACCCACTGGACCTCCCGGCCCCATTGTGAGTATCTCACCCTCTGGGTCCCGAGTGGCAGACGGGCAGGCCTGGGCTGGCCTGTTCTTCACGGCTCTGTGCTCTCCTACAGGGTAACGTTGGTGCTCCTGGACCCAAAGGTGCTCGTGGCAGCGCCGGTCCCCCTGTGAGTAACTCAGTCTGTTTTTCTACTGGGGCTCATTGCAACCTGCGTGGGGAGGTAGGGGTGGCCGGGCCAGCTGAGGGGCCTGTTCTCCTTCTGATCTCTTTGTCTCCTCCTGCCAGGGTGCTACTGGTTTCCCTGGTGCTGCTGGCCGCGTCGGTCCCCCCGGCCCCTCTGTAAGTACCTGTGGTGGGGATTCCACAGCTCTGGAGTTGGGGGGTGAGGGGCACAGGTGAGGGGAGGGTGGTGAGTCCATCTGAGTCCCTCAGTGGTACCCCGGAATCCTGTGGAATCTGACAGCACCTCTTCTCCCTATCCAGGGAAATGCTGGACCCCCTGGCCCTCCTGGCCCTGCTGGCAAAGAAGGCGGCAAAGGCGCCCGTGGTGAGACTGGCCCTGCTGGACGTCCCGGTGAAGTCGGTCCCCCTGGTCCCCCTGGCCCTGCTGGCGAGAAAGGATCCCCTGGTGCTGATGGACCCGCTGTAAGCTCGAGCTCCGGGCAGGGGGGTGGAGGGTCCAGAGCGGGGGCGTGAAGGGTCCCCGGCCACTGCAAGGTGCCTCACCTTCATCTCCCTCCCACAGGGTGCTCCCGGCACTCCCGGACCTCAAGGCATTGCTGGACAGCGTGGTGTGGTCGGTCTGCCCGGTCAACGAGGAGAAAGAGGCTTCCCTGGTCTTCCCGGCCCCTCTGTGAGTGCCCCCCTCACCTTGGGGAACCCCAAGAAGAACCATCCCAGGACTTGGAGGCCACAGGATGGGGGCGTTGGGTCCAGAGAGGCCAGATATGGTAGATGAACCTGGGGCCCTAGGGCCTTCCCCCACCACCCCCTCTGGTCTGACTCTTTCTTCCCCCTCAGGGCGAACCTGGCAAACAAGGTCCTTCTGGAGCAAGTGGTGAACGTGGTCCCCCTGGTCCCATGGGCCCCCCTGGATTAGCTGGACCCCCTGGCGAGTCTGGACGGGAGGTGAGCAGTCGCCGGCCCCATGCCAGTGCCCTCAGCAAGGCCATTTTGGCCTTTGCCTGAGCCTCCCTCCCCCTGCCTAATACTCACCTGTTGGCCCCTCTCTGCAGGGATCTCCTGGTGCTGAAGGCTCCCCTGGACGAGATGGTTCTCCTGGCCCCAAGGTAAGATGGCAGCACCCTAGGGCTGCAGCCCCAGCTGCCGCCTCCCTGCCCCCACCTATTCCCTTTAGCTGGGACCAACTCATTCTCCCCTCCTCTACCCACCCCCACCCCAGGGTGACCGTGGTGAGACCGGCCCTGCTGGACCCCCTGGTGCCCCCGGTGCCCCTGGTGCTCCTGGCCCTGTCGGCCCTGCTGGCAAGAACGGTGACCGCGGTGAGACTGTAAGTAGCCAGACTCTGGCTCGAAGTCGGGGGGGCAGGGACTCTCCGGGCCTGCCTATTGGCCTGCAGATGGACATCTGACCTTGCCTGGGCTAGGGGAGAAAAGGGTGTCCTGCAGGATGTCTGGGCCCCTGGCCTTCCTGAAAACCTGGGCCACAGCTCAACCTGAGGCCCCTCTCCTAGATAGGACCTTGCCTCCCCTGAGGGTTGGGGTTTGCCCCAGGTGCCCCAGCTCACATGAGGCCTGAATTCACCTGAAGGCTCATCTGGGGCTCGGGAGGGATGGACATGTGGGAAAGGACATGAGGAAGGATGGATGTGGCCGAGGGGTGGTTTCATCCTGCAGCTCAGGCTGTACCAGGATCTAACACGCTCTTTGCTCCCTCTCCCCTCCAGGGTCCTGCTGGTCCTGCTGGCCCAATCGGCCCTGTTGGTGCTCGTGGTCCTGCTGTAAGTACCCTGCTTGGGCCCTCATGTCCTCAGTACCTGGCCCTGGTGTGGACTGCACCCCACTCAGTGCTATGGAACTTCTGTCTGACAGCCTGTTCTCTCTCCTCTTCTAGGGACCCCAAGGCCCCCGTGGTGACAAGGGTGAGACAGGCGAACAGGGTGACAGAGGCATAAAGGGTCACCGTGGCTTCTCTGGTCTTCAGGGTCCTCCTGGCCCTCCTGTGAGTATGCCTAGCACCTCCAGCTACCATTGAGCCCTGTTATACAATGAGGGGGGATTTTTGCCTCAGTATCCCCTCTAGACAGCCTCCTCCCTAGTGGGCACTGGAGTGTGAAGATTTATGGGCATTTCCAAAAGGCTTCTGGGAGGACGAGGGACACAAAGAGTGGTTGGGGTGTACCCGTTGGGACTAGATGTCCAGAATAGCAGGGCAGAGGGTAGGTTGCTGGCCACGTGCCACCCACACGGAGTCTACACTGACTTTGCATCTGTCCTTCAGGGCTCTCCTGGTGAACAAGGTCCTTCTGGAGCTTCTGGTCCTGCTGGTCCCCGAGTAAGTCATGCCTCTATCTATCTTCTCTTGCTGGGGCCCAAGTCCACGCTCACATCAGAGCCCTCTGCCTGGGACACAGCTGTCCCCACATGTCTGTACAAGGGTCTGGGGCAAGGGTTGGGAGAAGGGAAGAAGGCAGCTGGACAACCTTGCCTGACTGTAGGAATGAACACTCATGAGGCCATGGAGCCCAAGACAGGCAGGGAGGGTGGTGGGCCTCTCCACAGAGTTGGGCTGGTGGAAATTCGCTTTCTAGCGGGCTTTCTCTAACCATCTTCCCCTTCGGCAGGGTCCCCCTGGCTCTGCTGGTTCTCCTGGCAAAGACGGACTCAACGGTCTCCCAGGCCCCATTGGCCCCCCCGGTCCTCGTGGTCGCACTGGTGATGCCGGTCCTGTTGTACGTAGCCCCCTACCCTATCTGCCTGTGGCCCTCAGCCCCAGGGGCACTTGGACCCTGGTAATCCCGGCTCTTCTCCCTCTCTGTGCAGGGTCCCCCTGGCCCTCCTGGACCCCCTGGTCCCCCCGGTCCTCCCAGCGGCGGTTTCGACTTCAGCTTCCTGCCCCAGCCACCTCAGGAGAAGGCTCACGATGGCGGCCGCTACTACCGGGCCGATGATGCCAACGTGGTCCGTGACCGTGACCTCGAGGTAGACACCACCCTCAAGAGCCTGAGCCAGCAGATCGAGAACATCCGGAGCCCTGAAGGAAGCCGCAAGAACCCTGCCCGCACCTGCCGCGACCTCAAGATGTGCCACTCCGACTGGAAGAGCGGTGAGGGCATGCCCCAGCAGTGCCTTTCCTCCTCCTCCTCCTTCTCCTCCTCCTCCTCCTTCCAGGACAGCGCTGAGCCCTGAGGGGTGTGCCCCACCTCCCATAGCTCCCTTGACTCCGTCTTGCTCCGTCCCACTGCAGGAGAATACTGGATTGACCCCAACCAAGGATGCAACCTCGATGCCATCAAGGTTTTCTGCAACATGGAGACAGGTGAGACCTGCGTATACCCCACTCAGCCCCAGGTGGCCCAGAAGAACTGGTACATCAGCAAGAACCCCAAGGAGAAGAGACACGTCTGGTACGGCGAGAGCATGACCGACGGATTCCAGGTACGTGAAGCCAGACCTACAGCCACTCTCCCAAGATAGGCTGGTGCAGAGCTCAGAAGGGGCAAGAGGGGAGGTCCTGGGTAGCGGGAGTTCTGGGTCTTTGATACTGGCTTAGACATTGGATGCCCATGGATGAGCAAGGGGTCCTCCTTCTGGATGGGAGAGGGGTTCACTGGGATGCTCTGAGAGAGGACCCCAGGGAGGGAGGCCAGCACCAGAGGCTCCAGCATAGTCACTCACTCGCTTCTCCCTCCACCCTCCTACCCCACAGTTCGAGTATGGTGGCCAGGGCTCCGATCCTGCCGATGTGGCCATCCAGCTGACCTTCCTGCGCCTGATGTCCACCGAGGCCTCCCAGAACATCACCTACCACTGCAAGAACAGCGTGGCCTACATGGACCAGCAGACCGGCAACCTCAAGAAGGCCCTGCTCCTCCAGGGTTCCAACGAGATCGAGATCCGGGCCGAGGGCAACAGCCGCTTCACCTACAGTGTCACCTACGACGGCTGCACGGTGAGTCCCGGGCCGGGCTCTCTCCATAGGCCATGCTTGCCCTCACCCTGCCACTCCCACCCAGTGACACCCTTCTCCGCTTGTCTCCCCTTCACCCCAGAGTCACACTGGAGCCTGGGGCAAGACAGTGATCGAATACAAAACCACCAAGACCTCCCGTTTGCCCATCATCGATGTGGCACCATTGGACGTTGGCGCCCCAGACCAGGAATTCGGCATGGATATTGGCCCTGTCTGCTTCCTGTAAACTCCCTCCCACCCAACCTGGCTCCCTCCCACCCAACCCCCTCACCCCTGACCCTGGAAACAGACAAACAACCCAAACTGAACCCCCCAAAAAGCCAAAAAATGGGAGACAATTTCACATGGACTTTGGAAAATATTTTTTTCCTTTGCATTCATCTCTCAAACTTAGTTTTTATCTTTGACCAACTGAACATGACCAAAAACCAAAAGCACATTCAACCTTACCAAAAAAAAAAAAAAAAAGAATAAATAAATAACTTTTTAAAAAAGGAAGCTTGGTCCACTTGCTTGAAGACCCATATGGGGGTAAGTCCTCTTCTGCCCGTTGGGCTTATGATGCCCCAACACTGCCCTTTCTGCTCCTTTCTCCATCCCTCCTTTGGGCCTCCCCTCCACTGCTCCCCATATCGAAGTCTCCCCAAAAGACACAGGAAACAATGCATTGTCTGCCCAGCAACCAAAGGCAATGCGAAAACACCAAAGTGACCCCTACGCTCCCAGCCCACTCCCCTCACCCAGCACCCCCAAACCCTGGGGGGACCTGAGTTTCTCAGACTGCCAAGGACACCTCACCATCTGGCATTCCCGTGGCTCCTGCAACAATCCCCTCTTCGTTTTCAAGGGGGCGTGCTGGGGGGACCACTGGCCCCTTGCTGCCTGCCGGGTTTGGAGGAAAGTCAGGAGGGGCTGCGACAGCATGCAGAAGGAAACATCGGATTCATTCGGGGACACGTGTCAATCCCCCGTGCGACAGGGCTGGGTGGGAGAGACTGCTCTGTTCCTTGTGTAATTGTGTTGCTGAAGGACTACCTCTTCTTGTCTTCATGTGTCACCGGGGCAACTGCGTGGGGGTGGGGGTGGGGGCAGGGCAGAAGGGGCTCCCCATTTTATATCAAAGGTGCTACATCTCTGTGATGGGGTGGGGTGGAGAAGGAATCACTGGTGCTATAGAAGTCAAGGCGCCCCACCCCCAGGCCAGCAAATGTTCCTTTTTGTTCAAAGTCTTTTTTTATTCTTTGGTTGTTGTTTTTTTTTTTTTCCTTGCGGATGGGGACTCGTGAATTTTCTAAAGGTGCTACTTAACTTGGGGGGAGAGAGTGTCGCAGCTCGGTGCTCCCTTCCACCCCCTCTCCGCCCCCCTGGCCGCTTCTCTCTCCATCTCTCTCTCTCTCTCTCTGAAACCCGCTCCTCAGCTGCACCCCATCCTCACGGCCTCTCTGTCCTGTGTCCTCTCTCTGGGTTTCAGAGCACAACTTCCCAAAGCACAAAGCAGTTTTTCCCCCTAGGGGTGGGAGGAAGCAAGACTCTGTACCTATTTTGTATGTGTATAATAATTTGAGATGTTTTTAATTATTTTGATTGCTGGAATAAAGCATGTGGAAATGACCCAAACATATCTGCAGTGGCCTCCTGATTTCTCGCCTTGGAGTCTGGGGTTGGGGGTTGGGGGGGAAAGCCTGGGGAGGGCGTTTTGGTGGGGGGGTGGGCTCTCCTGTTTCTTGCCCCTTCCCCCACCCACCCACTCCTCACCTAGCATCTTCCACAGTGGCTCCCCTCTTCCTCTTGCCTTTCTTTTTTTTTTCTTAAGATTTTATTTATTTATTCATGATAGACACAGAGAGAGGCAGAGACACAGGCAGAGGGAGAAGCAGGCTCCCCACCGGGATCCCAATACGGGACTCGATCCCAGGACCCCAGGATCACACCCTGAGCTGAAGGCAGATGCTCAACCACTGAGCCACCCAGGTGCCCCCTTTTGCCATTCTTATGCCTTGACCCTTTCCCCCTCCCTCATGCAGTCTTCCTGGCGAGTCTCCCAAATGCCTTCTTCCCTACAGTGCCACACAGGCCACTCCCATGTGCAGCAGCACGCACCTGTGCACATGCCTCCTTTCAGATCCTTGGCTGCCCAAACCTCAGGCCTACTCTCCATTAACATCACTGACACTGCTCTTGTTCTGTGCAGCTGTGGGTACCCTGCAGGGTTGGGGGTAGGGTGGAAGGCACCGCCCAGCGGGCACTGGGAGTCCCACGCATGGCTGACAGAGGGTGGGGCTGGTGAGGAGTACCTGGAAGCCTCTCAGCAGGGCCTCTCCCTGGGCAAACATAGAGGGTCATCTGGCCTCTCCTCCCTCCTCAGGGCTCACTCTGAGCTCCCCCAAAAGAGCAAGAAGCAGGACAGTTCAAGAAGGGTCGCTGAGCCTGCCCTGAGGGCCTGAGAGAGGAAAGGAAGGGCTCTGGCCTTTCTGTCCCAGGGAAAGGGGGAGGCAGCAGACCTGCCCTCAGAAGAGCTTCCCCAGGGCCCTCGGAGAGCTGCAGTCAGGCACTTACAGGGTGTTGTCATGCAGGCAACAGACCCTGACCCTGACCCTGACCCTGCGGGGTATGTACCAGGTCGCTCTTGGCCTTCTAAGTCCTCATAATCCCTCCGTGCAGAGTGGCCTGGAGGGTCACTCTTCCCATTCCCTGCATCCTGCCCATTCCTTATCCCTTTAAAAAAAATTTTACTTCCTCTGCCTCATTATCTCCCTCCCTTCCCTTCTGCCTCCCCTTCTGCCTGCCCTTCCCTCCTGCCTGCCTGAGAACCTGAGCACCCCCCAGCTGACTGGTCAGCTCCCCAGGCTCAGGGAAGGGGGACAGCAGTGAGCAGTCACTGGGGACACAGAGGTCTCCAGAGAGTTGGAAGTCTGGAGTAGACCAGGTACCCGGAGACCTGGAGACAGGGAGAAGTTGAAGCTGTGCCCCCACCCACCCACCCAAGGTCTCGGGGCCTAAATCTCAAAGGCAGGAGGAAAGGCCCATATCCCTCCCTTGAGTCTCAGAGAAACAGAGTCAGAGAGGCCACCGTCAGCAATGCTAACGCCATTGCTCTCATCAAGCGGTCATGAAGATTAATTGTGGCTTTTAATAATTCATCATTAGCACTTCTACCACAATCTGGACAGTGTAGAAAGGGAATTTGTCTCAAGTGGTTAAGAAATTATGACAAATAAATGAAGGTTTCTTCATATGCAAACTACCCGACCTGTGTGGCAACTGCTGGGTGGTGATGAGGCCCATCTACCCAGGCCTCCAGCCCCGGGGTGCGGGGGCAGGAGAGGGCTCTGCGCTGACTTAGCCCATCCTCTGCTGCACCTCGCCTCCTGGGGGCAACCAAGGCTCTACTTGGCTGCTACCCACCTGTCCCTTCTCACTGTCCCCTTCCTTGCCCACACCTGTCACACCAGCCAAAAAGGTGACCACAAATCCCAGGTGTGTACTACACTTTCCACTTCCAGGCCTTTCTTGATGCCTCTTCCTCTACCTCCTCATTGGCCCGCCCACCCCAGGCCTGGTCTGTCCCCTCTGAATTTCCACAGGTCTCCACATCTACAGAATTAATTTTAGTCTTAACAGTAGACACCGTTGCACCGTTTTATGCTTTCGCAGTTCCCTGTTGTGTCCTCCAGGCCCAGCAGGGCTGACTGAGACCAGAGACCAGTGTGCCATGCAGGGCTGAGCACCGGGCCCCGCTTGGAGACTGGGGAGACGACAGTGAGAACGTGAGGTAGGAAGGGGGGGCTTTCAGGGAGCGGTGGGTGCCTGTGTGAACCAGAGTGAGCAGGCGTGAGAGGAGGAGCAATGAAAACCAGCTCATGTGGGAGAGCAGACAGCGTGGAAGGCCCTAGGCCAGTGCTTTCTGCAACCTGGAAGCGCACTCTCCCTATGCTGTCCCATACCATAGCCACTAGCCACACATGGGTGTGCCACTGAAGAACTCAATTTTTGATTGCATTTAACTGTAATTAATTTTCTTTAAGATTTTGTTTATTTATTCATGAGAGACACACAGGGAGAAGCAGAGACACAGGCAGAGGGAGAAGCAGGCTCCCTGCAGGGAGCCCGATGTGGGACTCGATCCCAGGACCCCAGGATCACGCCCTGAGCTGAAGGCAGACGCTCAACTGCTGAGCCACCCAGGGGTCCCTAACTGTAATAGTTTTAAGAACCGCAAGTGGCTAGTGGCCACCACATTGGGCAGCGCGTCTCTAGACACACGAGTGAGTATGTCTCTTACTATATAGGTACGAATGTACACACAGAGACACAAGTGTATGTGTGTGCACGGTGTGTACACACACGCATATGAGGGCATATGAGGTGACGCCGTGTGTGGCAGGGGTGTGCTGGGCAGCTCTGAGCCTGTGTCATGTGGTACGAGGCCAGAATGTGGTTTCAGTGTGTGTGCAGGACAAGAGGGGAGGGGGACAAAGGGGCCATTGTACCACATTCCCAACTCAAGCCCTCCTCTCTGCTGACATCACCGCTGCCCTAAATAGAGCTGCCCAGACCCGCTCCCCCAGGCCCTGGCTGCCCCCTGCATGGTGGCATGGCGCCGGCTGTTCCACTGCTGCTCCCCGGAACTCACTTCTGTCTCCTTTCTGAGGAGATGGGCCGCATTCCTAGGGCTGATTTCTCAGGCAACTTCAGATGGAAAATTCTAGAAAGGAAGGAGGTTTCATCTGGATTTTTTATTTTTGCCGCTTTCTCAGAATCCCGAGTCCCTTCTGTGGTATGAGTCCATCTCCTGGCAGGATTTTTTTATGACTGAAATATGGCATCCTCCTTTTTTTGGGTCAGCTCTTCACCCTCCGCTGCCCCAGAGCCTTCAAGACTTTCCTGGATGGATATGGGTGAGGTTGGGGAGGGGAGAGGTTGGGGGCAGCCGCCGAGCTGGAGTACAGGAGCCTCAGGCAATGGTGGGGGTCTGTGGGGTTGTGTGCAGAACAGGAGAGTTAATGTGGGGCTGTGCTCAAAACCAGGACCCACAGTGGAAAGCTGCTTGGGGACTGTGAGTGTGGGAGGCTGTGTGAATGGGTGAGGTGGATGCCACCCAGACATCCCTGTGTGCATGAGAATGTGTCTCACTCTCTGCTGCCCCATAAACAAGTGTGTCTGTGGTCAGAGGGGCCCCACACGCGTACAGGTGTGCTGGGGATGGGTGAGTGGGGGGGTCTGCATATATGAGGACCGCTTCCACACACATATAGCAGCAGAGGAGATGCTCTGTGAACTGAGAAGGTAAGGGTCTAGCAGTAGGGACGTGTGTGGGCATAGGTGTGACAGAGGACATAGGAGGGCCTGCAGATGGGTGGGGGCAGCTGAACAGGGAGGAGTTGAGGAAAAATCAGGAGTGGGTGGGTGTGGGGGACCACCACCCTAAAGTGCCAGGGCCAGTGGAGCCCTCTCAAGGATGAGCACTGTGTCTCTGTCCTCTTCCTGGTATGTGCTCCAGAGGGTACCAAGTAGAGCAAAGAGATGTCCACGGATTGCGAGGCAAGACCCGGGAAGAAAGATGGCCCTGATCTAGCAGGGTAATCAGACCCTTCTGCACACAGAGATTTCAACGCCTTTGCAGAGCACGTGCACAGCAAGGCCTGGAGGGAGGTGAGTTTGGTGTGTGCAGGGGGAGGAGAGTGAGGTTTTCTCTGCATAAGGCAGTGGGAGGAAAAGGAGAATGGGGCGGGATGGGGACCAAAGCACATTTTAGAACCAGAAGACCACACATTCAAGTTCTAAGTGTCTTCACTGTTGTGGTGCCACCTCCCACCCCCTGCAACTCCTCAAGGCTTTGGAAAACTCATGCATGCATAGAGGTCTGGTACCAGCAGGTGGTTCTGGAGAAAGTGAGGAAAGAGGCCGAGTTCTGGGTTTGGGTTGATCTGGAGTGGAGATAAAGGAAGAGCTGTGAAACGGGCGCTGTTCAGTAAAGATAGTATGCGAGCCACGGACATGATTTTTCATTTTCTAACAGCCATATTAAGACAACAAAAAAGAAACAGGCAAGGTTAATTGTAATAACATATTTTATTTAACCCACATATCCCAAAATTTCATTTCACTGGCCAGCAGACCAGTGCCAGGAAACATGGAAATTTCAGCCTCCACTCCAAACTCACAGGGAGAGCATGAAGCCTTCACAGGGCACAGAATGTAAATGGAGCTCACTTAATCTGGATCTTAGTGGGCAGGGGGACCCTATGGGCCTCTGGCTTGGGAGTGGTCACTCAAGAGTTCCTACGTAATAATGTCTCCTTTCTCAGGAGCTGCCAGATGCCAGGCACTCGTCCGGGGCTCACAAATCCTCCCAACAGCCCCCAGGCAGTTATGATTAACGTCTTATGAGTAAACGAGCTGTCAGAGCCATGATTTGAGTCCTGCTCACTCTGAGCCCAAATCCCAACAAACACACCCTATAAATGCTGTATGTGTGTGTGCGTGTGTGAAGAGCCAGGGAGACACAGGCCCCATGGGGCAGGGCTCTGTGTTCTCACTCAGACATGGATCCTCCTCCCAGACTGAGATGTTGAGGGAACGTCTAGGGTCAGGCCACCATGGGGCTCTGTTTAGGGTGAAGGTAGGGGCCCCTCCACACTAGATCGCAGGGTAGCGCTTGCTGTGGGACTGGAGGAGCCAAGGGTGGGGCAGGGCATGTAGCTGAATCTCGGTGGGGCGGGGGACACTGTGGCTATTTTTCCTTGGCTATAGACTGTGGGGCGTGACTGCTCTGTGAGGCATGAGCCTCATCCCTCAGCGAGAGGAGAGGTGCTGAGTCCGGCAGTGCCTTTGCCACGCGCTGCCAGGGGCGCCTGGGTGTGCGCGTGCGTGTGCCTGGGCACGGCTCAGTGTCCTCTGCAGTCACGCCATCCTCCCAGCTACTTGTCTGGGCTGCTTCCTCCCAGGCCAGCAGCCAGGCTCCCGTGTGCTCCTCGGAGCCAAGATGTCAAGGCAAAGCCAGGCAGCAGAGGGAAGCAAGGGGCTGGCTGAGGAACTCTCCCAGCCCTGGCTACCTGGGCAGGAGCGCAGAGACCAGGAGAGGGCAGCCCCTGCCTCAAGGGGGCAGCGATCGAGGAAGAGCACCCCGGGAGAGCAGCCTGGCAGTCTAGAGCCTCTGGCCTGAGCACATTCTGTGCAGCTCCAAGTTTCGGCCAGATGAGGGGCCTCAAGGCAAAGGAGGAAACGAAGAGACAGAGGCACTGTCTTGTCAGAGGACACATGTGGTTAGGGGGTGGCCACCCCAACAGGCACTCAGTCTAAAACATCTACTGAGCACCTCCCAAGTGCCTGCCTCCACAGATGCTTATGGGATAACTAACTAACAACTAACTAACTAACTAACTAACTAACTAACTAACTAACTAACAGGTGTGGGATGCCCAGCAGGCAGGGTGACAGGAACATAATGTTAGAAGTGCTAGCGATGGCCTTGGGCACCTTCTTTGCCCAGAAAGGAGGAACAACTTTCTTAAGAGCTCTGAGCACACCGAGACCAGAGTACCCCCTCCAAACATCTTTCCTGAGCACCTGCTATGTGCAGGCACCCCAGCGCCCCCAACCACAGTGGGCGCACAGAATCCTGCCCTCCTGGATTTTATATCTGGAGGTGGAGCTTATATCTAGGGTAAGAAGCCAGCCTAGAACAAGGCACAGGGAGGGTACACAGTGCTCTGGAAACAGGGGAGCTGGAAGGGGCTCTCTGAGGAGCTACCATTTGGGCAAAGACCAGGACAACTGCGATGGGGGGAGTTGTGTGGGTGGGGTGTGGAGGGGGCAGGGGGATCCCGGCAGAGAGAACAGCATGGGCAAAGGCCCCCAAAGCAGGCGCGAGTTAACGAGGCAGTGTGGCTGCAGTGGGCGTGTGAAGAGTAGGAATGAGGTCAGAGGGCTGGGCAGGGCCAGCAGGCCTGGGTCAAGTGTGTGGGTCTTACTCTCAGTGTGACCAGAAGGCATTGGAGAGTTAAAAGCTGCAGGGGTGGAGGGTGAGATGTCCTGATCTTTCTTCTCAAAGGATGGGCCTGGCTCCTGCTGGAGCTGAGACTGGAGGGCAGGAAGGCAAGGGCGCTGTTGCAGGGGCCCAGGAGCCAGATCCTGGAGCTGCACCGGGAAGACGAGAGTGGAAGCCATGAGAAGTGGATGGATTCAGGACACACGTGAAGGTGGGGATTCCGGGGAATGAAAGAAAGGGGAGGGGTCTGAGGGGACGCTCACCACCCCCTTGCCCGTACATTTCTGAACACCCGGATGTGATATTCAGAAACTTAGCCGTCCTCAAGGGTCCTTGGCCCAGGAACCCGCCCTCCCTGCTTAAGACTGGGGGCTGCCTTCTCTATCAGCCCCAAGCCTGGGCCCCTATCTCCAGGTAAGGAAAAATTCCACATGCAGCTGCCCATCTCTACCACCCCCTTGGGGGAAGGAGAGGGATAGTTGAGAGTCAGCTCCAGGACAGTGGGTGGATCCCAGGCCAGGTGGGTTGAACTCTAAAAGAGATTTCGAGGTCACCATAAAGTTTTCTTGTCCTGGTTTGGATTTTCTTGGAGTTGCCCCCCAGATCCAGGGGCCTGAGACTTAGACCCTAAGTCCTTGTTCCTCTGCTATGCCTCCTTTTTCTGGGTCCCTTCTTGGGCCTAAATCTGGCTTGTCCTCCCAAGGGAGTGGTCAGATGTGAGACTGGGTGTGGCTCAGAATGTCAGTGGGCAGGGGCCCAACTGGTCTGGTGCAGATATAACCACCTGGGAGAAACAAGCCAAGGCCTCTTCCTAGCCAGCGGAGCTCTCCAGGACCAAGCTGGTGACACTCAGCTCAACAAAAGTTCCAGGTCATGCGGTGTCCTCTGACCTCTGCCTGACCCCTGGGGAGGCCCACCAATAAGGGGTCATTGAGCCGAGGCATTCAGGGTCACTTATCCTGACCCCTCTCTCCATGTACAGACTGGACCCCTCATAGCATGAGTTACAAAGGGGATCCTTCCCCTCCGGGATCTAGTTAAGTAAGAGCCTGGACCTATTGCTTCCAGAATCCTTCAGCCCTCCAGAAGGCAGCATGGAGGTGGGCACACCAGGTTCTGAGCCAAACTCTGCCACTTGCTTGCTCTGTGACCTTAGGTAAGTTGCTTACTCTCCCTGGGCCTCGGTCTCCTCCTCTATAAAATGGGGATGATGACCAGTAATCCCTCACTGTCAGGTTCTGTTGGAGGAATAAGACCAGGGCCACAGATAGCAGGTCCTTCCCTCTTTCTTCCAGAGAGGTTGAGAAAACAGCAAAATGCCCAGAGTCCAAAGGGCAGGCTGGTAGCCCCTGGCTGACTCTGAGGGCTCCCAGAAGGCAGAAAGGGAAACTGAGGCAGCAAGTGCCAGTCGGAGGCTGCTGAGAAGAAGGCGCCGGTAACAACAGGTGAGCAGAGCTGCAGCTCTTTATTCCAGGGGTCTTGACCCTCAACCCCCTCACCTTCCCCTGCCACCATCTCTCTGCTTGTTCCAAGCCTGGGGGCCATCAGGCCAGGAGCCAGAATCCTGAGGAAGGATGTGGCTGTGGGTCAGCTGCTCTGTGGGAGGCAGGGAGAGAGGCAGAGGAGGCCGGGGCTGGAACTGGAACAGCAGAGGGAGGGGGTGAGGGGCTGTGATGCCCAGGCCTTGGTCCTCCTGCCTCGTCCCCACCCCAGCCCTCCGACCATTTGGCATGGGGGGCGGGGACATAGCCCTGGCCCTGCGGAACAACCCTCACGGCTGCCTCAGAGGAGCAGGAGGGTCTGCTGACCCCTCTCTTTGACCTCCCCTTCCCCACCATCGGCCCCAGCCCCCAGACAGGAGCCACGATGTTCCCAGATATGAGGCTGACACCACTCCGCCAGACCCACCTGCATGTCCCCTCAGTGCTGGTCCAGGATGAGGGGCACCTGGGCGCTGTCCACTCGCGGAGGCAGCCGCTCGCCCGTGCGCACGTTGAACATAGGCAGCGTGGAGAGGGGCCGGGGCACCTCGCGGCTGGATGCCATCTGCCGCAGCTCCTCTGTGTTCCCGCGGATAGTGCAGTGGTGGACCATCTGGATGCTGGGGGCACGGGCCGGCACAGTCGTCAGTCCCGGGAGCCAACTCCGCTGAGGCTCGGCGCGGCACTGCCTCTGAGCCACCCTGCAGTCCCTCCCCACCTGGTATGTAGGGGAAACTCACACACATGACGGGTGAGGGGAAGACAAACAAGGAAGGTCTTTGGTGCCAGCTCAGTGTCCAGTGAGGAGGCATAGGCTGTGGGCACAGCCAGCCTGGATTCCAAGCTGTGTGTCCCTGGCAAGTTGCTGAACCACTCTGTGCCTCAGTGTCCTCAACTGTAAGATGGACATAATGCTAGAATCTGCCTCCTAGCACTGTGGTGGGAATTAAATGAGAAAAATGTTTAGAGAAGTGCCTGGTGCCTGCTAAGAACTCCTGAGGTGCCAGCCATGAATAGGTACCCGCAGTGGATTGCTATTTCCAGAGGCCGGCGTTTGCTGGGGTTTATATTCCGATCACCTTCCCGGTCCCTTCCAGCATTCAGCTCCCTCCCCAAATACTCTCTCCTACCATTGACCATCCAGTCTTCCCCGCCTCATCCCTCTTAGTCTGGCAAACTTCCCCCTCCATCTCTTCCCACCTCCTCCTCTGGCTCCCGGGCTGTTTCCTGCCATGCCTCCGTGGTCTCATCTTCTGGCTCCTCCCATCTAGCCTCCCTGGCCTTTGTACCCGGCCCTCTCCCACCCCTCCCCAGCCTGCCCCCCACCACTGACTAGCTCTGGACACCAAGTCTTTGCTCTCTGGCTTTATTCCAGATCAAAACTCCATGAGGCCGACCCCGGGATCTGCCCTCAGTGGGCCTGAAATCCCTGTGGCCGTCAGAAAGCCCTTTCTGAGCTCTCATGTCAGAAAGGAGACTTGCTTCTGTCTTCTCAGAAAGCTCAGCCTCATTCTCATTTGAGATCCTGAGGAGCTTGCCTTCTGCTGCCTGGGGCAAGCTTCTGTTCATTCTGAGAAGTAGGGTAGCACGGTGTAACCCAACATCAGCACTTGCTTTGAATATACATGTGAGTCCTGCTACTTACTGGCTGTGTGATTTTATGCAAGTCACTTAACTTCTCTGTGCCACTATTTCCTCCATCGTAATGCAGTTTTTGTGCATATTAAATGAGTTAATACAGGAAAAAACACTCCTGGTCAGCATCATAGCAAGTGGTAGCTAATATTATAGGAAGGCCAACGTTGCTATAATCATCATCAGCGTTATTTTATTATAGTAGGCCCACTGATGTGCTTGACCTCTAGTAAAGGGATGTTTCCAAGCCCCTTTACATGAATCCACCCACATTTGTGGGTCCAGCCTGGAGATATTTTCCTAGATTACCTGGTTGCCAGGTGAGAGATAGCAGGGACTCTTCATCACAAACAATAAGAATTAGTTTTCCTTGGGGCACCTGGGTGGTTCAGTCAGTAGAGCATCCCAATCTTGATTTTGGGTCAGATCATTATCTCAGGGTCTTGAGACTGAGCCCAAGTCAGGCTCCCGCTCGGCCAGGAGTCTGCTTCTCTCCCTCTTCTTTCCCTCTGCCCACCCAACTCTCAAAACAAATAAAATCTTAAAAAAAAAAAAGAGGGGTGCCTAGATGGCTCAGTTAAGTGTCTGCCTTTGGTTTAGATCTCAGGGTCCTGGGATGGAGCCCCAGAGCCCCATATCATTGGGCTCCCTGCTCCGTGGGGAGCCTGCTTATCCCTCTCCCTCTGCCCCTCCCCCTACTTGTGCTCTTTATATATATATATATTAGTTTCCTTAAAGGAGTAGGGGCCCCGGGCAGGGTGGAAGCTACCCGACTTGCCTCTGGGTTACTGATCAAATGGGGAAGGGGCCATGATCCCCACCCCAGTCCAAGTCTCTATAGACACCAATAGCAGCTAGAGCCCAAGAGATTAGACTACAGGTCAGACTGGCTAGCTTCGTGCTGAATGGGCCACATTCCTCCTGGGGGGAGTAGGACCAAGTCCTGTCTGGTTGGCGGGAGGAGGTGGAGTCACCCTCTAAGACCAGGGGAGGATCAAGATGAGCTCTTGAGTCTGGAATTTGGCAAGCACAATTGTCCAAAACACAATTTTCCATTCCCAGGCAAGGGGAGGCTGAGAGAGAAAGGAAGCAAGCAGCATATGGATGCTTAGGACTAGAGGCAGCCAGACAGGTAATGCCCTGGCAGGGGAAGGGCTCTTAGTTAATGCCCCCCCCTCACGACTCCCCCTCGCCCCCAGCCCTGCATCTGGATCTCATTACTCTGGCAACACACACAGGTGGAAAATGTTCCCGGGACATTTTTCCAGAGCAGGAGCAGAAGCCAGACCCACTGTTGCCTTCCACATCAGCACTTGGGCAGCCGAAAATGAATAGGCAGGCATTCCTACACACACGCACACACACACACACATGCATGCACGCACACTCTCCCCACCACCAACACACACCCGTCGAGCCCTGTCTCTGACACATAGACCACAGAAGAGGGTCAGGCTGGAGGACTTTCTGACCAGCACGCTCTGATACAGGCAATAGAATCACAATGTGTGGATAATTTGGAAAACAGCAGACACTGAACAAGCAAAAAAAAAAAAAAAAAAAAAAAAAAAAAAATTGAATTTGTAGAAATAAATCAACACAAAATCCAAACCATCAAGGGCTAATGTGGCACATGGTAAACCTGGTAATTGGTTCAACATTGATGGAGGAAGCAGATTTTCCTGATAGCTTCAGAGCTGCCAAACCAAGCCAGGAAAGCTGGCCATGATGGAAATAACTGCTCAGAAGAGAATTTCCACAATGGCAGAAGATGTAATTGATCAAATCTGGCACAGCCCAAAAAAATTGAGGAATAAAATGTTCCTTGAAAAACTTACATGGAAAATCACTCATCCCAATGGGAAAAAGTTCTATCAAATAAAAATGAAAAAACAAACAAACAAAAAACAACCAAAGCAGAGCCTTTCCACTGCTTTCTGATCAAAAGTGACCAAGGAATCAAATTGACCTAGGGAGATCAAGGAATTACATTTTTGTTCACTCTGGAAAATGTTACCCCCGTAAAAAATTCATAAATGTTGGTATAAGTCTGATTCTACAAATGTTTGTATTCTTCAACCCAGTGGGTTGAGATGGCAGGTTTAAAATGGAGGGTCTCAGGGGGGTGGCTGGGCGCTCAGTTGGTTAAGTGCTTGACTCTTGATTTCAGCTCAGGTCATGATCTCGGGGTCCTGAGATCGAGCCCTGTGTCAGGCTCTACGCTCAGTGCAGAGTCAGCTTGTCTGCTCCCCCACCCAGCGCCCGCTCTCTCTCTCTCTCTCTCTCTCAAATAAATAAATCAATAAAATCTAAAAAAAAAAAAAAAAAAAAAAAAACACACACACACAACCAACCCTGGGGTCTCAGAATACCCTGAAATCAGCCAATGAATACACTTCTAAACACACATGCGCCTGCATCAACACGCCATGTGGGGTCCACCCATCCACCCACACAGCCTCAGCCCTTCTTCCTGGGGCACCTGACTTGTCAGATGCCCACACTATCTGTCAACTCCCATGCACACCTCCCAGATGGGAACAATGGGACCACTGTGACCCTCGCAGGATTCTAGTGGCCTCACAATGTCCCCCTGAGGTCACTGCAGAGATAACCTTGCCACCCCCTGCACCTGAGACACAAGTCTGCTTAGGCCAGCTGAGGGTAATCATCCCTGGTCCTCCTCTGGCCACCCAGGGGAAGGCTCCGAGGGAACCAGGAACAGAGACTTGCCTCACCCACGGAAGAGCCACCCAGTAGAGACTTCCAGCCGCCACCCTGGAGGTCCCTGCGCCTAGTTCCCTCCACCCGCCCCAGGGAGAGATGCAGAAAGACACTTTGGTACCACCCCCATCTGCACCTGTGATCTCAAACACTGTGCAGGGTGCGAGCCGGCAGGCCAGCGTATCTGGGACCCCCAGCAAGAGCGAGAATGGGCACTGCACCAGCACCAAAGCCCACCGGAAGCCCAGCATATCCAAGGTGATCCTGGGGGTCGTGGAGGACAAGGGGATGCACAATCCTGTGACTCTAGCCACCCTGAAGAAGGCGGTCGCCACCACGGGCTACAACATGACCCGGAATGCTTGGCGCTTCAAGCGAGTGCTCAAGGGGCTGGTGGACAAGGGCATTCTCAAGCAGGTGACTGGCAAGGGGGCCTCAGGCTCCTTCCGCATGGGCAAGAAGTTTGCCTCCAAGTTCAAGTTCAGGACCCAGAGACAGCGCCAGTCTGGGCAGCGCCGGTCTGGGCAGCGCCGGCCTGGGCAGCACCGGCCTGGGCAGCGCAGGTTGCTAGCGGGCTCCCAAAGGGGGCACAAGCGGCTACCCAAGGGGGTTCACAGGGTGGCCAAATGCCACCGCAATTAACAGGGCAGGCCAGGCAAGGAGGAGGCAGGGTGCCAGGCCCGCCACAGGCTCAGTGCGGTGAGAATAAAAGGAGCCTAACTTATCTCATACCTGCCTCCTGGAATCTTTGGGGTTCAAGGGAAGGGGAGTGGAAGGAGGCTTGGGACAGGGGAAAGGTAAAGCTGGCTTGGTGGGGAGGGTGTGGAAACCTGAGCGAAAGAGTAAGATGGATTTGGCCAGGGCTGGAGGAATTGAAAGCATATGACATCACATGGAGAAACCAGGGCCAGAGAGCGTCCCACTGATTGTGTGGCATAACCCAGCCTGGAACCATACATAGTGTCTGACTCAGTGAAGTGTATGTGTGTGCGTGTGTGCACATGTTGTGCATGTGTGTGGGCACGCACCCTCAAGTTGCTTCTCAAACCCTCTCCCCCCCAGGGTGGCAGCAGGCCCCCACACCCGGCTGGGTCCCTTCCCATGCCCCATCCCAGATTAGGGTCCTCTATGGAGACCAGCAAATGAGAAGGCCAGGCCAGGATAGGTCAGGTACAGCAATCAGCCAGCCCAGAGCTGGAGCTCAGAGGCCAGGCATGGCTCCCATCATCCCAGAGTAATCTGTGCTTGTCTGCGCTGCTCATGGAGTCTAGGGGTGCTCCCACCCAGCCCCCAGCTTTCCCCTACTCACTCAGAGGTGGCCAGGTCTCTCTTCAGCCTGTGGAAAAGTGAGGGAGGGTAATAGTTATTATCCGCAACCCCCTCCTGGTGCCAGGCCAGGCAAGAGGTCCCCACTTCTTTCCTGGCTGAGGACTCCGCTCCCTGAGGGGGTCTGTGTCCCCAGGGAGCACAAGTGCCACAAGGAGTCCCATGGATGTGAGCACCAGCCACAGTACCCTCCCCACCCTCTGTCCCCCATACTCACTGTCCCTCTCGCCGGCAGCACATGATGTAGGCCAGCAGCAGAGTGAGAAGCAGAGCCACCAGCAGTGGCACCAGGAGGGTGACCAGTGCGTCAGTGAGGAAGTCTCGGGCCGTGGCCTCAGTAGGTGGGCAGAAGAATGGGTCAATCTCCAGGATCCCATCGCCTAGGGTAGGCATCTCATCTGCAGGCTCTGGTACTGACTTATCCACCTGCTCAGAGAGCCCAGGGCTAACCTAGCAGCAGTTGGCTGGACACAGAGACCCCCGGGGGCCAGGGCAGGGGTGACCCATACAACCACAGGGTTTCCTTCTGCCTGCCTCCCCCAGCTTGGGCGAGTTAGGAGGACAAGCACTGGACTAGGACCCCAGAGAGAAGGTTGAGGAGAGGCAGGTCTGTACAATGGTTAGAGCATACCTCTAAGGCCCTACTGTGTAAGTTTGAATCCTGATTCAGACAGATGCTGTGCTGGATGACTTACCTCCAGGTGACTCCTCTCCCTCACCTGTAAAGTCAATGGTAATAGTGGTACCTGTCTCTGGGACGGTGGGTGGTGAGGGTAAAACATTTTGATTGGATAGTGCCTCGCCCATGGCGAGTGCTCAAAGATGTTGTTGATTGAGTTGAACAGAGGACTCTAGGGGTTCCCAGACTGGGGAGTCAGGGTCTCTAAGGACCCCAGATCCTCAGATAATTGTGCTCAATATCCCAAAAAGCAGTAGTGAGCATCTCTGGTTTGTAACTTGGGAGTGAGAGCTATCTTTTCCTTGTCGCAGGCAGATTTGCTAGGTGACACCTTAGAAGGAAGCAGACAGAACTGTCCCAGAGTGTCCAGTGGTGGGAAAAGGATTTTTGGAACTGCCCTATGGAAGTGATGGTTCTAGCTGCTGGGTTGGGCCCATCTGAGACTTCTGGACCTGGAGAGCCCTTTTCTGGATTATGGACTCTGTCGCCCCCTTATGGGATGAGATGGAACTTCAGTGTGCGTGCGTGTGTGTGTGTGTGTGTGTGTGTGTGTGTGTGTGTAATCAGAGAAAGAAACAGGAATAGAGATGGAGTGGGAAGAGGGGTACGGAGGAGATTGCGATGCCCTATCCCCCGCCCCCGGAGCCAGGATCCCTCCTCACCAGGGTCACATTGCACCAGTCAACACGGAAGTAAGGTGCCAAGGTGTCATAGCAGGACAGAAGTGGAGGCTGACCCTGGGCACAGCGAGCGTGGCTGTCAGGAGATGCCACCATCTTCAGGCAGGTGGAGAAGGGTGAAGCAGATCCCACCTTGATGTAAACCCTGGGCCCAGATAGAAGCCATGGTTAGCATACTGGGAGGGGGGTGCCATTGGGCACTGGAGATTTGGGGTTACAGGGCCACTTCTGAGACCTGGGTTATGATGAGAGTACACAGAGCACCCCAGTCTTCTAGGAGGCCTAACACTCCGAGGAATGTCTTTTGATGGCTGGATCTTTTATGTCCTCATGGGATATCAGGGAGTATAGAATTTAGGGTAATTACGGTTTGGGCCCAGGAAGGGCAAAAAGATGAAGGGGTGGCTGGAGGAAAGTGGACAGTGATGTGACACTGGGAGATACATTTGGGTGTGAAGGTGCACGAAGGTGCTCCATGCCCCACCACCTGGAAGGCCAGCTGCCGCCACCTCCTCCAGAAAGCCCTCCTGGGTCACACACTTACCCTTCCTTGCGACCCTCAATGGGAAGGGGGACACGGCCGCCACGGTCCAAGGCAGAGGTAATGTTGAGTAGCTGGAGCTCCCCTGGTTCCCAGAGCCCTCCCAAGGATGTGAGGAAGCGACTGGCAGGCGTTGAGGGCAGCACCTCCTCCACATCATGGCTGCACACCAGGAACTCAGCTTGGTATGGCAGCAGGGGGCCTGGAAGTGCCAGGTTGGCACTTGAGGCTGCACGGAGTACTGCATGGATCCTTCCCAAGACTCGCCCCATTCGAGCTCCTCCCTAGGCCCCATCAGACTCCTTCCTTACTCCCTAACTTCCCATCCCTCACAGGCCCCAAAAGCCCTGCCCACAGCTTCAACAACTTCCCAAGGCCCCACAGACTGTCAGCACAACAGCCAAGAATACAGCTCAAGTCTTTCCAGGATGCCTTGCTCCGACTATTCCCACTTGTGAGTGTCCCCTTCACACACACCCCTTCCCTCCCTCCAAGGGAAATCCCTCAAAAAGGGCACTGAGGGGGTAGAGGTGGGGCAGGGGTGCGGTGGGGCTAGTAGTACCTTCTGGGTCCTCAATCAACAGCACCAGCCTCTGCCGGGTGGTGTCAAAGCTGTCCCGATTGTAAGCTGTGACCTGATGGGGTAGAGGGAAGAGGGTGGAGGGATGGGTTGAGGGGAGAAACAAGGAGGGGACTGAGATACCCACAAATTAGAGGCATCTAAATTATGTAAATGGACAGGCACAGATGCCCACATGGGACAGAGCCACTGGGGTCCCTGCTGGTACCTCAATGACCTGGCGCCCACGATCTTCTGGAGTGGGGGTGCCGTAGAGGAAGCCAGGCTGGTGGGGGCTGCGCTGGGTGTAGCGGAGCCACCGAGGCAGGTCTGGGTATCCTTGGAGGTGGGCATGGTAGGTGATTGGGACAGTGGAGGGGACATCTGGTAGAAGGAAAGAGGGTTGGAGAAGTGATAGGAGGCTTCACTAGCCCCCGGCCAGGTACCAGCAGCCCACTCGATGCCCTTCAGACCCCTCTCACCAACATGCTCAGGAAGATGCAGGAAGGTTTCCCGGTCCAAGGTGTACACAAAGACACGGCCCACAAGAGGCTGCAGGGTGGTCTGCTGGGCCTCGGTGTCCCCTTGCCTTGCCAAGAGACCTGTGGGGACCCCACAACCCCCAAACCCACACATCAGCATTAGTCCTGGGCAGGGAGAGGATAAGTTCCTGGTGCCCCTAAGAGACAGGAGAAGTGGTGGGAGGCCTCCAGGAAAGGATAGGGGGTGCCCTGGCTGTGCCACACACTTGGATCAGTGACAGGACTTGACCTTTGTTTGGTTTGGATTCATGGGAGCCACCTCCCTCTGTCCTCATTTTAAGCTCCCTTTAAGGGGTCACACCAGGCAGGGACTGCTATCTGGCTAGGGGGTGTGTGGGGTATGGGGGTGTGTATGCATGTTAAGGGTACTTGCAAAAAATCCCTAAAGAATGCTGTGTCAGGGGTGCCTGGGTGGCTCAGGGGGTGAGGCATCCGACTCTTGATTTCAGTTCAGGTCATGGTCTGATGAGGGTCTCAAGATGAAGTCCCATGTTGGGCTCTGTCACTCTAGGCATGGAGCCTGCTTAAGATTCTCTCTCCGTCTCCCTCTGCCCCTCCCACCACCCTCCCTCCCTGTGCATGCTTGGTCACCCTCTCTCTCTCAAAAAAAATTAATAAATACAAATTTTAAAAAAGAATGCTGAGTGTCTGGGAGGCTGGAGGGGAGGGGGGCACGGAACGAACTTTTGAGGAAGGTGGGTAGCCATTCTAGGACCCCTTCCAACTCCCCTAATACACAGCAGGAAAGGGGCCCACAAGAGAAGCCAATAAAAGCTAAGCAAATGGGATCCTAAGCCCCAGGAGAAGGACCTGCCCCAACGGGCCCCCACACCCTCCCAAGGCCAAATTTAGCCTGAGCCTAGAAAGGAGGCAGACCAGCCAGCCCATTAAAGGGCCAACGACACTCCGGGCCTGTGCCATCAGGCCCACCTTGACCTCAGACACACCATCAGTCAGAGCTCCCAGGCCCCCACATACCAGAGCCCCATGTCCAGCCTCATTTCCCTGGGCCTCCCGCTGGACACAGCATGAACACCCCAAAGTCCTCTGGCCCCTGCCCCAGACCCCTCCCCTGAGGGGCCTCTCTATTTCCACCTCTTCACCCCTAAATCCCATCCCTTTGTCCTGGGCCTATCCCAGAAGAAGGCCCCAACTTGCCCACAAGGAGAAGAATCCAGATTAGTGCTGCTGCCATGGCTGCCCCAGCCTGCCCGGGCCCTGAGAGTGACAGAGACAGGAGCAGGGGGGGAGGAGGGAGGGAGGCAGAGTGGGAGGGGACGAGGGAGGGGACGAGGGAGGGACGAGGAGAGGGAGGTGTCCCAGAGCAGCTGGCCCCAGCTTCTGCCAGTGGGTCCCTCCCCTTCCCCCCCAGAGCAGGCACTGAATCTGGAGTGGACACTCCCCTCACATGACAGGGTCCCTCCAATGATCCCCCCTTCACTGCAGTGGCCAGAGAACATTTTCTAAACCACCAACCTGACTCCCCAAGTCAGCCCTGAAAACACTAAGGGCTCCTATTGCCCTAAGTCCCCAGCTGTTGGTGGCTTTCAGACCCTGCCCGTACCTGGCCATCCTGTCCAGCATCCCCTCCTGTCACCCTTGCCAACCAACCAACCACACACACACACACACACACACACACACACACACACACCATCCCAGGCTCCTGCCCAGCCTCTCTCTGCAGCGCCCTATCTGCCATGCTCTCAGTCTTTTGCACAAGCCCTTCCCTCTGCTTGGAGTTCCCTTCCTGCCCTCGTGGGACCAGCAAACTGCCACTTGCCTAGCAAGCCTCAAGAGAGGCCTCCTCTCCTCTCTGAAGCCTTTTTGCTCTGGCTTCCTCCACTAGGCTGAGCTGGGCTCCCCCCAGGTCCCACAGTGCACAGCACTGTGGGGTGGACTGGAACCTTATTATCCTTGCATCCCGGACCTGGCACCGGGCCTGGCAACTAGCAGGTGTAGGGGGGACTAAGTGACAGCCTCCTTAACTGCACACAGAACAGCTGGCTGCCCACCTCCCCAGCTGTCATCCCCAGACCAATCACGCTCGGCATGTACCCCAGGTCTGGGAAGAGAGACAGCCCTGGACAGGATGAGCCAGGCAGACGGGAGCAAAAGAGGTGGCACAGGCTTGGAGGCCCGCCAGCTTGGATGCAATTCCCACCTTGACCCCTCCCTGGAGACGTTGGCCTTGAAGAGCTCAGCTGTCCTCTCTAGGCTCTGTTCCTACAACTACAACGTGGCAGAGATAGTGCTCACCTCTCATGTCCTTGTGAGTCCTTGTGACGAAGCCACAACATCATGAACTCTGCGCATATTTACAGAGCCTGCGCAGTGTGGGGCAGGAGGCAGGGAGGGGCAGAAAGCTGGGCCCGTGGAGCCTGCACACTGGTGGGTAGGGACAGCTGACCCCAAAGGGGAGGGATGCACTTCTCTTTGGGGGCTTCTCACTCAGAGCAGGCAGAGAGGACTCTCCTTAGACGTTCTGAGAAGGAGGCTGGGACTCAAGGGTGCCAGGGTTCCAAAATTCCTGGTGTGTGCGTGAGCCTCCCTCCTGGGCCTTACTACTTCCCCGCCATGCTCAGCACCCCAAGCAAGGACCCCCGGGAACAGCTCTGGTGGAGCCTGAGGGGCAGTCTGTTGGCCTGTCAGCCAGAATGACCCGTGGGCAGGTTACTGAGTCCTCATCTTTCTTTCTCTCTCCCACCACCTGACCATCCCATCCATCCCTGGAGAGCCACCAAATTCCAGAGTCAGCTTCCACTTAGGCTCTCAGGCTTGTCCCAGAGTCA
Source organism: Canis lupus baileyi (assembly GCF_048164855.1). NCBI lineage: Eukaryota > Metazoa > Chordata > Mammalia > Carnivora > Canidae > Canis > Canis lupus. The sequence goes on from NC_132853.1 coordinate 34,981,063, forward strand.
CCTTGGCACCTCTCTGCCTTCTCAGAAATGGAGGGCATGAGGAAGAAAGGTTCTGGAGGCAGAAGGAGAGTCAGAGGGCTCCGGGGGAGCAAGCAGAGCTGACAGTCTGGCCAGTTGCCCAGGCCTCAGCACCTCAGTGGCTCCATGTGACTCCATGTGACTCCCCTGCTATTTTATTTGAGCCACCTACTCATACCCTCAGCTGTCTTGAGGTAGCAGTGTCCAGTGCCACAGGGCCTATAGACACATTTCCTTACAGATCCTTCTCCCCCTCCCCCAAACCAAGGGAACCAGGGACTGTGCCAGGAGCCAGTCGGAAGTCCCCTGGAAGTCCCCTATGGCCCACGAGAGGATCTCTGCACCTCAGAGCTATCTGGACTGCAAGCTGCTGCTAGACTGCTCAGTATCTCTGTTTGTTGGGGCCTGACAGGTAGAGAGTGGGGTCACAGGGCCCTTGAACTTCTTAGTTTGCCAAGTATTTTATTTTATTATTTTTTAAAAACTCACAACCCTGAGATCAAGACTGGAGCTGAGATCCAGAGTTAGCCACTTAACTGACTGAACCACCCAGGTGCCCCTTAGTTTGCAAATTTTAAACAAAAGTCTGCAGAATAAAAGAATGAACCCCTATATATCCATGACCCAACTTCAACAGTCAGCAACTCGTGGCCAATCTGCTTCACCTGTACCCACCCAAGTTTCCCTATTTAATTTCTTCCGTCAATATTTTAGCATGTAACTTTGAAAGATGATGACTCTTCTAATTTACTATTTTTTAATAGAATGACTCATTTTTAAACAATCACAATTATTACAACTAGTACATTAGCAGACCTTAAAGTTAATAATTCCTTAATATCAGACCTATAGTGTTCAGAATTCCAATTTCTTATAAATGTGTTTGGTTTTTTGTTTTTTGTTTTTTACAATATATTTGTTTGAATCCGGATCCAAATAAGGTGCACACCCTACAACTGATGGATATGTCTCCTTTAAATCTCTTTAAATCCATAGATTCCCCCATTAAAACCTCTCTCTTTCTCTCTTTCTCTCTGTCTCTTTCCTTGAGAGAACCAGGCTATTTGGTGTGCAATCTTCCAGTCTGGGTTTCGCTGATTGCATGTCTAGTGTGTTCTTTAACAAGTCTCTCTGACCCTCTGTACTTCCTGTAAATTGTATTTCCTGTACATTGTTATTTCCTGTAAATGGTAGTTGGATTGAAAGTCCTGATCAGGTGTAGGTTCTATTTTCTTTGGCAAGACCACTTCACAGATGGTGGTACTGCTTCTTCCATCCAGAAGCATAGCAACCATGGATGCTTCATGCCTCATCCACCAGTCTCCCTCCCTCCCCGCCCCCAATGGTGATACCACATTCAATCACTCCTTCCTTTATTAGCTGGAATAATTCTCGACACAGAAACTGCCCCTCATTTACTATTTGGTTACTGAGTGTGGTGGCTCATATAGCAAAGATGGGATAAATACTCAATTCTGTTCCTGCATTTGTGAATTTTGAAATAATGAGTTGATTCTCTAGCCCCTTTCAAACTTGGGCCAGTTAGTTTTTTAAAAACAGTAGCATAATTAAGAATTGATGGCTTTAAACATATTCGATTGCTTCAGTCCATTGTGACTAGTGTCCCTTCTGGCCCTCGAGTAGTCCAGTCCCTTCTTGAGCTCCCCATGTGGCTCTCACCAGCTGAAGCATCCCTCTGGGGGGATAGGTGGCTCAGGCCTCTGCATCTCCACACTCGTCGAAATATGAGGATATTTCTGCCGGATCTCCCCCTATCAGTGTCTCCATTTAATTCCTCTGGTCCTTTGTCTCTGGCTGTCCCCATTTCAGTGAATATTTGCTGAATGAATGAATGATTGAATGAATGAATGCATCATCTCCCCAACTCGTTCCTTCCACTTCTGTCTATATGAGCCTCCTGATTTCTGAGGCCCATATTTTCTTCATCTGCACCTACAACGGGGGGATTATATGTTGTCATGAGGGACAAAGGAAAGGGATTCTCATCATTGTGATCTGATTGTCGCATCTGCCTCCCAGACTCCACCCACATCTTCCCCCCTCCTCTCTGCCGCCCCCAGCACCACAACAAAGGATGCGATCTGTCAGTCCGCCACGAGAGGGCGCGTTCGCGGCTGCCTCCTGAACCTGCGCCTGCGCAGTACTGGGGCAGAGCGAGGACAGGGCCGGGGGTGGGGGGGGTCGGGTGCAGGGGAGGGAGCGCTCCGCCCCGGTTGGGGATGCGCGTCAGAAGTGTTTGCTGAGCTCTGCAGCTAGAGGGGGCGACGCAGGAGGAGGCCCACGGCCTCAAGCCTTACCTCGTCCTCCCCTTCCGGGACCAGAGGATGTTCTTTCAAGCGGGGAGGAGAATGCGCCTGCAGGCGGGGGGGCTGGACACAATGCCCTCTTCCCCACGGTCCCCATCATTTGTATCAACCCTCCGACTTGCAAGGGCACGTCCATATTTCCCCACTCCCCTAGATGTTTGGGGGCGCCAGTGGAGGTGCTGAGGATCTAAGTGTACCAGAATCCTCCACCCCCTTTTATTATTTTTATCGTTGGTCTTCAAAGAGCTTCCTTGAGCCTTGTGACCGCCCAGAGCAATCATCAATCATGGATCTGAGAATACCAGAGACCCAGCCCTGGCCAAACTTTTTAGCTTACAGGCGAAACAGAGAAGGGGAGGGACTGTCAGAGGTCTCACAGCCCAGTATTCGGGGCCCAACCAAGTCTCCGGACTGGGAGCCAAGATGCTCCCTCTCTGTAACGTGGGGAGTAATCAGGATCAATGAGATAATGAAAGCGAAAGTGCTTTGTAAACTGTAAAGCTCTGGAGAAAGTAAGGGGTCTTTTATTTATTTATAGCTGAAGGGGCAAGACTATAGCTGCCCAGGGCCAGCCCACTGGCACTGCCTGAGAGCTGGGAGAAGTTGGATTTAGAAGCTACTGCTCAGTGATAGAAGGATTAGGAAAATAAAAGAAACAAAATCTCTGACATTTTTCGCAGATGGTATGATTATTTACAGAGAAAATCCAAGAGATTCTGCAGGCATGTTATTAGGGTTATTAAGATCAGCAAGGTTGCTGGACAAAAATTAATATCCAATACAAATAAAATAGGAAATCCAATAGTGTTTCTATACACCAACAATAAGTTATTAGAAACTGTAATATCTTTTTAAAAATAAATCATTAAAAATAAAATTAAAATTGTACTGAACCTTGAAAAAACTCACAGATATTTATGAAGAAAAACGATAGGCTGTAAAACTATAAAAACTATAGGCTATAAAAGGAATAAGTGGAGAGATGTTTTAAATTTAGAGATGAGAAGCCTCAATGTCATGAAGACAATTCTCTCCATATTAATCTTCTGATTCAACGAGAGTCCAATAAATATCCCGATAGGATTTTTCAGTTAGGCAAGCCGATTCTAAAATTCATACAGAAAAGCCAAGGACCAAGAAGAGCCTAGACAATTTGGAAAAAGAATAAGCTCCTAACAGATACCAAGACTTATTTGAAAGGGATAGTAATTAAAACAATGTGGTATTGGTGCTGGGCTAGACAAAGAGATCAATAGAATAGAGTGCCCAGAAACAGACCCAAGCATATGTGGGAATGTGATTTATGATGTCAGTGGCATTGCGACTCAGTGAGAGGGAACAGACTAATAAAAAGTGTTGTGACAATTGGCTTTTCGAATGAAAAATCTTCACACCATCCATAAATATTAATTCCAGATGGACTGAAGACCTAAAAGTGAAAAAAGCAAAACTTTATAATACTTAGAAGAAAATGTAGGAGATCTCAGGATAGGAAAAGATTTCTCAGACAAGAGATGCAACTCACAAAAGACTGATCAATTTTACTACATTACAAAAAAGAAAAAAAAAAGACAACGAAAAGGCTTTCTGCTATGACATAAACAGAGTTAAAAGGCAAGCAACAACCTGGGTGACAACGTAGGCAGCATGTGAAACAGATAAAAGGACCTGAAAACAATGTAACATGTGTCAACTGCACTGAAAATGTTTTTTATTTGAATTAAAAATAAACAACTAAAAGATTAGTATCCAAAATATATAAAGAACTCCTACAAGTCAATAAGGAAAGCATAGACCTTTTGGGTACCACCCCAAATGGCATTCCTTCCCTTCTTCCCTGCCTACTGGAACCCTGGTACGATTCAGGAATCCAGAGTCTAGGTTTTGGGGAGGCTGGGCCTTCTCCAGATGCACCAGGTGAATGGTGATACAGTTTCTCTGGCCAGTGGTTGGCTTAGGTGTGGACATGTATGCAATTCTGGCCACCAAGCCCAGAAGGGAAATCTCCTGTGGGGCCTCTGGGAAAATGACACTGAGAAGAAACGTCCACTTCTGCCTCTGGACGTTTGTCTGCACAAGACACCCGGAGTTGAGGCCACCCCTGTGGACCATGAAGGGGCCAGTCTAAGAGGCAAGCCAACATGATGAGGAGGATTTTGTAGAAAGATGGGAAGAACCTGGTTCTTGGTTGTCACAGCTGAGATTCTGAATTTAACCAACCCTAAGGCTTCTTGTTATGTGAGATCATAAAATTCCTTTTTTGCTTAAACCACGTCTAGTTGGGCTTTCTATACTCGTATCAAAAGGTGCACCAGAAAAAAAAATGGTGCAACAGATAGCAAGTATATGGACGTAAGCAATTTGCCCAGAGGAATCCCAGATGGTCAATGAGCATGATAGGATGTGCGACCTCATAGGCAGGGAATGCAGATTCAAATGAGGTATCACTTCACACCCATCAGACTGGCAAAAATAAAAAGTCTCACAAGAGCAGATGTTGGCAAGGATGTGGTCAGACAGGACATGTTGTACAAATGCTGGTGGCGAGAGCATAAAGCGGAGCCGTCACTGGAGAGTGGTCAGGCAGTACTAGACAAGTAGAAAGTGTGCCTGCCCACGACTCTGGCTCTCTGCTCAGAGGTATATGCTCTTGAGATGTGTTCACAGAAGTACAAGGGTGTTTATTGCAGCCCTGTTTATAATAGCAAAACACAGAAACACCTCAAATGCCCTTCAGTAGAGGAACTGATAAATAAATTGTGGCTTATTCCCATGATGAAATAACAAACAGAAGTTAAAGTGAAGGAATCAGAGCCACATGTATCAGTGTGGCTCTGTTGTGAAAAACATGCCAAATGAAAGAAAAAACAAAAGACCAAAATGATCCACACAATAGGATGGTTGTTTTATATACATATTGACAATACAGAAAGCATTAGTGTCTGCTATTTTATGAATACTTCAGTGGGTAGGGAAAATATCAAATTATGGGCTAGAGGTATAAAGGAAGGGAATTCGGATTCTACAACATGGGTCAACCTTGAGATATTATGCTAAGTGAAGTCAACCAGGCATACAAGCACACATGCTCTATGATCCCCCTTGCATGAGGTATCAAGAGCTGTCACATTCATAGAGACAGGAAGTAGGATGCCAGGTGCTGGAGGAGGAAGACATGGGGAGTTAGTGTTTAATGGGGACAGAGTTTCAGTTGAGAAGATGAGAAAGTTCTGGAGATGGTGGTGGTGATGGTTGCACAACAGTGTGAAGGTACTTAATGCTACCGAACTGAATGCTTAAAAGAGTTAAAGTAGCAAATTTTATGTTATTTCATGTATTTTACAATTAATAATAATAGGGGTGCCTGGGTGGCTCAGTTGGTTAAGAATCTGACTTTAGTTCAGGTCGGGATCAAGCCCCTCACTTTGCGGGGCTCCCCTCTCAGCGGGAATCCTGCTTGTCCCTCTGCCCCTCCCCCTCTCGTGCACTCGTGTGCTCTCTCTCATAAATAATAAAATCTTATAAAAATAATAATAATAAATTGTGAGCTATAAAGGGTGCATGCATCCCAGATTCGCGATGGTGGGTATGGTGGACAATGGGACCGGGCAAAGAGAAAGCACCAACTTTCATGTCCTTTCCTGTGAAAGAACATAAAGCAAAAATGACACAATGCTAGAGCACTTATAAATTCTGCTCATTACATGGGAACTTTTCTTATTTTTTAAGAAACTTTTCAAACTAAAATTACATATATAGCATACATATATATATTCATCCTTTTTCTTTCTTTCTTTCTTTTTTTAAGAAGAAGAGTTTTCTCAAAGAGAACTGCTCTGAAGTGGCAGGATTTGTCCCCTCAAGGTCACCTCAAATGCAAGGGGTTGAGTGTGGGAGACGGGAGAGCTGGACTACAGAGGCTGTACGTGTGCCAGGTGCCCCGCCAGGCTGAGCCTGGCAGAGCTAGTCGGGAAGGGAGCTGGCATGGGCAAGATGCTCTTTTCCCTGACCCACAGCAGGTGAGACAAAGGCTGGTGGCGGAAGGTAACTCAGAGCCAGTCTCCTCCTCAGGCACCCACTATGGAAGATCCAGAGAGCAGATGAAAAATAGAAACCACCATCAAAACACAGGAATGTATATTATTAGCAGTTGGAGCAGGCAGTAGAAAGAGTCCTTCGAATCTGCTGATGACAAACTACATTGCCCAATCTTTCCGGGTGATTTTTTCTTTGACCTCCCTGCATATCTCTGGAGCTCCCACAGCTATGGCTGTCTGTATTGCAAAATACATATTTACAGGCCCTCTAAGCCTGGCTAAATATAGGCTTTCTTGTAAGGCAACTGATGAGTTGGAGAAATCTTTCCTCTGTCCCACCCTTTCCCCATTCCCCAACATACACACACACACACACACACACACACACACACACACCCTGACTCCTCCTTCTGTAGGTGGATACCAAGGGACCCTTGTTCCTGTGCAGGCAGTGGGGGGAATTGAGGTATCAAGGGGCAGAAATAAAAACCCTTTGGCAAATAGAGAAGGGAGGTCACCTTCATTCCAGGAATGACCCCAGAAGATCCGGAGGGGCTGCAGGGAGGGGGTGCTTATGTTTCAGGTTTCCATATAATAGACCTTAGAAGGAAACGAGGCAAAAGGCTAGAGGCAGAGGCAAGAGGAGAGGCTCCAAGTCTCTTGAAGACCCACATAGAGATGCAAACGCTGATGCCCATTTTGGCCACACCCGCTCGCACTTGTGCACACACCACCATACATGTTCAGATACACATGCAATCCGTAACCATAGACTCACTGAACTCCTGCTTTGTGCCAAGAGCTGTTCTGAATGCATAAGGCCCTCATAGAACTCATTTAATCATCAACACTCTAAGGCTATGTTGTCTCCACTTTACAGATGAAAAAATTTGTTGAAGTCCCTTAACCGGGAAATGGCAGGTTAGGAAGAAAGACAGTCTGGCTTCAGAGCTTCTCTTCTGCTCTGTTCCACATGGAGTGGGGGAGACCAAGGGTCTTCACACTCAGGAGACACACTCAGACATTCAAATTGAGCTTTTTGAGGAAATGGGGCTGAGGGAGGGGAAATGACTAGTCCCAGGTAACCCAGCAACTGGGTGAAGCTATGATTCAGTTCAGACCTTGTGAACCACAGCCTGGTCTTTCCTCTAAAACTGGATAAGTCACTTCCCTCCGGCAAGTCTCAGCCCTCCCCATTCCCCCTGGGAACAGGTCAACCAAGGGCCTTCAAAGGACCCTCTAGCACCGACATCCCGGACTTGAGTTTTCCTCTATGCAGTCGTGTAACAACACACATGCCTTTCCAGCATCTTATCTGCCCAAGTCCCTGGCAGAGGAGGACAGATGAAGGGGAATGATTGGGGCAGGGAGCACTGGCTCCCCACAAAATGGTCGAAGGGCAGTGTCTAGGCCAGCCTCTGCTCAGATGACTGTGGCCACAGAAACACAACATTCAGAGGCCAAGTCTCAAGGCCCCAGGGCTGGGAAGAGAAGCCAGCCTGGCGCCCAGCCCAGGCCCCAGCCCAGGGCGCTGAAGGCTCAGGACTTATCACAGATCTCTCTGCCTTCATCACCCGTTACACCCGGTGTTTAAAACTACCAAGCCTCGAGGAGGGTCCTCATCAGATTTGGGGGTAGGGGGAAAACCAGCGGCTCTATCAGGAGAAGGGTGGAGGGCAGATTCTCTCTCCCCATGAAAGCCTCCAGCCCCTTTAGCAAGGACTAGAAAAGGCATCTCTGTCCCCATTCCCCCTACCTTCTGTGTTCCAGCCACTTTCCAGTTCCAGTTTATCCTCTGGGATAGAGACACTAAGTTCCTTTTCCAAGGTCACAAAGCAAGCAAGTGATAGAGCCAAGATTTGAACTCTGGCAACCTAGCTCGCGGGTCAACTTTGGGAACCACCTCACCCTCTCTCCCGGTGCGAGGTGAGGAAGGACCACCATTTAAAGACCATCAGGCACTGTTGACCCCCAAGGCCTACGCCACAAAGGACAATAGGAAAGATGGCTAGGTCACCGGGTTGCTGAACCAAAGGAGAGGTGAGGATCATAGCCAGGGGAATGAAAATTAGGTTTAAACCTTTCCAGGTGGATGATAATCCTCCCAACCTGCTCTCCCCACCCTCCTTGCGGGGAGTGGGAGTTGGGGGGGATTCCTGTTCCAGGCAAGCAGGGAGGGGACAGAGGAGAGAATACCCCATTCACCACCCTATTCTGGCAGGCCAACCAGCTTGGTGCCTGACCCCAGGGAAGGAGTGATGGTAAAGCACTTATTGCTCCATAAAAGCTTCTTCGGGAATTCTGGCTGAGGGTGTCGCTGAGCTAACCAGGAGCCCATGAAATAATAATCCCAGTCATTATTAGCCTCAGCCATCCATGCTCTGGGCCGACTCCACCCTCGTGCATCCCAAAGCACTTAAAAGGGTTTCTTCCTTGGAAGTCTCAGGACAAGCAAGATCCAAGCCTCCCAGCAATTCCAGTTCACCCGAAGCTGCTGCTGGAGGTGTTAGGGGTGGGGTGTCCCAGGGTCACTAGGCCTGGCTGCTAGTTCTCAGCTCCTCCTCCTACCCTTAGGAGCTGGCTTCCCCACCTGGCCAGAAGCGTGGGCCCAGACCCCTTGGGCTGGGACCAGTTAAGATGACTCACTAAAGGGTGTGGGAGATTCTGGGCAGAACACCCAGGGGCCTGCGCCTTCCTCCAGTCCACACAAGAACTTCTGGGGACAATGCCCAAACTCCCATCCCTCAACTAGGTGAGGTTTCAGTCTCCCCCCAACTTCCACAGTGGGGTTGGGGGGTCTGAGGGGAGGTGGGGGTGGAGGCAGGTTTCAAGTCCCAGACTTTGAACTTGGAAACCCAAGTCCCAAAGCTTATTCCTGAAAGGTTTTCTAGAAAGGGCGGAGAGGTGGAGGATGGCTTCTTCAGTCTGTCCCATCCCAAAGTATAAAATCGGGGAGGGGTAACTGTCCTGGGCAACTGGGCAAAGAGGCAGGTGGCACTGGAAAGCCTGAGGTTTGGGTTCATTTCCGGTCCCTGCTCAGAGCCCAAATCTTCCCTCTCCCCCTAGCCTCGGGATCCAGTCCCGTGGTTCCTGGCCCCTCCCTGTCCCAATATTCAGGATTCCCAGGCAGCTTCCCACACCCCATCCCCCATGCTCTTCTGCACGTGCGAACCGGCTTACATCCCGCAAAACCCACAGACACCCCTACAGTGGAGGAGTGGGAGGATTCCCTACAACAGCCCTTCTAGGCAAGCTGGGGAGAGAGTGGGAGATTGGGAAGAAGAGGAAGAGGATGGAAGAGAAGAGGGCGGGGGAGGAGGCAGAGACCGCAGGAAGGCCTGAGATGCAGGAAGCAGCTGGGAGTGGGGGGAGGCTTTGTGCCTGAGTTGTTCTCTGGGTCCTAGGGTCCACACTGTTCATCATTTTCTGGGATCTGTGGCGTGAAGTAGCGCATCTGGACCTGTCACAGCCTAGGGAGTGGACCTTAACTCCCAGCCCTGGCAGTGGGGGACGGGTAGGGGGCAACCCCAGGCTCCTTGCTGTGTATATGGGGGTTGGGGAGAGCTTCACAGTAGCTTCCTGGGTTGTCAGGACCGAGGATGGGTAGTCCCTACTAGCTTTCCCCCTGCCTCCTTAGCTAACACACACTTGCACACAGTGGCCAGGATCCTTTCCAGTCCGACACCCGAGCCAGAGCTCTCACTGGTGAAACTCTGGCCCCAGGCCTCCAGAATTCCTCCTCCCTGTTTGAGAGGCGAGTGCCCCCATAGGGGTGGAAGACAAGGATTCCACCCCTTCCCTGGCAGCCTGGGTGCAGAGTGGGCTGGCGACTGGACAACCCATTACAGGGTTCCAAAGGGCAAAGGCCAGCTTCGGGCCGCCACCTGGGGGGTATGAGGACCATTTCCTTTCTCCGTTCTCCTTCCTCCTCCACCACAAGGCCAGCAACACTGAGCGGAGCTTTCACACCTTAGAAGGTTGCAAAAGGTTCTCCACAAGAAATTGTTAAAATGCAGGTTCCTGGGCCGGCCTCTGAGATTCTGCTTCACAAAGTTTGGAGGAGGGCCCAGAAATCTGAATTTAAAAAATGTTTAAAGTGCCCAGCGATTTTGATGCCGATGGTCTTGAACCACACTAGAGAACTACAAGGACCATGAAGGAAATAATCCTGTGCCCCGCCCCCACGACTCTCCCTTCACGTTTGGGGTGAAGAGCCCCCCCACCCCCACCCGTGAGACCACTGCGGCTGGACCGCTTCCCCCAGTATTTGGTGGGGGCCTACTTTGGTGGGTCTGGGTAAGCCGCAGTCAGAGGTTGGGATGGAAGGGCTGAAGAGGACGGGCCGGGAGCGGGGGTCAGCGTCAGGCTGTCGGAGCGGGAGGGGCAGGGGAGGGGATACGGTCGGGAGGAGGGGAAGGGGAGGGCTCACAGACTCCAGCCCCGGAAATCCGATCCCTTTAGGACCCAGAGGTGCCAGTCCCCCAGCGGCGGCGGCGAGAAGGGCAGCCGCTCGGTGTCGGGCAGCCGCCGCTCGGGCAGAGCCAGAGAAAGACCGAGGCTCGGGGCGCGGGGGGGAGGGAGGGAGGGAGGGTGGCGCGGCGGCGGCGGAGCGGCCGGGGCCGGCCGAGCAGCCATGGGCGCCGGGGTGCCGGGCCCCCCGAGAGCCAAGGCCCCCGGCCGGGGTGGGGGACTCCCGGGCTGCCAGCCCCGCTGACACCGCCTCGGACGATGTGAGCCGGCGCCTCCGCCGCTGCTTCGCGGGCAGGGCGCGCGGTCCCACCGGCCCCGGCCGCCGCTTGTCGCGTTTGGGTGGGGGCGACCGCAGCAGGCCGCTCGGGCTCTGAACGAGGGGCCGGTGGCTGTGGCAGCTGGATTGGGGGAGGCGACCCACACAGGGCGCTCGGAGATTTTTTTTCCCTTTTTTTTTTTTTTTAAGCGGGGTTAACTGTTTTTGGCAGCCTGGTTGGGGGGAGCCTACAAAAGGCCTTCCGGGGTTTCTTTTCTCGGGGGGAGGGGGCGGTGGTCCCGACTTGGCCAGCCGCCTGTCGGAGGGGGGGAGCGGGAAGCGAGGGGATGCGCCCCCGCCTCCCCCCACCATGATGAAGACGGAGCCGCGGGGGCCCGGGGGTCCCCTCCGGAGCGCCTCCCCGCACCGCAGCGCCTACGAGGCGGGCATCCAGGCGCTGAAGCCGCCCGACGCGCCCGGGCCCGACGAGGCGCCCAAGGCGGCCCACCACAAGAAATATGGCTCCAACGTCCACCGCATCAAAAGTATGTTCCTGCAGATGGGCACGACGGCGGGGCCGCCGGGCGAGGCGGGCGGCGGCGCGGGCCCCACCGAGGCCCCGCGGGCGCCCGAGCGCGGCGTGCGCCTGTCGCTGCCGCGGGCCAGCAGCCTCAACGAGAACGTGGACCACAGCGCCCTGCTCAAGCTGGGCACCAGCGTGTCGGAGCGCGTGAGCCGCTTCGACTCCAAGCCCGCGCCCTCGGCGCAGCCCGCGCCGCCGCCGCACCCGCCGTCCCGGCTGCAGGAGACGCGGAAGCTGTTCGAGCGGAGCGCCCCGGCGGCCTCGGGCGGCGACAAGGAGGCCGCGGCGCGGCGGCTGCTGAGGCAGGAGCGCGCCGGCCTGCAGGACCGGAAGCTGGACGTCGTGGTGCGCTTCAACGGCAGCACCGAGGCGCTGGACAAGCTGGACGCCGACGCCGTGTCGCCGACGGTCAGCCAGCTCAGCGCCGTCTTCGAGAAGGCCGACTCGAGGACCGGCCTGCACCGCGGCCCGGCGCTGCCCAGGGCCGCGGCCGCCGGGGCCCCGCACGCCGGCTCGAAGCTGGTCAGCAGGCGGTCCCGCGTGTTCCAGCCGCCGCCGCCGCCGCCGCCCGCCCCGTCGGGGGATGCGCCGGCCGACAAGGAGCGCGGCCCCGGCCCCGGCCCCGGCCCCGGCCCCGGCCCCGGCCCCGGCGGGCAGCAGCCTCCGCAGCACCGGGTGGCCCCTGCCCGGCCGCCCCCCAAGCCCCGGGAGGTGCGCAAGATCAAGCCGGTGGAGGTGGAGGAGAGCGGGGAGTCGGAGGCCGAGGCGGCGCCCGGGGAGGTGATTCAGGCGGAGGTGACGGTCCACGCGGCCCTAGAGAATGGCAGCGCCTTGGCAACCACTGCCAGCCCCGCGCCCGAGGAGCCGCAGAAGGCCCAGGCGGGCCCCGAGGAGGCCGCGGCCACCGTGGCGGCGCCCGAAAGAGCGCTGGGCGACGGCCGGGCCCCGGACGTGGCCCCTGAGGAGGCGGATGAGTCCAAGAAGGAGGACTTCTCGGAGGCGGACTTGGTGGACGTGAGCGCCTACAGCGGGCTGGGGGAGGACTCCGGGGGCAGCGCCCTGGAGGAGGACGACGAGGAGGACGAGGAGGACGGCGAGCCCCCCTATGAGCCCGAGTCGGGGTGCGTGGAGATCCCGGGGCTCTCGGAAGAAGAGGACCCGGCCCCGAGCCGGAAGATCCATTTCAGCACGGCGCCCATCCAAGTGAGTGAGCCCCCTCCCCGCCCCGCCCCCGCGCCGCCCCTGCCACGTGCACGCCTCGCCCCCGCCTCGCCAGCCCGCCAGCCAGCCGGGTTTGGCAGGCTGAGTCAGCCCCTGCCACCCAGCCCCCTTCCCAGAAGTTACCACCCGGAGGGGGGCGTGGGGGACTTCCAGCTGTTTGTCAGAGGGCGGCCTGCCCCGACCTGCCCTCAGGTTCCTCTGCCTGCAGCCTCGCCCTGGCTGCCCTGGCTGCCCTGGCCGCCCTGGCTCGGCCGCACCTGCATCCTGGGACACCTGCTTCCCCTTCCTCTCCCAGGCACTCTTCCTCCCAGAGGCCGCCCGAGGCTCTTGGGGGCTTGGGTGGTGGGAAGTGTGTGTCTGTGTGTGTGTGTCCTCAGGAGACCCTCCCCACTTTGCTCCTGACCCCACTGGGCGGGAGAGGACCAAGAGCTTAGAAACACCCCCCTGCACTCCCCCTAGAGAGGAGGGAGAAGCCAAGAACTTCCTAAAAGAAGGTGAGGTGTAGGGGACCACAGTCCTCCTGCATCCTGTCTGTAGCCCCCACCCCAAAGTTTGCAGAAGTGAAAGAGGGAAGCAGGTCTTTGAGGGTGAGCTAGGCTGGGGCCATGTGACTCAGGGTGGGGGGAAAGGCCTAGTCTGGCGCTGGGGCCCTGTTCCCTGGGGTCTGTGCTGGGCCAGCTGGGGAGGTGGAGGTGTTGGGCAGGGAGCAGGTGCCTGGCCTGGCCCGTGAGGGGGCTGGGCCTTGGGCGGGACACCGAAGAGAGGGGGTGGGAGCTGGGAAAGCCCCCAGGGCCCTGGCAGCTGCCCACATGTCTTTGCTCTTGGCTGCTGGGTAGGGCACACTCCCATGGCCTTGGCAAACCCCAAGCCCTCTTGCCACATTCTCCGGGTGCCCTGAAAGAGGGATGGGAGCTGCCCTTCAGCACCCCCATCCCTGCCACCACGCTTGTGATTGGTTTGTGGCTGGTGCCAGTGCCCTGAGATCCTCAGAACAGTGCCAACGGGAGTGGTGGGGACATCCCCGGGAAGAATTAAGAGCCCTTGGTCACCTCCTCCCTTCCTGCCACTCCAGTCTTGGCTGGCACATGCAGCCTAGCTGGCCCTATTCTCAGGCTCAGCTGTGCCCAGCACTAGATCCACTGCAGGGGGCTGTCCAGGGCCTGGACCCTGTCTTTACCCCTCCAGAGCCAAGCCCTCATCTCTTTGCTCAAAGTTTCTGTAACTGGTCCTGGACTCTGAGGCTGCCCATGTTTCCTCCCAGCCCTCCTAGAATATCAGTGGCCCCTCTCCCACCTCTCACCCCAGCTGAGGCCTGAAAGGTGCTACTCCCAGGCCAGCCCTCCCCCTTCTGAGGCTGCGACCTTACAAGTCTTTCCTCCGGCCTCCCTGTCCTGAGAGCTATGGGATCCTGGATAGAGGATGAGGGTGTTTCTTGGGACCTGGGGAGGAGGTGGGGACCACTGAGGGAGTCAGGACCCCCACCCCCCCTTCATCAGTTCTCTGAGCTGCCTGATCCCCTCAGAGATGGAGTTTAGTCTTTCAGTCCTAGGCCTCTGACTGTCTATATTTGACACCTTACCCTGATTTTTGGGTAAAAAATAGCGCATGATTTGGAGCAGTGCTCCCCGACTCCCTGGTGACTGTTGCTCACAGGACTGTGGGAGCCAGTGGTATGTGGTGCCTCCTTGGTGTGTCTGACTTTTGACCTTACTGGGGATTTCCTCCCCCCCCACCCCGCCCCAGGACCTCAGGTCCTTGTTGTTCCCCCTCCCTGCCCCCACCCTGCATTGACACTGACTCCCGGGTCTTGTGTGGATGACCCAGTTGTTGCCTTTATGAAGGCTTCTGCTGAGGATAGAGAGCTCAATGCCACATTGTCACTTGGGGCAGGGGACTGGGCCCAACCCTCTAATGGGCTGGGCACATTCTGGTGGGCAATGTTAGGGGCAGTCTGGGCCTCTGAGCCTGAGGCCTGGGTTTCCTGCAGGGGGCAGGATTTGAGCGGCTAATAAGAGAGGAGAGGGCAAAGCCCAGGACAGGCTGGGAGAGTGTTTTGGAGGTCACAGTGTATTGGCTTGCTCATGCACACGCATCACATCGGGGAGGGCTTGCTTTGGTTGATCCAGACCACCACCAGACTGAGGGTTGCAGGGACCCGGTCTGCTGGAGCAGAGGGTGAGGGTCAGGGGACTCAGATGCAAAAGTGGGCCAGAGCCGATTTGCCAGGCCCCAGGCATGAGTGCAATGGGGACAGTCACAGGTGACCCATTCCCCAGGGCCCAGCTGGGTGCAGTCTCATCCTGCCCTGACCTTGGCAGCAGACCTCGCATCTTATCCTATGTACAGACTGGGTGGCCCATCCCTCCAGGGGGCTTGAGGGCCAATTGCCAGATGTCAGAAGGGCAGTCTGACCGCTGCAGGACTAACGATGAGCTTTAAGGGCCAGAGCTTGGATTTCTCTGATGTAGTGACATTGAGGGACCTCCCAGCTGCACTTCTCATCCTATGAAATCCCACCTTGGGAGTGAGGCTCTGGTGGGGAGTGACACTGAGTGAGCCCAAACAAAGGCTGGGACAAAAGTCTGCTGCCTGCCAGGGTGCCCATGGACCTGCTCCTGGAAGAGAGGGGGCCCTGGCAGGGGCCTCAGGGGACACGGTGCTCCACTCCAGCTGCGCAGGCCTCTGGCCCAGAGCTGCTCCCACCCTTCCCCGCCCCCGCTTGGCTCCAAGTGGTGCCAACCTGTCGCTGCAGGCAATGAAGCATGAACGTGTCATGGTACCCCAAATGGTGCTCATTAACCTCCCACTGGGGGTACCCCCACCTGGACCCAGAGTGAGGCCCTCCCACAGAGCCCCTGTCCTAGCTTCTCTGTTCTCTGGAGGAGGGTTGGAATTCCCCTTCTCACTGGGAGACATAGGAAGGAAACAGCAGAGGGGCACAGGGGACAACAGGTAGGCCTTGGGGCCCCATGTAGGCTGGGTTCACTGGGGACAGTGTTGAGACTGCTGCTCCTTGAGCTCCTTGCTCTTATCAGGGCCTTCTAGTGCATTGGGGACAAGGGGCACACCTCAGCACTGCTTCTCTGGAGGGAAACTGAGGCCTGGGCACGCAGGCAAAGCCACAGGGGCCTGGCGTTCCCCTCCACCCACCTCCTGCCACCTGAGGGGCACCTCGAGTGGGGGGGGCTGCCCTTTTTCCATGGGGGCGGAACAGATCCTTCCTGCTTCCCTCCCCCACCCTGGCCTCAACTTTAGGTTCAGGTCAGCTGGGTCCTGGGTGCCCCTCTATCTTCCTCTGTTCCTCCCTCTCCTCCTCCCTCCCCTGTCCCTGCGTCTCACACCCGTTCCCCCCTCTCTCCCCATCTGGCATCCTCCAGGATCTTCTCCATTCTTCCTCCCCTCCTCCTCCCTCCTCCTTTGCGCCTCTGCTCCTGCTCAGCCTGTTCTTTCCACTCTTCTGCCGTCTGTGTCCGCCCCGTCTGGCTCTCTGGGTCCTCATGTTTCTCTGTGTCCCGGTCTGTTGGTCTGTCCCCGACCTAGAGACCCGGCTTCCTGAGTCTGCTGCTTTCTGGGGCATTGCCCATCTTTCCTTCCTCCAGCAGCCATGCTCAAGCCAGTAGGGGCTGCGGAAGAAAGTAATGGTGTGGTTGGGGCAATCGCATCCCTTTCTCTGTTGCCCCATGCGCTGGAGCCCCAGAAGGGCCTGCCATTCCAGCTGGGGTCATGCTGGGGCTGGGGGAGGCCCAAGCAGGAGAGGATCGCCAGTGGGCACCTGCCTGCCTCAGTGGCCTCTGGGCACCAGCTCCACCCCTGCCCTCTGACTAGCGGCCCCTCTGCAGGTGTTCAGTACCTACTCCAACGAAGACTACGACCGGCGCAACGAGGACGTGGACCCCATGGCCGCCTCGGCTGAGTATGAGCTGGAGAAACGGGTGGAGAGGCTGGAGCTGTTCCCTGTAGAGCTGGAGAAGGGTGAGAGGCCCAGGGCCAGGCCACAGAGCGTGGGGGAATCTCCTCTCTGGCGCCAGCTCCACCCTGGGCCCCTGAGGCCACTGCCCCCAGCCACAGGGACTCCAGCAGCCAGAGCTCCTCCCACCGCCCCCCGCCGGCCCACACTCTGCCCCTTTAGGTGCCCAGTCCCCAGGGCCCCGTGGGCAGGGTCCCGGGCTCTGTTGGGGCCTGGTGGTGACAGAGCAGTCACCAATGCCCGCTAACTGTGTCCTTACATGCTATAGTAGGTGCTGGGCAGGGACGGGAGAGGCCGCCACAACATGCAGACTCAGGTCAGTGGGGTCCCCAAGGAAATAATGCTTGCACTTGCGTTGAGCTCTGAAGATGGGAATTTTGGGGAGTATGTGGGAAAGAGAGAGGAGGCTTGGCTAGATTTTGATCACGAGGACAAGATGAGTATGCAGGGCCTTGTAGACTATGTGGAGGACACTGCCTTTTTTCTAAGATGGACGGGAAACTGGTAAGGCGTGGGAAACATATTCTAGAAAGACCACATCAGGCTGTGCTGTGGGGAGAAGGGTCCTAAGTGGATGGCGAGAGACCACAGTGGTGTGGACAAGATGATGGCTATGGGGGAAGTGGGTATACCTGAGAGGTCCTTGGAGGTAGAATCTGCAGGATCTGGTGGTTATTTGGCTCTGGCTGAGACCATGAGGGGGAGGGAGGAATCCAGGTGACTTCCAGGCCCCATGAGGGAGTGGCAGACGGGAAGAGCCTGTTTGTGGGGGAAGATAAGAGTTTGGATGTCAGAGGTTCGTGAGACAGGAGGGGACAGCTGTGGAGAGAAGAGCAGGAGGTCTTCGGTCATTGAGGCCGTGAGTATGGATGAGCGTGCGTAGAGAAGACCAACCCCATCATGGCTACCCCCACACCGTCCCATCCCTCCGCACCCCTCATCTGCGTGTAGGCAGTCTCTGGCCCGCCCACCCTCCTGGTTCCACCTTCAGTGTGTCCTGCGGCTCATTGGTTCTTGGGGGGAGCAAAGGGCAGGGGGTGACCCAAGAGCTTCCTAATTGGCTTGGCAAAGAGGGGGTGGACAGGATGGTGTCCCTTCCCCAGTTGTGGACATCCCCTAAGCATGGGGACTGCTGTTTGAGGTCGGGTGGGCCCTGGGGTGAGGTAGGGGGTCAGGGGGTGTCTCTTACTCTGTCCCCCACAAGCCCTGGCCAGAACACCTCACCTCTACCTCCCAACACCAGCCTCTCATGACTTTCTGCTCCACAGACTCCGAAGGCCTGGGCATCAGCATCATTGGCATGGGGGCTGGAGCCGACATGGGCCTCGAGAAGCTGGGCATCTTTGTGAAGACGGTGACCGAGGGTGGTGCAGCCCACCGGGATGGCAGGTACCAGCTCCCCTTCCCCACAGCAGCCAGCTGCCAGCCAGGCCACTGAGCCAGGCCAGGCCACTGCAGGGCTCAGGTGTTGATGGAGGTGCCAGTCCAGGGAGGACAGCAGTAAACAAACTGAGTGAGCCCCCTGTCCTCATGGCACTTACATCCTTTGCAGGGTGAGGAGGGGGGCTGTGTGGAGGCATCATAAGTCCTGGTTTCAAGTGTGTGTTGGGCTGTGGTGGGGAGAACACAGACACGGAGTCTCAGTTCCTGGTGGATACATGTGAGCTTTTTGTTTTTCTCACTCGGCAAATATCGAATCCCTGGCTCTGTGGTGGGGCTGGAGCCAGGCCCTGGGGAGTCAGTGAGGACTTCCCTTGCCCTTGGGAAGCACAGGCTGTGGTGAAGCAGGCAGACATCCAAGTGGACACACAAAAAATGTCGGGAAAAAAAAATGTGGGAAAAGTACAGGGTGCCGTGAAGGCATCAGAAGCAGGATTTGCTCTTTCTGGATAGCAGGGAGGGCTTCCTGGAGGAAGTGACAGTGGAACTAAGACCTGAGGATGAGCAGTAGTCAGGCTGAGGGAGTAGGATGTGCAAAAGGTTCCAGGAAGAGGACGGAAAGCAGGCAGGTGTGGCTGGAGCATAGAGAGCAAGGGGGACCCAGGTGTGTGGTGTGCCTGGGGAGGGGGCTGCTACTTGTGTGTGTGCACGTGTGAGCATGTGTACCTATGTTTGGCACCTGAGGCTGAAGGGGTCAGAAGGGTTGGGAGGACCTCCTGGAGCCCTGGAGAGCCTGATGACCCCAATGTGGACCACTCCACTGTGTCTATCACAGAGGGGAAGTGGGAAAGGGCTTCGGGCATCCCCAGGGTTGTTTGAAGTGGTATCAGGGGTGCCTTGTGGTGGCACCTTCAAACCCAGACTCCCTCCATGTGACTGAGATGAGTTGGTATCCCTGTAGGGGCTTGGTGACTTTGGGGTCATGCTTGTAGAGCTTGGGTTGCCTCCCTCAGGGTGCTTTTGCCTGCTGTGGCCCAGGTGGCGTGTGAGATGGACAAAAGGAAGGTGACACCCCTGCTCTTTCACTTACTGCCCCTCCCCCAATTTGGACTTCCAGAGCTGTTCCTGTGGTCACCCGGTGGCAGCGTGGGGGGGTGTGTGCCCACGTGAGAGAGTAGCCGCATGCGGGGCATGTGGGGGGGGGGGCGGGTGAGCTGCTCACAATAGGCTATTTCCTCCATTTCCGCAGAGGAGCCCTAAGAGAAGGCCTGGAGCTTGCAGGGAAGTGGCAGTGGAGGAAGGAGGTGGCCAAGGGTCCTGTCGGCAGGCCAGGCTAACCCAACCCCATCTATCTCCTACTGTGGAGAGCCGGGGCTTCTGGTGCCTCATCTAGATGTGGTAGGGGCTGTGCACCCATATCGGGGTGCAGTGGGCACAGGAGTATGCTATGTGGGTCTTGGCATTTGGGAGAAAATCTGCAGACCTGAGTCTGTAGAAATGGACACGTAAGAGGACTGTGTGTTACCTATGCTTTGGGCCTTTGCTGGAGTGCATGGTGGTAACGAACTCTGTGGATATCACACCGCGCTGTCGATGGAGGAGGGGACAAGGGTGTGATTAGCACAGGAAGTGTGCTCACTACCCCTCTTGGTCCTTCCTGTGTCTGCTTTGTTTGGCCGGGTCTCACTGCCCGGTGTGGGTCCGGCCGATCCCTGACCCTCTGGCCTCCTGCATTTTATACAAGTAGACAAAGTACCAGGACCCAGCAGGGACCGAGCCTCAAGTTTCTGATTGGGGGATACCACCACTACCTCTGCTCCAGTTCCCCTGGGACAGCCCCCCCTAACCAATGTGGCCTCTCCCAGGATCCAAGTGAATGATCTCCTGGTCGAGGTGGATGGCACAAGTCTGGTTGGAGTCACCCAGAGCTTCGCAGCCTCCGTGCTCCGGAACACCAAGGGTCGCGTGCGGTAAGCACTGGCCAGGCAGGGCTGGGTGGGGAGGGGGAGCAGACAGGAGATTTGGCCTCATCCCGCCACTCTGCCTGCCTGCCCACACCCACATAAGGTTCTGAGTGGCCCACCTCATAAAGGAGCTTCCTTGGCCTCCCTGCTGGAAGGAATTGCTGTGCTCATAGCCCTGCCCAGCGCTCGCCATTCCCCTCCCAAACCCCTGAATGCTGCTGGCCACCAGCACTCAGGCTTTGAGGCCCATGGTCTGCTGCGCCTCCAAACTGGCCTCTTGGATTTATTCTCCTTCCCCTGCCTGTCTGTGACTCACTCACTGAAGAGCCAAGATGTGCAAGGAGAATGCCAAATTGGGGTCCCCCCACCAGGCACTTCATCCTTCCCTCCTCACCAGCTCTGTAATCCTGGGAGGACTCTCAGGCCCTGGGAGGGCCTGTCAATTAAGGGAACTGGGTTAGAAGCTCCTTATGTCTCTCTCTGGCACAATATTCAGGGACCACTCCCTGACCTCTCCAAAAGGGGCACTGCCCCCAGGAAAGGGTGGTGGAGAGAAACAGGATGTGGGTGGCCACAGAGAGGAGGGGCTAGTGCCTGGAAGTTCCACTATTTCCTCTCCATCCTAATCTCCACTCACCATCATCCCGCCCCTTCCTGAAGCCTGGGGGCTTGGAGCTTACGCTAGATACCCCTGCACAGCCCCAGGGCAGGGGAATGGCGAAGCAGGCTGCTGGGATGGGTCAGGTTCGCCATTCCCCAGCCTCGCTTTCTGTCCCCTGGTGGGGGAAGAGCCCCCTGCCCTGGCAGCTCCTGAACTGCTGTCCCCTGCAGCCCAGCAGGGGGTTTGGCTGACGTCACCCCTCCCCCACAACTGGCTTTGAGGGTTAGCAGGCCTTCTGGCTGTCCCAGGAAAGAAACCCAGTAAGGGCCCCCAGTTCCCCCATTCATTATTAACACCCCACAGCCTCTGGACTCAGCCATCTCATTTCACCTCCCTTGGGAGGGTCTGGGTGTGGAGACGGGAGCACCAGCCTAGAGGATGATGCTATCACCCAGTTGAAGACAGAGGCAGGGTGGATGACGCTATTGCTCCTGCAGGTTTATGATTGGCCGGGAGCGGCCAGGCGAGCAGAGCGAGGTGGCCCAGCTAATTCAGCAGACCCTGGAACAGGAGCGATGGCAGCGGGAGATGATGGAGCAGAGATACGCCCAATACGGGGAAGATGATGAGGAGGTAGGGACACCGGGCCTGGCCGGCCGCATCATCGCCCCCTGGTGGCTGGACGGAGCATTACACCCATCCTGTGCCTCTGCTGCTTTCCCAGGTCTCCTGAGGGAGGCCAGGACACCATTCCCTATCCTGGGGGAGCCCCAGAGTGATGAGGAGATACAGACCCTTCCTTCAGAGAACCCTTAGTGTGATGGAGGAGTAACACTCTGTCTTCACAGAGCCTTCCTGCTCACCTTCAGTTGGCTCAGAGTCCCCACTCTGAGGGGAAGACATAGTTCTACCCCCAGGGGGCCTAATCTGAGGAATGAGCCTGCTCCAGACCTCAAGGGACCTGTGGTGTGAGGGGAAAAGCATAGGCTGTTTCTTCAGGGGTCTCAGTCTCCGGGAGGAACTACCTATGCCTTCTGGGGACTCCCCAGGCTGTTGGGTGAAGATGCAGACTATGCCACAGTGTGACCCCAGCCTGATGGGGGAGGCGTGACCCACAGCTCTGGGTAGCTCCCAGACTGACAGGGACAGACAGTTGCCAGTCCAAGTCCTGTTCATCAGAGCCCAGGGAGGCTGAGGTGGGCAGGGTGCTCAGCTTCCTTGCTCTCTTCACAGACAGGAGAATATGCCACCGACGAGGATGAGGAGCTGAGCCCCACGTTCCCGGGTGGCGAGATGGCCATCGAGGTGTTTGAGCTGGCAGAAAACGAGGATGCCTTGTCCCCTGTGGACATGGAGCCTGAGAAGCTGGTGCACAAGTTCAAGGAGGTGGGAAGAGGGGGTCCCTAAAGTGGTGGAGGGCAGAGGCAGGCCATTATCCTGCCCTGAAGCACTGCCTACTCCAGCTGGAGCTGAGCGCCTGCCTCTCTGCCCCACCCCAGCTCCAGATCAAGCATGCTGTGACTGAGGCAGAGATCCAGCAGCTAAAAAGAAAGGTAAGAATGTGGCAGAGGGAGGGGGCGACCGGAAGGCTGGGGGGATGACCCCTCCACCCTCACAACTGCTTACACTGACGCTCATAGGTCACCCACAGGCAGATACAGAACAAGCTGCTCTGAGGCAAGGGAGAGGAGTGTTAAAAGCTTGAGCTGTGGACCCCTGTGTGCCACCATCCACTTGCTGCTCTGTGCCTCAGTCTCCTCCCCTATGGGATGGGATGATAATAGTGCCAATGCTGTATGTTCCATTGTGAGGATTAAATGAGAGAAGGCATATAAAATCCTTAGCACAGTGCCTGGCTCATAAAAAGTACGGAGTAAAAAGTCAAGTCATTAGCTACTATACTGACACACCAAGTCACTCTAGAGGTCTTCACATTTCTTCTGTCTCATACCTATCCTCTACAAACAGGCCCAGCAATAAATGCAAACTACTCAGAGATACACACACTGACTCATGCCAGCCTGCACCTGAGGCACGTACCACCCCCAGGCCTGCTCACCAAGATCTCTGGAGATGCCCACTCTATGTGGACCTCGAGACACAGGACTCAGTCTTCACCTGACATTATACCCAGGTGCTTTAGCCTAGATATGTAGACTCTACATTTGTCTGCTGCAATATAGACAGGCACAGCCATCTCTCAGGAGGAGTGTCACAGGACATGTGCATTCTCACTGAGGGGCTGATGCTGGCGCTCCCAGATGGTGACACACATGACATACACAAACACGCATATGTACTACGCACTGACACCTACTCAAAGCACATTGGGTGCCAACATACTCAGCCTGCACAGACTTCATATTAAAAGTCTGCATTGGGCCCCCAGCTGAGCCTGGACATTAGGAGTCCCAATTCCCATGGGGCTTCCAATGTGGTAGGGAGAGAGGGGTGCATGGGGGCCATGCAGCCATGGTACATCCACCATACATGGAGAGAGGAGAGGTCACAGCTGAGCCTTGTGGGGCAGGCAGGTGACTGAGGCAAAGGAAGGGCACCACCCAGGGAAGAGAGGCTGAGCTCGGAGGAGGCCCACTGACTGGCAGCCATTCCTGTGGGGACGAGGTGGGAGGCTGAGCTGGCCTTTTGGTGAAGGCTGAGGCTGGCAGGGGAACCAACCCACTAAAGACTCTGGCCTTGGTCCTGTGGCCACATGGGGCTCACCAGGGGCAAAGGTTGCTGCCTACGAGTTGGTAGGACATGAGGGTGGGGAGGATTTGGAGGCCCTAGTGGTGTCCTGGAGGGAATGGTGGCCAGGGCTGCCCACATTGCAGGCAGAGGGTATGGATTGGAAGGGTGGGTTGGAGCTGCATTTCTGCGGTCGAGACGATCCTGGGTGGATGCAGAGCAGGAAGGAGGGGCGAGTCAAAGATCTGTTCATGCTTTCAACTGTAAACACCTATAGGGTACCTTCTGAGTGCCCCAGTCTTTTCCAATCCCTGCGGGGGACAGCAGCAGATTTGACTGCCGCCCTTGTGGAGCTTAGTGTGCACACTGATGTCCATCCATACTGTTACCAACCGACATGGTGCTCTGCAGGAGAGTGCAGGCTTGCTGAGCTCCCAGAGTGGTGCAGCAGGGAGTCTGATCCAGCCAGGGTGTGTTTGTGCTCGAGGGGATGCTGCTGGAGGGAATCACAGGAGACTTCTCTGGGGAAGTGATACACTGAGCAGAGAGCTGAAGGGTGAGCTAGTGGGAAATAATGGGCAAGGTGGGGAGGAGGTAGGGACATTCCAGGCAGAGGGAAGTGCATGGGCAAAGGCCCTGTGGCAAGTCTGAGGATCTGCGGGCAGGCCTCTGTGCCGGAAGACAGATAGCAAGTGGTGTTGCAGACAACGAGGTTGGTGGGGCAGGCAGGGGCTTGAAGCTGAGCTCTGGTGCAGCAGTGAAGTCACAGCAGTGAGGTCCTGAAAAAGAGGCATAGGTCTGTGTGGGTGGGGTTGGGTTTGGGGCGGGGTGCCTGTGGGGAGCTGGGAGACAAGGTGAGAGAGGAGCCAGGATTGCTTAGGAGGCCACAGAACCAGGGCTTGGTCAGCAGGCCCAGAGGCACAGCAGGGCCAGAGGGCGATGGTGACCATCACCTGGCCTACTCTTTCACACCTGCCATCTTACTGTAGTCCCATAAGCCTGCCAGGGGTCAGTCTCCTTTCACAGATGTGAGGGCTGAGGCTTAAGACAGAAGTCACCTTGCCTGGGGTCACAGAGTTAGTCAGTGACTGACCTGGTCTCTTGCCTGATGGGAGCGCAATACAGTGGCGGGGGGGTGGGGGGGCTGGCTGAGGGCTCTGAGGCTGAGCCCCCACTTCTTCCCTCTCCAGCTTTGAGTTCTCAGGCTCAGCCAAGGAGAGTGAGTAGTTGGCGGGCCATGGGCTCCACAATGCAGCAGCCATCCAGACACTGGCTCTGGTGCCAGGATGGGGGTGCTTCTCAGCTCCCTGCGGCCCCCTGCAATCCCAGCTGACCCTTCCTCCCTCAGCTGCAGAGCCTAGAGCAGGAGAAGGGGCGGTGGCGGGTGGAGAAGGCCCAGCTGGAGCAGAGCGTGGAGGAGAACAAGGAGCGCATGGAGAAACTGGAGGGCTACTGGGGCGAGGCCCAGAGCCTGTGCCAGGCTGTGGATGAGCACCTGCGGGAGACCCAGGCCCAGTACCAGGCTCTGGAGCGCAAGTACAGCAAGGCCAAACGCCTCATCAAGGACTACCAGCAGAAGTACGTGGCCAGGGGCTTGGGAGCCAGGGGGCCTGGCTCAGGGAGGACCGGCTGAGATGCCATTATTGGCAGCCTCTTCCTACCCCTGCTGAGTCAGGAGGCAGGGAGCACAAAAGTTGGGAGGGCCCCACAATGGGGGTACTGGGCCCAGAATGACTGGGCTCCAGAGCCAGCAGTCAGGCCCCAAAAGCCTTGGGGCCTCCAGGCCTAAGGGAGAGGAACAGAGCTGCCCAGGTGGGGCTAAGGACAGGGCTGAGGACCCGAGACCCCTTAGATGAGAATCTGACTACACACCCTTATCCACGGTCTTTTCTGTCCCCTGCCAATCCCTAGGGAGATCGAGTTCCTGAAAAAGGAGACCGCACAGCGCCGGGTTCTGGAAGAGTCGGAGCTGGCTAGGAAGGAGGAGATGGATAAGCTCCTGGACAAGGTAAGACCGGGGTGTACGGAGGGGGCAGCAGGTGATCCCCCCCTCTAGCACCCCTCTGTGGATTCTGGAGGGAGAGAAGGAGAGTCATGCTGCTGGCTCAGGGTCATGTCCCCACTAGGGGATCAGAAGGGGCAGGGCCCATCCTGGTCTCCAGGCCTGACCCCCTCTCCCTTTTGTTTGCCAGATCTCAGAACTGGAAGGAAACCTGCAAACACTGAGGAATTCCAATTCTACTTAACAGGAATCATTCCTTGACCAGACAATAATTAATCCCCTCCCATTGTCCTCCCTCCCCTGTCCTCAATACTTCCCACCCCCCCCCGCCCCCTACCAGCCTGGGGACAGGTGCCCCGACTCCCCCACCCTCTGCCCCACCTCCCCCAGCTTCAGGGACCAGAGGGCCTGGGCAGACAGAGGTGGCTGGAAGGATGGCCTCCTTCTTGCCCAATGGGGCTAAGGCACAAAGGCCAAGGAATGCCGAGGGTTGGCCTGGGTGGTAGATGGACACAAGGACCTGCAGACCATACTGCCAGACTTTACAATCAACCTCCAGCCTTTGTCTCTGGACTGGAATGGGGCTGGGGGCTCTCCCAGCATCTCACCACCTGGAGGCTGCTCCCTGCCCATGGGGCTCCTAGGTGGGCCCTGGGCCTCTTGACTTGAGATTCTCTACCTTCTTGGCCCTTTCCCTGTCCCCCATCATTGTGCTGTCTCTGTTGCATTCTGACCCTCCTGCTGGGAGGGGTTGCCTCCACACCTCCACCCATCCCGGTCCCCCCACCCAGGAGGGACAGAGTTCACCCCTGAGCCTGGAGGCTGGGCCTGGCCCTGCACTGATTTCTCATGCATCCTTCGGGAGAAGGGGAGAGTCCAGGACACCTGGTCCCCAGCTCCCCCTTTCCTAGGGCAGCAGCCCTCAATTTTTCCTTGTGCCTCCCCACCCCCAGGTGCCAAATAGCCATAACCTCCTCCTGGAACAGTTCTGTGGCTTCTCAGGGCTCCAGGTTTCCTGGCCAAGACTGGGAATGCCAGGGAGGAGAGGTCAGCTTTGGGGGCCTGGCTGCAGAGCCCCTGGTCTTAGGCAAGGGGAATATTTCCCACCAGAGAGCCAGGCCCTGCCCTGCCCAGGGCCACACCTGGAAGCCTTGTACTAACATCGCAAATTCAGCCTCACTCCGCCCACACCCACAGGTTTTGACTGGAGGGCAAAATTTTACTACTACTCATCTTTCTGGAGACCAGGGCTGCCCTGCTGGCAGCCTGCTTCCTAAGTGAAATCTGCTCCGTTTCCCCCACTTTAACCCCAAATTGGGGCTTGGACCAAGGGAGGTGAGACCCCCCCCCCAGGTCCCCTCCCCTTTCAGGATCCATCTCTCATTTTGCCTCTTCCTACTGCCCCTGCCCCAGACTGGATTTTTGTTCAGTTTTTAAAAACAGACAACTCCCATCACATCTGTTTGGGCTTCTCGTCCCCTGTAAATAGACCACGCCATCGATCAGTATTTCTCGGGCGCCCCCCTCCCACCCCCAGACGTGCCCCTACCCCTCAAAGAGCTGGCTGTCTCGGTGCCCGGGCCCACGCGCTTCACCCCCGTCGCCGCGGCAGATGGAGGGGGCGGGGCCAGGTGGGCGGGGGTTCGGAGCGCTTCCGGTTTCTCGGCCGGCACCGCCCCTCCCCGCCCCCCCGCAGGACTGCGTCTCTGTACATAATATATATATGTATGTATTGTTCCCGGTTTTGTACGGACCATGCCCTCTGTCAGGTCGTCCCCATAAAAGCAGCCCCCAGAGCCTCTCTGCCTGGTTTCTTGATTCGTGGGGGAGGGGCAGGGTCGTCGGTCGGTGCCCCGTGGTCCCCTCCTCCCGGTGCTGCCTTTACTGGGAAGACCCTTCATGATTATGAAGATCCCATATTCCCGCTTCCAGCAAACGCCCTTTTTGCCACCATCTCCCCCATCAGCACCCATGCTCTTCTATCCATTCCTCTTGGGCAGGGCTGGGGGTTCTAGAGAGTTCCTTAGCCCCCTCGCGTTTCCTCTTTTTAGGAGGCCTCTGGCAGAATTCAGAGAATGGATTCGGTAGGATAGGATGAGGAGAACCGCGCCCCTCCCCTGAGAAGTCTAACCTCAGGGAGAATAGCCGGCCTCTCCTCTCACGAGGCACCCTACCTGAAGTCCCCGAAGGATCAAAGGTCTCCCGGGGGTGGGAGGTGACCTGTCAGAGCAGTTTTGTGACCGGGGTCCTGAGAATCTTTCTGCCCTAGAAAATTTAAATAGCTCTAGCCCCCTGCTCTGCTCCAGCATGTCTGGTTGCAAACTCACCAGCCCTAATAGGATGGGTCTGGTCGGGATCCCTGGGTGGCTCAGAAGTTAAGCATCTGCCTTAGGCTCAGGGCATGATCTGGAGTCCCAGGATGGAGTCCTGCATGGGCTCCCTGCACAGATCCTGCTTCAGGACCCTGCTTCGCCCTCTGCCTGTGTCTCTGCCTCTCTCTCTGTGTCTGTCATGAATAAATAAGTAAAATCTTAAAAAAAAAAAAGAAAAAGAAAGAAAGAAAGAAGAAAGAGAAAGAAAGAAAAGAAAGAAAGAAAGAAAGAAGAAAGAAAGAAAGAAAGAAAAGAAAGAAAGAAAGAAAGAAAGAAAGAAGAAAGAAAGAAAGAAGAAAGAAAGAAAAGAAGAAAGAAAGAAAGAAAGAAAGAAAGAAGAAAGAAAGAAAGAAAGAAAGAAAGAAAGAAAGAAAGAAAGAAAAGAAAGAAAGAAAAGAAAGAAAGAAAGAAAAAGAAAAGAATGGGTCTGGCAGTCCAAATGCCAGGGTCCTAAGGACAATATTTTGTGAAGCCCCAGAGAGCAGAGAGAGTGGGGGGGGGGGAGGGTAGTGGGGCAGTCCCCAACACCAGCCTTGCCCTGCTCTGGGTGCTGGTGTGTTTAGGTGTGAAAGCACAGAAGCACAAGCTCAGTGGCCTAGCCCCCCAAGGGTATTCTCATGTTCCCCTTTGCCCAAAGGAATCTGGGCCCTTCAAAGTCATTCTGACAACATCTGAGATGACTAGTCTCGACCCATCCAGCCTGCTGCTCACTTGGGGGTCACCTGGAAACCTTGGGATGGTGACCATTGCTTCTCAAGTCATTTTCTCCAGGGGGGTCATCCTTGGGACACTTCTGGGAAGAAAGATCCAGGTGGCTGAATCCCAAGATCAGAGACCACCAAAACACAAGGCTATAAGTCATGGTCACTGGGACCCTGCTCAGGAAACCTAGCCAAGAAATTCTAAGTGAAGTGGCCAGACCAATCTGAGTGGGAAGGCAGATATAGGGGCTGTGGCAACTTCTGCTGGTCTGACTGGGGCTGATTCCAGGGTGAGGTCCTGCTGCCTTTCCCCCATCTTCCTGTGTATTATGTGAGGGGCCTATACATAGTATGTTCCAAAATGTGGGCCAGGTGGTTCCCCATGCCTAAGCCTGAGTACATTGTATGGTGGGAGGTGTTATGTGTGGCATTGCTTTGAGTTTCTCAGGCCGAAGAGGTGACATGACCATGAGCCATGTCCACATTTGGGGCTATGTCAAGTGGCTATGGGGAGGTCTGTGTGAGGCTTGTTACCTCAGCCCTGCCCTATCACCTGCCCCATTCTTAGGGGCTTGAGCAGGTTTGCCACAACCCCAACACTTGCCTTAGGGGAGAGAAATCAAATGAAGGGCATTTTCTGAACTCTCAGAAGCTTAGGCATCACTAGAAACAGGGGTCCTCCCCGGTCCTGTAGCCTAGCAGACACCCTCCCATAGAACCTGCCCCCTGCACCCAGCACCCAGAACTGACAGGGCCTATATAATCAACCCCCCTGGCCCCCACTCAGATCTCACCAGATGCCTGAAAACCATGTCTTCTCTAAAGACCCCAGACTCAGCCCTGTAGGACATCACCCAGAGTCCCAACTGGGTCCCCAGATCTCCACAATCTAGCCAGCATTCCATGGCTGCCAGCAGATTCTAAAGACACACAGAGACCCCAAAACTCCCACAGATTTCCTAGAATACCTTCAGCCCTCAAAGCCTATTAATTTGGTCTTCATCCACAGTCCGAAGACCATCCTGGCTCAACATACCACCTCCCACAGCTCCTTGGAGACCCGTGACTACAGAGACTCCAGCCAGCCCTTAGGGAACTCTATCCCTAGGTGGCATACCTCTCCCCCCACCCCCTCAGGTCTGGATCCTTCTATCCAACCTCACCATTTGCTCTTGAACAAAACTTTCATTCTTCGAGATCTCTGTTTTCCTCTCTTAAAATGGGGGTAATACAAACAACCAGGTTTATTGTGAGGTGACATTAACAATCAGGGGAATGTACAGTGCCTGGCTCCTATGCCATCACAGTATGGCCACTAGTTGTTGATTATTACACTATCTGCCCTGGCCTGCCACCACCTCAGGCTCACCGCTCCAAGTGTGATCTCATCCCAGAGCCCCCTCCAGGACTCCAGCCTCGGGCCAAGGCCTCCTTCTCTCTCAGTGGCCAGCGATCCCCAAATCTGGTCAATTTCTTCCATTCTATGTCCCGGACAGCCCTCAGCTTGATCTGTGATCTTCATGCCTACTGCCTCCATCTCATCAGCCTCACCAGGGCTCTTCCAGCCTCGCGCTGCCCTCTCCAGTCCACTCTCCACAGAGGAGCCAAAGGGTTCAAAGCAAATATGAGCCCCTCACTCCTTTCCCCTATGGCTTCCAGGATAAACTGCAAGCACTTCTTCCACCCCTGCACCTTCGCAGCTTCCTCTTCCACTCTAGCCCGCCACCCCCACCCAGCCCCACTAGCACTTCTACCCAGCCCTGGCCGGCTGGGGTAGCCAACACACCACCTCTACCTGGAAGCCCCCAGGATCACCTCCACCCCCCACCCCCACCCCCCGCGTCCCTAGGCTGCGCCGGCGTCCTCCGGTGCTCTGTGAACCCGGGCTCGGGGCACCTGGGCTATTTGGGGCCCCCCACTGGTCTGTCTCCCCCCCCCACGCCCCCGACACATCCAGACGAGCCCCGACGGCTTGGCCCGGTGGTTCCGTTCCCCGCGGTGCCCTCAGGCCTTGGCGCACCGAGGGCTCGGTGGACGTCCGGAGACTGGATGAATCCCGAGCCCCCACGGACCTCGCAGTGGAGGCGGAGGCCCCGTGGGTGCAGAGGCGGGGCCGCTCCCCCCAGAGCCCCCCTCCCCCGGACTTCCGCGGCCCGAGTAGTAGCTTGCAACTCGGAATCCCCTCGCCGGGCCGCCGCGCGGGGCCGCCTCCTCCCTCCCGTCCTGCCGCCTCCGCCCCCTCTCCCTCCCTCCCGCCCTCCCTCCCTCCCTCCCGCTCTTTGTCTCCCGGCGCCGGCCTCCCCGCCACGCGCCCCCCGCGCCGCCCTTCCCGGGAGACCCCGCGGATCCCCGCGGACGCGACGCGACGCGTGTCTGCCTGCCCGGCTGGGGGCCTGCGTCCCGCGGGCCGGAGGGCGGCGGGGCGGGGAGGTAGTCCCTCCCTCTCCCCCTCTCCCTCCCTTCTGCCTCCTCCCTCGCTCACACGCACACACAAACACGCACACACACACGCGCGCACACACACGCGCACACGCGTACACGCGCGCGCGCACGGAGCATCCTCCCGTCAGGGCTCTGGTCCAGCCCCGCCCGCGCCTCCCGGTCCCCGCAAACCCTCTCCTCCTCTCCCGCTCTCCTCATCGCCTCCGGCTCCCGGACCCTCCGCGCCCGCGCCCGCCCCTCTCCCGGGATGGAGCGGCTCGAGCCCGCCCGCAGCCCCCCGCGGCCGGGGTGACGGCCCCCGCCCCTCCCCGCCTGGCGCGCGCCCCGAGCACCATGGGCCCGAGGGGCTCCCGCGGCGCCCGACGCTGAAGATGACTGATGCTGGAGGTGAGGACCCCGACGTGGACCGGGAGCAGAGCCGGGGTCACCGGGGACTCGCGGCGGGACCCTGAGTGGGGTCGGATAGGGCCTTTCTTCCCCATCCCTGGGTGCTGGGCTGCCGGGGGAGGGGGGCGGAGGTAGGATTTGTGCCCCTAATCCTCTCCCTCCCGGAGAAATTAATTAAAAAAAAAAAAAAAAACTGGCGTGGGGGGAGGGGGGAGGGCTTAACTCCTTCCTACCCGGCGCGGAGTTGGACGGCTGGAGCGGAGAGAAACTAGCCGCCCGGCCGCGACCCGGGGTGCGGTAGGTGCGCGGCCTCCGCGGCGCTGGGGGCGCCGGAGCCTAGGGCAGGGGCCGCCGCTTTCTCCAGCCCCCCACTGCCCCCTTGCCCCCAGCCTCCCCTCCAGGCCTTTTCTCCCCGGTCCTTCTCGGTGGCACTTCTGTCTTGGTCTCTTTCTCTTCTTCCCGGGCTCCTTCCCTCTTGCCTGCCTCGCTGGGTCCGCCCCTCTCTCTACAGCCCCCCTTGATCTCTCCTGGCAGCCCTCCTAGGGGCCTCCCTCGGGACCAGGGCACCCGGCCCCCACCACTGCTTCCCCCGCCCCACTCATCCCTTTCCTGCTCTTTCTTCCTTCTTTCTGCAGCTCTGTGGACAGTCTCCACCAACCTGTCTGTCCCTGTCCCTACTTCCCACTCCCCTCTGGGGCTTGTGCACCCTTTCTCTTTCTTCTTCTCTGGCTCCCAGGAAGCCTCCCTTACTCCCAGAGAAGAGTCAAAGGTCATAAGTGCTACTTCTCTGGGAATTGGAAGCTTTGGGAGGAAGGAGTGACCTGGTAGCTCCAGTTCCCAGAGGGACAGGTTCATTTCCATCTTGTGGCAGTTCCTGGTTAAATGTGTGCATATGAATGTGTGTGTGTGTGTGTGTGTGTGTGTAGAAGTCTTGGGGGGGGTGGTGTTTTCCAAAGCTCAGTTGTGGTGAGGGAGGCCTGGTGACCTCTTGGATGGCCTGTTTCCCAGAGTTCCCCATGGGACTTTGTCCCCCCCACACACACACCAAGGAGTTAGTTGTTGAAGGAAGGGAAAGAAAGCCATTTGTGCTGAATCAGGTTGGATTAGGCACAGGTGTGAGCTGGAAGGCCCAGCCTGTCCCAGAGGACCCCTGAAAGAGGACTATCCCTATGGACGTCTTCACCCTGGACTGGGACTTTGAATAAAGAATGCACGAGATCTCCATTCTCAGCTAATCGAAGAGGAGACACCACTATTGACCTCAGAGAGCCTCCATTCTGATGGGAGAGGCAGTTCTTCTCTTCAGAGAGTCCCTAATCGGATGGGGAATACCCTCTCCTTTCCTCAGGGAGCTCCCATCTGATGCAGGGGAGATATAACCCATTTAGGGAATCAGTGAAGTATGAAAAACCCCTAATTCCCAGTGGTTGGGGAAGGGGGAATTTAGAAATTGTGTGGACAAATGGGAGGAGGAGGGTTTTTTTAGGGGCAGCCCAATCCTGGTCAGATGAGGCTGTGTGATTGAATGAGGGAATTTTGCTTATTCTAAGGGGCAGCCTCCCTTCCAAGATGGCCCTTCAGGCAGGAAGAGAGGTTCTAGAATTTCTTTGCTACTGGCACCTAGAGTTGAAGAATAGCAAGGGAGTTCTTGGAGGACTCATGTCCTCTGGCCCCTTCTCCTACCTCATTCCCTGCTTTCAGCCCCAAGCATCCAATGGAACTTGGGGTGGAGGTGGTTTAGAAGTTTCTCCCAGTCCCAGACAGTGTGGGCCAGCTCCCTTTCCTCTGTGTTTTTCCTTTCTCTCTGCAGGGTCCTCTCCTCATGTGCACCCTCCAAAACTGCAGATCATCCCCCAGGATAGGTCTGGAGGGCAGGAGACAGGCGGAGGTTGAATTCTGTCTCTTGTCTCCTGTATCTCAGTTTTCCCATCTGTAAAGTGGGGATGCTAAGAATCTCAAACCTGGACAGCTCACCACGAGATGGTGTGTATGTAATAACAGGAGAGGAATGTTGGAAAAGACGCCAGCAAGCATGAGGCCTAGCCTTCCCATGCCTGTCAAACACATTTCCATCCCAGTGCCCTGCCTCACTCATGGACACCTGAGTGTTAGCAGTAATTGGAGATCATGTCCCAGCCACACAGTGTGCCCCTGCCACTGGGCATCCCCTCCCCACCCCATCCCCTTGTTCAGTATTCCCCTTCCCCTCTAACACCCAGGCCTTGGATTAGGGATGCTGCCATCCTACATCTGCTAGGAAGCCTGTCCGAATTGTTTCAGCGGTGTACATCCTGCCTTCCCACCTGCCTCCCTTCTTGCTTCCCACCAAAAAAGCAAAACTAAACCAAACCCCTACCCAACCCACTTCCTTCCAGAACATACTTGAATCACAGAGATTTGGCTGTCCACTGTTCTGTTGTGAGTACTCCTCATACCCTTCTGCATCTGTGAGTCTGTCTGGAACTGTGAGAACTGCGAGTTTGTCAAGAACAGGGGCCCTGTTGATGGTGCCAGCTTCCTGAACAGCTCATGTTCAGGAAGGCAGGTGGTGAGCACACCAGTGCTGGGGGGTGGGGGACAGGCAGGACTGGGTGATGGATGGGTGGATGGATGGATGGAATGATGGATGGATTTGTGGATGGATGGGCAAGTAGATGGATGGCTAAGTAGGTGGGTAGGTAGATGGATGGATGGAAGGACCTGGATTCTGCTCCTGATTTTGCCATTGACCTTAAGCCAGTCACATTCTCCCCTCTGTTTCTTTATTTGGAAAATGAGAGGATTGGATTTAATAATCTCCCAAGATTTCTCCCAGGTTCGATGTTGGACAATTTATGACGATCAAACGTTTTGAGGGAGTGCTGCTGATGGAAAGCCCAATACACTGAGGGGGGGAGAGTTCAGTGAACCATGTGAAAGCTCACAGCAAATCAGCTTGGACCAAAACCAGAGGACTCAGCCTGTGCCTACACCCTGGATTTCCTTCTGCCCTTACTCTTCTACTTCTGCCTCCTGCCCCACCTCCCACCATCTGGGGGATGCTTCAGACAACTTCTTTTCCAAGGGGCTGGAGAAAGAGTTCTAAGGGAAGGTGAAGGGCCAGAAGGCCAGGAGCAGGCAGCCAGTGGCAGCTCCTTTGTCTCCACCAACCTGAACCTCTTACAGTCTTTCTCTTTCTCTTTCTCTCTTTCCCTCCCTCCCTTCTCCTCAGCTCTCTTGAGTCATGGCTTCTTCAAAGCTACGAGAACCTGCGGATGAGGTTTTTGGTAAGTTCTATTTGCCAAAACCACCAGCACTTGGGAGGGGGGATTCTCTCTGGGACTTTAGTGTGTGTGTGTGTGTGTGTGTGTGTGTGTGTGTGTATACTGTGGCCTGGCAGCCTGAGTCTTTGTCATAATACTCTCTGCCAATTACAACAACAATAAGGGTCTCCATTTATGAAGTGCTGTCTCATGCCAGGTACTAGGCTAACACCCCCATCTCGCAATATCACTTAATCCCCACAATAATGCCAAGAGGCGTGCTCATTGTACCGACAAGGAGCCTAGAGCACAGGGTGCTAAAGTGACTCGCTTTAAAGATTGCAGGGCAGGTTAGTGGCAGAGCTGGGACTAGAAGCCTGGACTGCCTAATCCCTGCTCTGTGTCACTGTGCTGCTATACACTTGGATTCCCAGCAAAGGTGACACCCATTACCTCCACATCGCATGGTGGGGGACCTCGGCCCCGCAGGATGTGCATGCAAATCAAATGCATAGAACATACAACCTCAGTACCTCCAGGCTGACCCCCTCTTTACATACTGGGGTGGGGTGCAGGCACACACCTGCTGGCACCATCATTTGCCCCCTGCAGTCTTTCTCTTGAGGGTTTGGGGAAAGATGACCTGAAAGGGCAGAATTCCCAGCATGCACTGGGTGGGAAGGCTGTTTCCCAGCTGGGGAAAGGAGTCCCCTCCTCCTGGTGGAGGAGTCAGGGAGTAAAGGGAGGAGTCAGGGAGTAAGGGACCGGGAGGATCACAGGGAGCATGGAGGGAGAGGGGGAGACAGGTGGCCCCTGAAGCCTGCAGCATGTGCAGGGCCCTTGGGACTCTCAGGTTGGTGTGCGCAGCATTAGGGGGGCTCCCAGCTTCTCCTCCCCAGCCTTCTCCTCATCTCTATCTTCCCTCCCCTCCCCAGCTCACCCTCTTCTCCCCTGCATGGCCACATGCCCTGGCAATGCCAGGAACTACTGCCTCCCGGCTCCTGGGAACACTGCTTTCCTGGCCTCCCTGGGGCCCCTAGAATGGAGGGTTTGCCTCTGGGACTCCTCCAGCCTCCAGCTGCCTCTGGGCCTCAGACTCTTGGGTCTCACCCTCTGTACCCAGCCCTGGCCTGATGGAAGTGAGCTCCCCCTTTCCTAGGCTTCTGGGCCTCCACCACCCCCTCAACCCCATGTCTTCCTGTTTTTCTTCTCCCTGACCTGCTGAGGTAGCTGGCCTGCCCTTGCCTGCTTCCTGATGTGAAAGGTGATTAAATATTCATGACTCCCCACTGCCCAGGGCTGGGGAGAGAAAGACTGAGAGACAGACCCACATGGAGATGGAGGGGGAGGCAGGAGGCCAGGTAGAGCAGGGACCAGAGGTGAGGCAGGCCCCAACTTGCCTCAACACTTCAGCCCCCTAGGAGTTCCTTTGATCCCTCCAAGGTAAGCCACCCTGCAGTCCTGATGTGGCCCTAGTCAGGGGCGAGGGGCCCTTGGGGGCCTGGGCACCAGGTGAGCACTGGAGATGGAGAGGATGTCTGGTGGCAGCTCCCTGCCCTGCCCAGAACAGCAAGATTCTGATGGCTGTAAGGCCTGGATGCTGTCCTTAAGTCCCTTTCCACCTCTGGCCAAACCCTTCCTCTCTGAGCCTCAGTTTACCCACCTGTAAAATGAGGGGTTGGACTCACAGGTCGCTCTCATCTCTTCCTCAGAGGATGTATACAGGCTTGGTAGTTCCACACTGAGCTTTGGGAGGCAGACTGCCTGTAACCCTGGCCCCTCTCTCTAGCACCCCAGATGCCCTCAGGCAAATTAAGGCTGCCCTGGGGATTCCTGGAATCTCTTCCTAGTGGGGTTGTGGAGAGTTTAAATGAGCTAGTAATTGTAAAGCACTTAGAACTGGTGCCTAGCCCAGTGAGAGCACAGTAAGTATTAGCAATTATTGTTCTGTGGCTCCACCCTCAATCCTTGCTGCTTGCAGATAATACTGAGGTTCTGTGTCATCAGGGAGCAGGGGTCAGAGGGCTCTGTCCCCCAGCTCAGCCCAGGGGCAGGGAAGGAGCCAGAGGAGTGGTGTCAAGGCTGGGGTCCCAGATAGCAGGCCTGTGACAGGACCTTTTCCCTCGCCAAGCCCCCACCACTGCCCCTGGACAACGTAGCAGGTCTGGAGGTCCACCCTCCCCTGGGGCCAGGCCTTGCTGGGCTCCACTGGCCCACCCACTCCTTCTCCTTCCAAAGCTCCTTTTCTTCCTACAACCTTGGCTGTTTTACTGTTACCCAGCCCACAGCCTGACTACCTACTCTAAAATAGAGCCCCCAGCCCCTGCCTGTCTCTTTCATCCCCTCCACAAATACCACTGAGCCCCTCCTGTGTGACAGGTTCTGCGCTAGGCCCCAGGGAGGCAGCACTAAACAAGCCAAAGTCACGACCCCCAGAGAGTCTGAGTTCCCATACAGGGGCCAGCGGGGGACTGACACCAGAGCACCCTTGACGAGGAGGAACAAGTCATGGGGAGGAGGGCTCCGCAGACGATTTAAGTGCCCAGTGTGGCGGAGGGCGAGCACCATCATCTCCCCTGGACCTTGAGGCCATCTCTGCCTCGCTGTGCGCTGGCCCTTGAAGTGGGACCTGGGTTTAGTTCGTCAAACACCCACTGAGCCCCTGCTCTCTGCCAGGCCCGGCACCAGGCTCTCACAGGACACAGTGGATGACGAAGCCTTGCCCTCCACAGCGCACAGTGTGGCACAGGACTGTCATTTCTGACCAGAGCCTTGAGCCAGGCCTCGAGAGGTGTGGCTGTCCCTCAGGGCAGGTGGAACAAGGGATTTGAGTGGCAGCCAGATGAAGAAGGGGTGGGGGGGGGTGATGGAGCAGAGAGAGGTGCCAGAGTGCAGGGTTAGAGGCAGGAAGGGAAGGTGGAGACGGATCGAGGTGTGGTCAGCAAGTTGGCACCGTTCTCACCACCGCCACTAGCAGCTCGTGCTTGCTGAGCACTTAGCCATGGGCATTCTGGTGCAGCACTTTATATGGCTATCTCAGTTAATGCACACACAACCCTCCAACGACCCCATTTTACTGATAAGGAAGCCAATCCCTAAATGTCAGTAACTTACCCAGAGTCACCCAGCCAGCAAATGGCAGAACTGGATTCAGCCCTGGGCCAGCCGGCTCCTAACCAGGGTCCATATAAGAGCTTGCTGTGCCGAGGAGGGAAGTGGGGAACACAGAAAGGGTGAGTGGCGCCAGCCAGCCTTGACTGGAGGGCTGAGGGGCATGGACTTTATGTTAATGGCTTTGGGACCCACCCCCCTTGCTCTGACCTACACCGCAACCTCAGCCTTGCCCTGGGTTTCAAAAGCAAGCAATTAGGGGACACAGTTAGAAATGTGTTCTAGAAAGTTTATTCTAGCAGGTAGGACATGGGGAGGGAGGCAGACCAGAGGCTCAAAGCAGGAATTGGGCAAAGGGCTGTGAAGACCTGAGTAAGGCAGCTCAGTCCCGAGGGAGGAAAGAGGCCAGACTCCAGGGCTGTGATAAAGGCAAATCTGCAGAACTGTGTGGGATCTGTTTGTTTGTTTGCTTTTTCCATTAAAATAGTATTTACTAAGCACCTACTATATGCCAGACCCCATTCTGGGTTAGAGCAGTGAACAAAATAGAGGAACATTTACCCTCATGGAGCTGACGTTCTAATGAGTGGAGAGACAGTAAACTAAGTAAAATATACAGCATGTGAAAGAATGACTCATGACATAAGGAAATAACATGTTGGGGTTCTGGGGGAAGTTATACATTGAGTGGTCAGTAAAGCCCTCAGTGATAGAAAGCATTTAAGCAAAGACCTGAAGGCCGTGAAGGAGAGAACCCTGCAGAAATCTATGGCAAGAGCCTTGCAGGGAGAGGAAGTGCAAAGGCCCTGAGTGAGGTACAGTGAGGCTTGGGTGAGGAAGAGCCAGCAGGCTAGGACGGCCAGAGTGGAGGGAGCAGGAGGGAGAGAAGTAGAAGTTCAGAGAGGTAAGGGGAGCCCAGACTGAGTCTGGAAGGCTACTGGGAGAACTTGGCACTTACTCTGTGTGAGCTGGAAGTCCCCAGAGGGTTCTGAGCAGAGTAGTGACAAGGGCTGACATGTTTTATCAGGATCACTCTGGCTGCTGCTGTGTTGAAAATAGACTGTAAGTGGGAAAGGGAGGAAAGAGGAAGACCAGCTGGGAGGCTTTTGTAATAATTGAGGCAGGAGGTGATAGTGACCTAGACCAGGGAGACTATGCATCCCACGCTTCTCTCCCCTCCTCTCCCTCCCTCCCTCCTCCGCTCTCTCTCCTCTTCCTCTCCATGTGTATGCACGTATGTGCATGTGTGCACACACAGACACATAGAGATAACAATTTTCCTGTGGGAAACGAGAAGCATGTGGAGGAGCATCATGTATTCCATCATGCATTCTTCTTGTACTGTCACCCGACCTCAACGATCATTAGCTCGTGGCCAGCCTTCCATCTCTATCCACTCCTATCCCCCCGGATTATTTTGAACCTAATCCAAAACATCATTTCACCATAAATATTTCAGTATGTCCAGATGTATTTCAAAAGGAGAGCTAACAGGAACTGTGGCTAGATCAGTTGGTAGGGTGGGAGGGAAAGAGAGCCAAGGGCGACTCCAGGGCTTGGCCTGAGCAGCTGGAGAGCTGGAGCTGCCAGTCACAGCTTGACATGATGCTGAAGCTAGCTGCGGGACATCCAGGAGGCAGCTGGACACGTGAACTGCCGGCTGGGGCTGAGGGCAGAGGGTAGCTTAGGGCTGCCTGAATTGGGTAGCTGGGTGGATGATGGGGCCTTTCACGGAACCGAGGAGCAAAGGGGAAGCCAGGCTGAGGCTAAGGTGGTGGATTCATTTTGATGGATTATTTGAGGAGCCTGGGAGCCTTTGACATGACAAGTTCCCTGGCAG
Source organism: Canis lupus baileyi (assembly GCF_048164855.1). Lineage (NCBI taxonomy): Eukaryota > Metazoa > Chordata > Mammalia > Carnivora > Canidae > Canis > Canis lupus. Next base: position 35,020,672 of record NC_132853.1, read on the forward strand.
GTGCTGAAGTGCCTGGGCTTGGGATTCAGGGAGGGGTCAGGGCTGAGCTGGTAGGTGGTAGTGAAGCCAGGCCAGCACCTGGGGTGGCTTAGGGGGTATCTGCTGACAAGGGAACGAGGAGCAGGCAAGGGAGGGCAGGCATGGGTGATGGGATGGGGGAACCCCAAGATCATGGGGCAGGGGAGTGGGGAAGAAAGGTCTTAACCCATTCTGAGGTCTGGGAAAAACCTCTTCTGCTTAGAGACCCCAAGCTTGGGGATGCTGCAGAGTGAAGGCTTCATTCCTGGCTGGAGCAAAAAAGAAAAGAAACTAGGAGTAGTTGGGTTTATGCATGATCCATTGGGTTTGCCTTCTCTTCCTGTCTTCATCCGGGACCCAGCCCCACACCACTGACCCCAGGATGGGAGATGGGCCTCCTGGGGAACGCGTCTTCCTTGATACCGCTGCTATGTTCCAGCTCAGCAGTATCTGTATCTGAGAGCAGCCCTGAGCATGGCCCAGCAAGCCAGTGTCCAGCTTAGCCAGTCTCTGGAGCCAGACTAGTCAGGCTCAGCTCCCGGACCCCGGCTAGCTGGGGGCTTCAGTCAAGAAACTGAACCTCTTGGAGGCTCAGCTGTAAAAAAGAGTAAAATGTGCATTCCAGCTGTCCTAGCTCACTGGGTTGTTTTGAGTGGATGAGGTGTTGTATGAACATTCTGGCACATAGTAGGTGCTTCTTAAATGGTAGCTCATTACTATGATCCGTCTGTTCCTCCCTAGCCCTCCTGTCCACAGACCTACCCTCTAAGCGCCTTGGAGGCCTCCCTCCCAACAATCCCCCCCCACAACACTGCCCTCCCCCCACGCTTCCCTACTTAGCAGCATTGCATATACCAGCTCCCCAACGCCCCCCCTCTCTTGTAAACTCCCAACCAGAACTTAGACAGCTTTGGTGCTTCCTCCCCGACACATCCAAACGGGACCATCCTGTCCTGTCCTCCTCTGCGCCTGTGAGAGGTCCCACCATCTGCCGTGTTTCTGTGCTGACATGTCTGGCTTTCTGGGGGACTGTGAGCGACCCCGTTCTCCATTTCACTTGTACCCCTAGCCCCCGGCACTCAGAAACATCTGTCGACTGTCTGGCGTGTGAGTGCTGGCGGCTGCCTGAGCTCGGCCTCTGCACTTGCTGTCCTCACGGTCTGGTCTCTGCCCCCTTCACCTGGTTCCCAGACCTGGACTTGGCTGTGCCAGAGACCGTCAGACTGGACAGCAGTTTACACAAGGCCCGAGCCCAACTCCTGGCCAAGGGCCGGAGACACCGGCCCTCCCGCTCCAGGCTTCGGGACAGTGCCAGCTCTGCAGAGGACGGCGAGGGCTCTGATGGGCCCGGAGGCAAGGTGGGGGCAACCCACGCAATCACACCTACCCTACTCACCCTCTTGCCCCCAGACAATCCCTCCAAACCCTTTTCCAGGGAAACCACACTCCCAGGCTTCTGACATAGTAATGCCAACAAGGACCACCTGCATTCACTTCTGGCTCGTGTCAAACTTTTAAGGAAGGTATTATCATTCCCATCTTACATGTGGGGAAACTGAGGATGCGAGAGGTTCAGTAACAAGTCCACACAGTTAGGAAATGAGGGAAGTGGGATTCAAGCCCAGCCTACGTGACTGAAGGCCCTCCGCCCCGTCGCCCGCCTCTCACTGCCCAGCCGCCCTTGGGCCCCGGGCAGGAGGAGACCCTCCCTTCCAGGTCCCGGGAGGACCCGAGCCCTGGTGGCTCCTCGCGCCGGAGGCTCCCTCGCAGTTTGCGGGGTGAAACCAGCTCCCAGCCCCTCGGGGAAGCGGGAAGGAGGGTTGGCAGTGAGCGGCCGCCCCCTCCGCCAGGTGACCGACGGCTGCGGGAGCCCCCTGCACCGGCTGCGCTCGCCTCTGCACTCGGGCCCCGGGTCTCCGGCCGGGGGCTCCTTCTGCCTGGAGCCTCCGGGCTTGCGGCGCAGCCTGGACGAGGACGAGCCCCCGCCGTCGCCGCTCACACGCTACCGGCCCCTGCACAACGCCGCCTCGCACGAGGGCCTGGCCGCCGCCTCCTGCTCGCCCCCGCGCTCCGCGCCCTCCTCGGACAGCTCGCCCAGCTTCGTGCGCCGCCACCCGCGAGCGGAGCCGCACAGCGAAGGTGAGCGGCGGGCGGCGCGGCGCCCCCTGCTGGCGAGCGCCGGGACTGCAGCGACCCCTGCAGGACCCAGAGGGGCGGGGCGCGAGGGGCGAGGGGCGACGGCGGGGAGGGGGACCCACCGCGGGATGAAAGGACCTAGTTGGGAGCATCCTGTAAGGCTTCTCTGAGGAAGTGACGTGTGAGCCAAGATCGGAAGCCAAGATCGGAAGGCTGGTTAAAATGGTCAGGATAAGATGGACAGTGAATTGTAGCGGTCCCTACTTTTTCATGGTTTGTGTAAGGCTTTCGTAACTATCCGTGAAATAGGCAGGTGTTGGGACGCCTGGGTGGCTCAGTGGTGGAGTGCCTGCCTTTGGCTCAGGTCGTGACCCCGGGGTCCTGGGGTTGAGTCCTACATTGGGCTCCCCACGGGGAGCCTGCTTCTCCCTCTGCCTATGCCTCTGCCTCTCTCTGTGTGTCTCTCGTGAATAAATAAATAAAATCTTTAAAAAAGAAAAGAATAGAAAAAGGAGGTGTTACTGTAGGTCAGGTGTTACCCCTATATTTGAGACGAAGGAAAGCTCAGAGAGGTAGAGTGATTGGTCCAACAGCCGGTCAAGGGCACCAGAGCCAACTTGCATGATTCTAAGTCAGAAGAGTTTCTACCACCTAATGCGGCAGCTGAAGGAGGCAGGGCCATTTCCTTCCCTCTCTTCTCCAAAAGATGACAGCCGGGATGCCAGCCCACCGGAGCCTGCCAGCCCCACCATCGGCCTGGATAAGAAGACTCGCCGAAAGTTCCTGGACCTGGGGTGAGTAGAGGAGGCGCAGAAGCAAAGGCTCGGAGCTTTGGGGTGCAGGGTAGCCCAGTGGGCAGCACTGCCCCACTCCCCCCTGCCCTCCCTCACAGGGTCACCTTACGCCGAGCATCCACTAGCAAGAGCCGGAAGGACAAGGGCAGCAACCGTTTATCCATGGGCAGCAGGTGAGTGGTCCCCACCACGCCTCACCCACAGCTTCTGCACATAGTTCCCTGTGAGCCCGGCCCTCCCCCTCGGTGCCCACACCCATGCAGGGTGCTCTCTCTACAGGGAGTCAGTGGAGGGGTCTGGCAGGTCAGGGGGCTCCCCGTTCCTGCCCTTTTCCTGGTTCACTGACAGCGGCAAGGGCTCGGCATCCTCTGGCAGCACCACCTCCCCCACGTGCTCCCCAAAACACGAGGGCTTCAGCCCTAAGAAGTCAGCTTCTCAGGTGAGTCCATGGCCTTCTTGCCCCTGTACTGGCCCCAGACTCAGGTGATGTGAGGGCACACTTCCCCCTGGCTCGGGCTGGGATCCAGGCCTCTATCCATGGAGTCATTCAGTGATTCGTTAGTTCATCCATTCTCTGAGCTCATTCATTCACTGCTCACTCACTCGTACTCTGAGTAGCTCCGTGGACTCCTTCATTCCATTCAACTCACGTCACTGATCATGAGGTGTTACCCACCCAGCCCAAGGCCACCTCCATTCGTGCTGGCTCTTCTGCCTGGCTCCCGATGTCCTGTCATAGGAGTGGGGCTACCTTGTGGTGGGGTGGGGCTTGGGGGAAATTGGGATGAAGGGGACCCATACTAGGGTGCTCAGCTAGTGCTCAGGAAGCTTGCAGCCCTGTGGGAGAAGTGAGACGGGGATCAGAGGCAGTCCTGAGGGTCTGCTCCTGCTCCTGCTGCACTCTACCGTGGACAAGGCTCCTACTGCGTGCTTCTGCTTTACACACAAAGCGCAGGCGCGCGTACCCCAGTTGTAGAGATGAATGAATGAAGGCTGGAGAGAAGGAACTTGCTGCGTGGGTTAGTTGCCAGGCTCCATGCCTGTTCTGTGGTTGTTCCTTATGTGCTGCTGGGGCTGAGGAGATCAGAAAGCTGGGAGAAAGAATTCTTGACTTGAGACTTCCTTATTTCCTCTCTTCCCCTCTCTTGCTTCCCTTGTGCTGGACCCTGGGATAATATGGTGAACAGATAGGCTAGGGCTCATAGAGCTTCTGATCTCTACCCAGGCACTTATAAGCCAGGGTGCTACAGGCTATAATGGGGAGACACAAAGGGGGGGGGGCCTGACCTAGCATGGGGGAATCCTGGCCAGTTGCCTGCAGGAAGTGACACCTAGTCCATCCCTGCCAACTCTTCTGCTTCTGTTCTAGCCCCATGTCCTCCTAGGAGCCTTACATCCTGATACCTCCCATGAGTCACTGAGCAACTGCTGGTACCCAGTCCCCAACTTCAGCCCCATCCAAAGGGGAGTGGTGGGTTGGGTGGGGGGACTCCCTTGGGCTTAGAGGGTGAGCTCTCTTCAGCGGCACGCACCCCTCCTTTCTAGGAATCCACCCTGAGCGATGACTCCACACCCCCTAGCAGCAGCCCCAAGATCCCAAGTGGTCCCCGGCAGGAGACCAAGTGTTCCTACCCCTACCACACGCTGTCCCAGTCTTCAGATGAGGTAAGTAAGCCCTGACCTCTGGATGTTGGGTGTGCAGGCTGCAGGCCATGTCCTCCCCCTCACTGTCCTTGGTCTGTACCCCAGTTCCTGGATGAACCTCTCCCCACTGTCCACCACTGGACCAGCCAGCAGGTGGGCCAGTGGCTGCACAGCCTCAACCTGGAGCAGTATGCCGCAGAGTTTGCTGCGCGGCAGGTGGACGGGCCCCAGCTCCTGCAGCTGGATGGGAGCAAACTGAAGGTGGGTCAGAGGGGGAGAGCCGTGAGCCAGCCTGAGCCTGAACCACCTTCCAGGACTGTGGTCCCCCACCCTGATCTCTTCACTTCCTTTAAGGCCGCTGCCCTGACCTCTGACCTCTGGGCAAGGTCCTTGGCCTAACCTTTCTACTCTAGCATGGGTCCCCATCTGACTTGAAAGTTGAGCCTGGTTCTTCAGTTTGACCTTTAAGCCCCAGCCCGGGTTAACATTGACCTCTAGGATGGTCCTATCACCTGACTCTTAATTCTGAGTCTCCTACTGTCACAAGAAACCAGGTCCCTCCCTGATCACCTTGCCTGATTCTCAGGTTTAGAGGCTGCTGGTAGTCAGGGGAGACCAGGAGTGGGGGCCCTGGATCTCTGTGCTGGGAGGCTCCTGGCCCGTTCCCCACCCTCCACTACATTGCTTAGGCAAGAGGTGGTGAGGAGAGTCCCCCAGGAAGTCTCTGGAGCGGGGAGGGGCCTCAGCCACTGACTAGCAGTGTGACCTTGGGCAAGTCACTGTCTATCTGTGGGGCCTCAGGGGATGGGCAGGATGGTGCCAAGGCTGAAATCCTGAGTGAAGAACAGGGGCTGAGGATAACCAGGGGTGGGGCCAGAGGGCATAAAGTCTGGTACCCTTCATCAGCATCTTTCCCAAATGCTCCCATTCAGAATTCTTGCCCTGAGGGTTCCGATCCACGGGCCAGTCTGGGAGGTGGAGGCCACATTTCCGGGAGGACTTGGCAGAGCGCCAGGCAGCATCCACCTGGGCACAGAGAACCCAGGGCTTGGGTTGGCCAGGGCCCGAGTGATTCTGGGGCTCTTGCCCTCACCCTGGAATTCCTCCCCAGAGCCTGGGGCTCAGCAACTCGCATGACCGGGCGCTAGTGAAGCGGAAGGTGAAGGAGCTGGCGGCCGCCGCTGAGAAGGAGCGCAAGGCCCAGGAGAAGGCTGCACGGCAGCGTGAGAAGCTCCGGCGCAGGGAGCAGGAGGCCAAGAAGAGCTAGGGGAGGGCGGGGGGCAGGCACTGGCACCCAGGCGCTGGTGGCCGCCGGGCTCGGTGGGCAAAGGCCTCAGCGGGAGGCAGGGCCTGGGCACCAAGCTTGGGCTAGCCGGGCCCCACTCAGGGGGGACATGCCCTCTCTCACCCTGTCGCTCTGTCTGGGCCCAGATCCCCCAGAAAGGGAGACCCCAGGAGAGGCCCAGTAATAAATCCAGTTTTAAGGACTTGTTTGGCACAGAGTTCCTAGGGGAACTGGCAGGTGATGGGCAGAGGATGGAGAGGCCAGGGCTGAAGCAAGTCCGGGAACCCTGAGGCACCTGGGTCAGTCTGACCCTCTACCCTCAGGCCACCGCGGCGCTGGCCGGCAAGGAGTAGGACACCTGCCTGCCTGCCTTCCAGAGGTCCTGAGATGGGGCAGGGTCCCAGGGCCTAGAGAGATAGGAAGCCTCTCAGCAAGGGTGGGTGGATGGAGTGGTTTCTCTCTGGCTCTCCAAGGTGGCTGCGTGCTGAGAGAGCGCTCTTGTGCTCCCAAGGGAGGCTGGCAGGCACCACGGCAACTTGCACTCAGGGTAGACTCTGGCCTGCACTCAGCAGGAGAGGAGAGAGGGCGGCACGGTCATCCCATGAAATCTTTGCCAGGACTTGAGGAGCAGGAAGGGCGGATGAAAACCGCCTCCTTCCCCTTCCCTGTCCTGTGGGTCCCAATGGTGAGATGACATCCATACAGGTCCGCCCCTCCTGGGATCCGCCCAAGGCCTGGTCTTTGACCTGCATTCTAACATAGGACCCACTTCTGTTCACCCTCAGAGGACAGCTGAGAGCCCTCTCTGGGGACAGAGCAAACTCGGGAGCTGGGGGTGACAGAGGACACCCCCGCCAATACCTAGGTGGCACTGAATGGGTGAATTCTCACCCCCTGCCTGGTAGAGGGGTAAAATCTGGGAATTCCCCTGGAATTTCCTGGAAGGGTTCATCAGCCTTCCCCCATCGGCTCTGGTCCCTGTTGGGGCCTCAGTGGGTTCCAGAACTGACAGACAGTGCGGGTGTGGTTCCCTGGGCCACAAGGAAGGGTGAGGCCAGGCCCCTGGGTGGGGGACGCATCTATCCCAGGAGCCCAGGGACGACATCTATCCTTATGAGGAGGGAGTGTTCAGGTGCAGACTGGCCAGCCAGCTGGCCTAGCTTCTGGAGGATGGGCCAGTTATCAGTGTGGCTGGGGGCCCTCTACTTAGAAGTCCCCCTCCCCCTCCACCTGTCTGGAGTGGTGGACAGGACCCAATGCATGCCAACCTTCCTCATTCCCGCTCAGGGGCTGTGGCTTCAAGGCCATCCCTGCTGTGATCAGGGCCCTGTCCCTGGGACTTGGTCCTTTACCCCCCTCTGCTGTGTGGGGAGAAGAGCTTCAGAGGAAACTGAGATAATGGGGCACCAGCACCATCTGGGCCTGCTGGAGGAGCTGGTGAGGAGGCTAGAAGGCACCCAGGCCTTTGAAACTATCAGGAGCTATATGGGTGCCCACCTGCATGTGAAGGGGGGGCAGTACTCAACTTATTTCAATAAACACTTATGATGTGCCAGTGACCTCTGTCTGCCCCAGCCAGGGGTGAGGGGTGGGTGGGGAGGCTGTGCTGTGCCCTGAGTACAGAGAGGTGACATGTCTGTCACCAGGGGCTGTACTGTCAGGTGTTCTGAATGGACGGCTCTGCCCAATGGTGTGCGTGTGGTGCACTGAGTCATGCCTGGGGCTGGGCGTCCCAAGTGAGTCACGCGGTAGTCACAGGGATTGTGGTCTGCGTGTGCCTGGCCTCTGGAACTCCCTGCCCACCAGGAAAGCAGCCAGGCCACGGTCTCATTCAATCTCCTCTTTACTGTGGATGTCACGGTCATCATCACAGCCACGTGGAGGGGCACACAACTTTAACCCCTGTGTACCGAGGGGAAGGGTAGGGGCCTTTGGGGCTATAAAACTAGCTATGTACACAGAGCATTCCAGGAGAAAGCCACCCCAAGCACGTGCATGTGCAGGCACGGTGGGGGTGGGGGTCTGGAGCCCAGGTGGGACTGTGTTGGTGTGGGGGGGAAGGTGAGCATTGTGCATGTGAGGACGTGCCAGGGAAGGGCTTGGGAGACAGCTGGTCTCTGGGTCCTCCCAGGTTCCTCCACTTTAAGAGATTGGGGTGAGAATGGGCTCCTCCTAACCTTGACCTTCAAGCTTTGGGTGGAGGGAGAAGCTGCAGGACCAGGTACGCACCCAGGGGCCCAAGGGTGCAGCCCCTTTCTCTACCCAGGAATAGCCAGCCCCTTCCTAACGCTGACGCTGGACCAGGTCTGGGGTGCACGGGCTGGGGCGGGGGGTAAGGCCAGCAGGGTATCCACTTGGAAGGCCCAGGCTGTGGAGGGCCGGGAAGGAGACCCAGGACCCCTGGCAGAAAAGTGGCAGCTCTGGTCTCAGGAGGAGGACTGCCATGGAAACATAGGTCTGGGACACCCCATCAGGTTGGAGACATCCCCCCATCTGTAGGCCTTGCCCACAGAGACTGAACACCAGGGAGACCACCTAGGGGTCTCCATGGAGACAGAGATTGGCACTTAGGGACCGCCACAGACTGGTTACCGCAGCGCTTTCCACAGAGACAGAAGCTGGTCATCAAGGAGAGCCCTCCCCACACCTGGGGGGGCGGGGAGGGTCACCATGGTGGCCAGTTCCAGAGGCAGCAGTCCATCCTCTCCAGTGCAGGGGGCTGGGGCGGCCCCTAGCTGATGCGGTACGTGGACGTGTTCTTCGGCTCTGTGCTGGGCACACACCAGTCACCGGCCTCCTGGATGGTCTGGTAGTGGCGCCAGGCTGACTTGTTGTAGACGGGCAGGCGTTCCACTGAATCCGTGGACAGGGCCTAGAGAGCACCAGGGTCAGTCTGTCCTGCTGCCCAGGGCCTTACCCACTTTTTGGTCAAACCTTTGCCCAGGGTGAGTTGTGGTGGTATCTGACCAGTCAGCCCAGCTTGGTGCCAGCCACCGGCTGAGATAACCAGCCCCGGCCCAGAAGGACCCATGGGGGGACCCGTCCTTTCCGTGTCTTGCTCCTGCACCTTCAGGAAAGCTACCCACTCACGAGGTCAGGGAGTTAGATGGAAGGTGGGCCGTGACCTTGAACAGGGTCACCAAGTTGGAGCCTCAGTCTTGCCCTGAGCTGAATGATAGGTTCTCTATGGCATCCCCCCTCCTTCTGGGTCTAAGGAGTCCAAGGCCCCCAGAACAGGGGGCTCAGCCATGGGCCACAGACTTCCTTAAACTGCCTGCCAAGTTGGGAAATGTCTACAGGTTAGGGAACAGTAGCTTTGCTCTGATTCTCCATCTGGAGTCAGGAGACGAGTGGAGGGCTGGAGAAGAAACCTAACAGCAGGCTAACCTGCCAGCACCTCCTGCAAGCCGGGCCCTGCAGGGACACTCACCTTGAGATAGATGACAGCGTCAGTCCCAAAGCCCTCCATGGAGAAGAGCTGCAGGTCTCCCTGGAAGTACTTGGCATAGAGGCGGGAAATGGGGAGCCCATATCCAAAGCCAGCCTACAGGGTGGGGGAGGGGGCAGGAAGGGAGCGTCATGAGGAGGCTGGTGCTGAGCCTCCTAAAGCTGGTGTTGGTGCTCCTAAAGCACCAACGTGCTGAGCTGGGGTCCGACCAGGGGAGTCCTAGAATCTTCCAGGGGTGAGGGAAATCAGTCAGATGGAGCCAGAAAGGCTGAACAGTCTCAGCTGGGGGGTGGCAGGAAGCGGGGATGGCAGAGGAGCTCAGCCCTGGGAGCCAGTGGGTCTGGAAGGGTCCTGGGGCTTGTGGGTCTCAAGTTCCCAAGCCCGGCCCCACCTGCTCTGCTGGGAATGAGAGAGAGGTGCTCATGAGTGGCATCTGTAGGCACTAGGGGGAGAGAGAGAGCTGAGGAAAGGTGACAGACCCACAGGTGTGTGTGGGGGGGTGGCAGATGCAGGGGGCCTGGACCAGAATAGGTGATTGGACACCACATACGGTCACACAAGAACGAAGACCATGGAAGGTGAGGAGGTGAGAGGGGAGGGCGGTGACGGTTTTATATGAAGAGCTGAGAAGACATGCATCCTATAGGAGGTGGGGGGCACTGGAGGAAAGCCATCTCACCAGCGGGGTCCCTCCAGTGCCGGGCTGGGGGGTGGGTGCTGTGGAGTACATGTAGCTGAAGAGTCGCTCAATCTTCCTCAGGGGGACTCCCCCACCTCGGTCACTCATCTGTGAGAGACAGACATGGCCTCAGTGCTCATGCCCCCTACCCTCTGACACCCCAGGGTCTTCTCTGAGCCCATCTCCTGGCAAGTCCCCACCCCACTGCTCTCTGGCTCCTGAATCAAAGGGTCACATACTTTGATGGACAGATCTTCCTCACCCAAGGCCACCATGACCTTGATAGGTGGGAGGACAAGGCTGGACTCGTGGCTTTCCACAGTTGCACGCATGGCATTCTGTGGAGGGAAAGGCAGAAGAGACGAGTGAGGGTGGCCTGGCCCTAACCACCCCCCAACACCGCCGAGAACCATTCCCCTTACCTTGAAGAGTTCAAAAAGCATGTGGTAGAGGTGAGAGGGGACATAGACCATGTGAATTGGCTGTTTGGAGTTGGATGCTGCTGTAAGTCAAGACCAAGGATTAGGAAGTTGTCAAGAGGTCACCATTCAGCATTCATTGACTCAGCACCTAGCACCTAGCACTCAACCACCCATTTATCCTCCAACCATCTGCTGGGCCATTCATCTGGCATGTGTTCATCTAGCTATCCATGCATTCAGTGTCCGTTCAACCATCTATCCATACAGTATCCATCCATCCGTTCATCCATCCATCCAACCACTGTATCCATTCAACATCCACTAAGTCTTCTATCTACCCATCCAGGGTCCATTCAACCATCCAACTGTCCCTCAACTATGTATCTGTTCAAACATCTATCCTTCCCATCGACCCATTGATTCACAGAGTACAGATCCAGCCTTCCATCCATCCGCTGTTTACCTAGCCCCTTCATCCATTCAAAAAGCACCTATCCAGCCTATATGCAGCCTACTAGCATTCACCTGGACACCAGAATCCCCTGGAGAGCTTTTTAAGACAGTGGGGAGAGGGGAGGGGTGCTGCACCCGACACCAGCACTCTGCCTCTCAAGGATCACTCTAGCCTGGAGAGCTTCTTGGTGTTAGGGCCTGCATGTCATTTCCTGTTGCCTAGCACAGGGCTTTGTAGCGGGAGCTCAATAACTGCAACGGATTAATGAGTGAAGGAATCTCAGCACCTATACTGGGAGTGGGGCATGAAGAGGACTAAAATTCCGCCCTACCCTCTCAGAAATTAGCGTCTAGACAAACGCACAACTGACTTTTATGTTGCATGTTGTACCCGGAGTGCATGCTAGGCTCCACACTTGACCCTAGGGATACTGAGGTAAAGTGGCCTGTCTCTGCCCCCAAGTAATTTAGACAGTGCATTACAGAGGCACACCCCAGGAAGCTGGGTGCTTAACTGTGTTTTCTGGGAAATCTGGGAAGGCTTTTTGGAGGACCTGGACTTGAACTGGGCCTTAAGGACGTGGGCATCGTGACTTCCAGGCATGAATCACCTCAGGTTTCTGGCGCACAGGCTGGGGATGGCCGAGCAGCAGGTAGGGGGAAGGGAAGGGTAGAGAAACTTTCAGATCCCTGATCCTCCTCTCCCCTATGCCCCTGACTTATCAGTAGGTCCTGACCTCTCTACCTCCAAGATATTTATCAAATCTACCCCCTTCTTTCCATCTCTGCTGACTGCCCCTCCCCTGGATTCCTCCAGTGATCTCCTAACTGGCCTTCCTGAGGTCTCGCCCACCCCCTCCAACCTCTAAATTTTTTTATTTTTTTATTTTCTTTTTTTTCCTCTAAATATTTTTAGAACGTAAGTCAGACCCTGGCATCACTGGGCTTAGAATCCTTCAATGGGTTTCCTGCTGCACACAAAATCCCAGCTCCTGTCTGTGGCCCACGGGCTCTGCATGCCTCGGCCCCTGTCTCCAACCCCTCCCTACCCATCTCCCAGACCCCTCACCAGGTCCTGCTGGTCCCTGACCACCCAGCCCACCCAAAGTAGGACCGCCGCAGCCATCCTCTCCTATCCATTCTTCCCCTCCTCTTTTGTAATAGATACCCCCTTCCCCAAACTTCCAACAGGCACGTGGCCGCCCAGCTAGAGACTGAATGCCCAGCCTCCCTGGCAGCTAGGCATGGCCAGGTGACAAGGGAGTGACTGTCCCACCCCTGGGCCCTGCCTTCTACATCTTCTTCCTCTTCTCCAGCTGTATCTGAGACAGGAGGGTGGGTAGCCAGCTTTGACTATTCCACCCTAGGGGCTGGAAAGAGGGAGGCCTCTCTTTTCATTAAGCCACTGTTATCTGGATTCTGAAAAGGCAGCCAAACAAATATAAATAATAATATATAATAATTACTATTATAATAATTATATTATTAATATTAATAAATAATTAATAATATATAATAATATAATAAACCCTATCAAATACATGCCCCATCCCTGTCATGTGACCTTGTCTTGTTTCCTCCCTGTCACTTGTCACCTTCTGAAATCAATTTGTTTATTATTTGTTCACTGGCTAACTGAAGCATTCCCCAACCTCCCTGGCATCAGGAATGTAACCTCCATGAGAACAGGAACCTTCCCTTGTGTGTTTACTGCTTAATAAATACTTAGCAAATAAGTTAGTAATAATACTGCTAATAATAAGTCAATAATAGCTCTGCTTCTGTCCCATCCAATTCTTTTCCTGACTCCTCATCTCACCTTCCTTTCTCTCTGAAGCCCCTTAGACAGACAGACAGACAGACACACACACACACACAGAGCCTTGCTCACTCACTATTGATCTCCTGGATCTCCAAGTCAGGAGAGGCCATGTAATACTTGTCACACAGGAGCTTGGCCATATCATAAGCATCTGAGAAAAGAGAGGGACATTCAGGGAATGGGGCTGTCCACCCAGCAGCAGTTCTCTTGGTACTGGCACGGGGCATCACCAATATTAAACCCAAGTGGACGAGTGGGGAAAGGCTCATCCTCTGGCCAGGCAGCTTGGAGGAAGTCTCTGGAGCTCATCCGTGGGCCAGCATGGTGGGGACGGCTTACCTTTCACCACCTCAGAGACATTGCAATTGGGGTCAATGCTGCCGATGTGTTTGGGATGGGCTGGGTTGGTGCTGCCGTCAAAAATCAGGGCTGTGGGGGGAAGGAAGGGTGCTGTTGGTGGGGCTCATCCCCTGCCCTCAGAGCTCTCCAACTCCACCTCTCTTCCCACCACTAGGGCCCCTCCATCCCAGACTTGGGCCATGTCTGGGCTGTTTGCAGACCTGAAGTGTTCCTCTCAGAGGGCCTCGTCCCCCACACAGCCCACATTCCATTTCTACTTCCTTTTGCTCCACCATTTAAAAATAATTTTACCATCCTGCATCTGAAGTTATGTGAGCGTGAGGAACTTGTATAATTTTCAATTGGTTGTAATTTCTCAACAATCACAGTGAATACTCCGGGATGAGGAAACTTAAAACAACAAACTATTTCTGAATACAACAGAGTTCTGACGAATACCACATCGAACACTTGGTAAGAGGCGACAGAATGTCGCATTCTGTAAGCGTTTACACCAATACACCTCAACCCTGCTGCCTGCTTCCTCCTGCCGTGGAACCAGGGATGCCCTTTCAGGTCCGGAGCCCCCTCAGCCCCGCTCACTGTGCTGGTTGATGAGCATGCGGATGGAAATGCGGCTGAGGTAGAAGCGGTCCAGAAAGTACTGGATGTTCTGATTGGAGACTGGGTCGTCGCCATAGGTGTCCTTGTACTCCAGCACGCCCTGCGCCATGGTGGGCACCACGTCATTGTGGCGGTTCCGGATGGTGACCAGGGCATCAGTGAACCTGCAGGACGTGGCAGCGTTGGGCCCCACCTGGGCCCAACCCTGGGGTGCCCTCAGATGCATCCCCACTTCTGACTCCTCCACGGGTATTCATTCACTCCACCCTTCCCAATCTGACGGACACAAGTGCCCTCCCCACTGTTTCCAGAGCCCACCCTGAGTCTCCCACTGCCAACCCGACAGCTGGGAGCTCTGCAGGAGCAGGAGCTTGGAACTCTCAATCAGACTCAGGGACATCAAGGCCAAGGGCTAACTTCCTCCTCAGACTAGATATCCTTGAGGCTAGGGATCATTTTTTTCATCTTCCTAACATTTCTGCCTCTGGGTTGTGACCCAGTGCCCCTTGTCTGCACCTGCCCTTCTGCCCCCAACTGGGGCCCTCACTCACTGGCTCAGGGTACGATGGTCCTCGGGGTCCTTGTCCAGGAACTCCATGATGTCCAGGAGACTCTGGACATACCTGTGCGCAGGGGAGAAGGGGACATCACCTCAGCTCCAGGCCAAGCTCAGCCCTCTTCCCACCTGACTCAGCCACCCCCGCACCTGCCCTGCCCCTACCCTGGGCAGCAGCACACAGAGCTGCCCTGTTTGACAGGCTAAGCCACACTTTTTCTCAATTCATTTCATCTGTATGCAAGTCTCCCTGACAACACAGTGAGTTATGTAAGAACATCTCTCATTTGCTGGTCCCCCTCATGGCACCTTTGCTTTGGAATCTAAGAATAGCAGCCTTAGGAGGGCACTGGAGATCATCCCATCCCCAGGGGCTCGTGGATTACTGACCAAGAGTTCACAGTGAGAGAAGCTGGGGCAAGTCACTTAACCTCCATGAACCCCTTCATGGAAACAGATCCTAATATTTGTCCTGTAAGGTTACTGTTGCATCCCATGGGGCACGGCTGGCAGAGTGGCTGGCCTAGGGCCTGTCACAGATGAGGGGCTCAGTGAGCACTGTAGCCTGACACTCTGGGCTGGGTACCAGGGGCTGTGCAATCTGCCCAGGGAACTGGATTTTAAATGGCAGGTGGGAAGGACACAGGACTGGGGCAGGCATGCCCAGCTCTGACCACAGGTGGGGCTGGAGCCCGCGGAGAACCAGGACAGCCCCTGCCACTCCAAGGCCCAGCAGAAGCGTGTGGCCCTCCTCTGCATGCCCCACCTGCAGGCGTGGTTGGCAGGCTGATTTCCCCAGAACCTGGGTAACCAGTGGAGTGGTGCTGGGAAACTCTAAACTTGGGGCAGCAGGGGGGCCAGCCTGTCCAAGGGGGTCAGGCTCACCTGTGGCAGCAGACAGTACCAACTTAGAGCCACTGTCCCCCTGCCCCCATAAGCCAGGACCCCCACGGTTTCCCTGCTAACATGCCCAGGTCCACAGGTTGTTCTCCTGGGGAAGGCCAAAAAGCTGAGCCTGTCTCTGGTAGAAACACTTCGAGCCAGCAGGAAGGAGGGGGTGCCAAGAGCCCTGGGGCAGAGGGCTCTGTGGCCTAACAGTCTCTTTAGAAAAGGCCCCTCCAGGGCAGGAGCATCCCTGTGTCAAGGTGCTTTGACCTTGACAGGTAAGAAGGACAGCGATTAGCCCCATTTTACAGGCCCCTCAACGGAAGCCCAGAGCAGTCCTACATGTGGCTGGGAGGGGGAGTCCTGAAGACTCAATCCTCCAGCACTCCTGCTGCCACGAAGCACTGGGTCTGCTCAGAATGCTCATCTCCATGTCCCTCAGGGTCCCTCCGCCCAAAATACCTCCCCCACGAACCGCTGCTCTTCCCTCTCTCGCTTCGGACATTAGAGGAGAGGGTGGGAGTGCTGGCTGGGGTGCTGGTTCTGCTGAGTCTCACTCGGGCTGTGTGGCCTGGGTGGGTCATGGAGCCTCTCTGGGCCTGAGTTTCCTCCTCAGGAAAGTAGAAGGTTTCGTACCTACCACTATCACTGCCCTTCAGTGAGGGTCAAAGGTGATAATTAGCACGGTGCCCAGCATGCAGTGCGCACTCTCTAGATGTATGCCCTTGTTATGAATGGTGGTTTGAACATCGGTCCCAGTTGAGCGCATCCTCTGAGCCCCCATGAGACATCTGACACCCTCCCTCTGGTCGTACTGAGCATTGGTTCTGAGTCTCGTTTTAATCAAGCTCTGGACAGCCACCATGCTCTGGATGGCAGGAATGGGGTGTCCCAGGCCTGGTGCTCCCTGCCAGCCCTCCCCACTCAGCCGAAGAGACCAGCTTCCCACCCCACCCCCCACCCCACCCCATCCCTGTAGCCCCAGCAGATAATCAGAGAAGCACTCCAAAGGCCTTGCCTCAGGCTCCCTGGAGAGGAATGACAGTCAGGCTTAAGTCACTTAAGGAGTGACTGCTAGTGCCTGCCTGTGCCCAGGGTCTACACAGGGTCTCCCATCTCCCAGCAGGCTTGAGGAGCCTGCAGTATTTCCCTTTTGTGTAGACAAGGAAACCAGCCCAGAGAAAGCAGGTGACATGGCCCAGGCCACACAGCAAAGGGCTGTGCCGGTATTCAAACCCATGTCTATCTGACTCCCAGTCCACATCACATGGCCAACTGCTCACTCACCATCTACACTGGTCCTAACGGTGCTGCGCCCAATGTGATGGCTGTCGCCAGCCTTGGACAGGGCTCGGCTCTGTGCTTGCCTGCTCCCCTAATACCCAGTGAGGTGGGTGTTCCTGCTGGCCCCATTCTACAGATAAGGCAGTTACTGTACAGAGCTGGGCTTCTCGCCCACAGGCCGTGCGCCTCCAAATCCCTGCCCACCACACCCACGCCCAGGATTAAGCTTCAGGCTCATGATTCTGGGAAGGAGAGGGGGTTTGGGGAGAAAACCTGCAAGTGTGTAAGGCTGGGGAAGATAGAGCAAGGGGAAGAAGCCAACTGGAGAGTGGGGCCCAGAACCCCTTCCAAAGATGGGGGTGGGGGTGGAGGGGGAGGCAGGGAGGGAAGGGGTAGGAGATAGGAGGCCCTGCCTGCTGGGCCAGGAGGTGAAGGGGTGGGCAGAGTCCCAACGCAGGGGTAAGGCCAGGGCTGTAGCTACTGGCACCACCCCTCCAAGGCTGCCTAATGGACCCTAGGGAACAGCAGTGGGGCCTGGTCACACGGCCAGTGAAGTAGAGTAGGGTGCCAAGATGGACTGGCAACAGGTCCATGAGTACGGGGAGAGTGGCCAGCCTCAGGCCCCGGTCTCCTGGACTATGAAGCAGGGTTAGTTTAGAACCCCTGCCCGCGTCCCTCGCAGGGCCATTCCTTCTGGAGAGTGGTCCCAGCTCTGCTCTTGGGAGGGAGAGAAGACAGGAAGGATCTTCCCAGAGGACCCTGACCCTGGCCTGAAGCCTGCGGAGGCTTGGCACCCCTGATGTTATCTGCAGGCAAAATTTGGTCCTAAAGGGAGAGATACTGGGGAAGGAGTAACATTGGCTCATCGGCTGCCCACTGCAGCAAGGGACAGAAAAAGAACCGGGCTTGGACTTGGGAGGCCTGAAATGGCAGTGCAGTAAGAGACAGGGGGTTTACTTCCCCCCTCGGCCGGACAGAGCAGGCCCAGCAGGCAGTGGGGGCCCAACTGCCCCCGGCATAGGCTGCCCTCGGGAATGCCTGGGCCTGCTGACCTCAGCAGCAAATCAGACCACACAGGACTCCTGCCTTCTAGGGCTTTCTAGTCTGCCCAGAGCCCTGGATTTGGGAGGCAGGGGTTGGAAAGTGTAGAGAGGTGGAGGGGGTGTGTGCTTGGTAGTGTGTGCGTGTGTGTGTGTGTGCGTGTACCTTGCACTACTATCCATAGCCATTGGGAATAAAGAGTATGAACAAGGCAATGGCCATCTGAGGGGAGGTGACAGATCTGTCCTGCACCTGGAAGCTGCTCTTTGGAGGGGTGCTGAGTGCAGGCTCTGAGCCAGGCAGACTTGGGTCCTGTGGCCAAGAGGCCACTGAACTGCTCAGGTCTCTGGCTCTAAAATGGGGTTCAAAGCACATCCTCAGTGTCAACTCTGATTATGGAAGGAGAGGCCAAGGGGTTTGGTGAAGATTTGACTCCAGCCCTGGTCCTGTGCCTGGTGTGGCTCGAGCCCTGGGTGCCTAGAGCCTCTACCATGGTGGTGGTTCTCTTCAAAGTCTGTGGTTCCCACAGGGTGGGGATGTGGGTCCCCCACAGGCTGCATTTGGGGTCCACACTCCTCACCAACAGGAAGTGCTAGCCATACTGCCTCCTGCCCCTTTCCCTACAACCCCTGAAAGGCTCTTAGTGAGAGGAGTGACTCACTGTCATCTGATTCTACTCTGCAGCTCTCACTTAACACCTCCCCACACACGCTTTCTGGAAACACGCTCCTACCGGCTCCAGGCCCTCCTCAGGCTGGCTGTTTACCCTGCTCTGTGCTCCAGCATCCCTAGCCGGCAAGCACGTTCCAGTAAGGTGAACCCTACTGTCTTGAGCACTTGCTGGGGGAGCCTGGCAATCTCTGATCCAGGTCACTGCCCCAGAACACAGCACTACTCCTCTCCCCTCACAAACGCAGCCATCAGATCACACAGCCTAGGCTGGAGTCCCAGCTTGCCCACCTGATGCCTGAGTGATCTCAGACACATATTCTAACTTCTCTGAACCTCAGTCTGTTCATCTATGAAATGGAGGTAATGACAAAGCTTACGTCAGAAGGCTGTCGGGACAGCAATTGAGTTAATACAGGGACATGGCAAGAAGAGTTCCTGGAGGACGGCAGGCCCTCCAGGTCTGTTTGCTTTCGCCATTGCCATCGCTATGATGACCACATTGTCTAAGAGAACCTTGGCCACAGTCACAGATCTGTGGCCTGGAGGCACTGCCATCCGCTTGTATTGACAGTTCCATGCACTAACTGTGGTGTTTGCCCTTAGAAACAGAATGGAGCCCATTTTACAGGTGAGGAAGCCAAGGCTCAGGGAGGCCAGAGGGTTTGCTAAGGATTAAGTGTCCAGCAAGCAGCAAAGTCGAGCCTCAAAGTCAGGTGGACACTGCCACCAATGGCCAGGGCTTCCTACTATCTTCCAGTCACTTCCAAAACAGGCTCCCTCCGCACCAGGTCTGTCTGGTTGAAACAATTTATCAGGCTTATTTAAAACCAGGAATGCTCAACTTGTCCACAGTGAGTCTTGCCTAGAGCCTCTCTGCAGCTGAGGAAAAACTCCATTAGCCATCAGCACATCTTATCGCTACTACTGCAAATAGCATTTGTACCAGACTTTTCCATTTTCCAAAGGGGAGCATTTGCTACTTACTCATCAGACTCTGAGGGTAGTGGTCCTCTTGCCGGGCTCCTTGGTGCGGTGTCCCCCCTCCTCTCGTGCAAACCCTACCCACCTGTACCACCTCTACATCCAAGCTGGCAATGGGCTCTCCTGGAGGAGGTCTGCACTCTCTCACAGGCGGCCACCTTGTCCCCATCAGAAAGTCCCTCCTCCTCTCAGACCTCACTCTCTTGCTGCAGCCCATGATGCCCATTCTCTGGAAACAACTTCAGCAGGCTTTGGTCAGTGCATCAGGACACTCCAGCAATTCCACGGCCTGTTCTCCACTAAGCTGAATCCACTGGGAAGTGTTTTCTCTTGTGTAACTTCACTCCATCCTGCTGTTGCTGGACATTTCCTCCCTCGAAGCTTGGAAGTAATGACCAACACAATCCCACACACATGTAACTGATTTCCAGGAATGGCCTCTGCAGGGGCCTGGGGCTTCATGGGCAGTTAGGCAGCTCCCTGCTCCCCCACACCCCAACACACATCCCCTGGCTCTCCTAGGAACACAGCGTCCAGGGAGGGGCCCGAGAGGGCCTGTCCTGGAGTCAGGGGCCCGCTGGAGAGGCAGCCAGGCCAGTCAGCCAAGCAGAGCTGGAGGAGGAGTGGGCAAACAGATGGCACCTTCTGTCTTCTCCCCGTGACTTCCCTACCACCCTGCAGTGGGAAATGCTGGTTGGCTCAGATGTCCTGGACTTCTGAGGGCCAGAGCCCAGCGGGGGGTGACCTGGTTGAGCTATAGGAATGCCAGGCCCTGCCCGCTACCCCATCCCCTTCACAGCTCGCACCGAAATCGCTACAGGCACAGAGTGAGGTTGTGGAGGCCCTCACTGGGCCCTTACCTGCCTCCACACCCTGGCACAAGCAGTTCCAAGGCCTGGAATGCCCATCCTTTCCTTCTAGGTCTAGGCTCACTCAGGCACCCTGTAAGGCCCAGAGACATGCCACCTCCTCCATGCATCCATTCCAACTTCCCTACAACTCTCCGATTCAACTAACATTCACTGTGCGCCTACTATGTGCCTGGCCTCCCGCACAAAACACTTTTCTTACCGTGTCTCATTAAGTCAGAGTAAGTCCTGCATATGCATATTCATCCATAGAAACAACGCTGGAAGGGCACCAATAAAATCTTACCAAACTCTAAGTGTTTGGTCATGGGGTGGAAGGCAGTGGTTGGCATTCTCTTCTGTTTTTCTATGTTTTCCAACTATCAAAGGGGACATGTTACACTTCCACAGTGAGGAGGAAAAGAACCCCAATATTGTTACTTTTAAATACTAGTTTGACTCTTAAGTAAAAGTAGCTCTTTAGCAGCTCACTGCTCCTACCACCATCCACCATCCTGGGCTCTCAGTTTACCCACCCTTCTGCTCCCCACAAGATCACAGGCTCCCCGAGGGTAGCCACTGCTACTGCTTTACTGTTCCCAGCGTGGAGCTGGCTCATGGCAGGTGTAGGCCCCTGCTCCTGAATCCATAGGGAACCATAGTTATACCACACCATTGCCAGAAGAACTAGCAAAGGGTTTCTGCACAGGTGCCACCAAAGGCCAACCAGATTAACCATTTGCATGCCAGTCACACAGCAAACTCCTCTTTGTTCTTCACGTGACCAGCCGTTGGTTAATGTCATCTAGTTACCTAACCTGGGACAGAGTTCTAGAGTGACCTTTACAGAGGATTTTCTGCTGCTACTGCTGTGATTTTTGGTCTTTGCCCCTCCAAAGTTCTCGGGGGCAGGTACTGTGCCATCTTTGTGTCTGTTTTCCAACATGACTGGTAGCTTGGATCATATAATTTGAAAATTCATTTCTCCCTGTTTCTGTTTGTCTACAATGTTGCCTTGTTTTGGTTGGGATTCTGGGTTTCTAGAGAAAGAAGACTGGTAAGTATAGGGCTAGCCCACAGGCATGGAGGCTAGGAACTTTATCTCAGGCCCTGCTCTGGCTTAGCATTCCACTTGGCCTTGGGCAACTCTTCAGCCTTTTAGAGCCCCTGTGACTCCCCTCTGTGCCCACCTCCCTCAAGGCTGCCAGGAGCACAGAGATTCTGGGAGCCTAGCAGCATCTAGCAGTAGAATGAAAGGAGGTGCAGGGACCTGGCCAGGGGTCTCACCAGCTTTGGACCAGCTGCACCGAGGGTGTGCTCAGCACTCGGTCGGGAAGCAGGTTGATCTCCTTCATGATGTTGGCCAGGCGCACAGGCAGCTCCTGCCTGAGGAAGGTGAATGAAGTTTTCTCACAGGCATTGCTGGACCCTGGAGGGAGAGAGAGAAGTGAGCCAACAGAGCTGCAAACCACTGGAGCCAGAGGTCATCTCAGGGATCAGGACAATTAAATCTTTCATTTCCTGAGGGTTCAGAGAAGTGATCAGGGCACAGAGCCAGGCAGCTCTCCTAATCCCCTGTAGTGCTCCCACCTCCACACCACCCTGCCTAATCAGGCCTGGCCTTGTGTCCCCTCCCCTACCCCCTGCTGGCCTTCAACCGCAGGGGATAGGGCCACTTCCAGGCCTACCTGGAGCCACCTCTGGCCTCAGTTACCTCACTTCTTCACTTTCTGTCTCTCTTAGCAAATACTTGCTTTGTGGAGTGGAAGGGGAGAGGTGGATCCGGGTGGGCAGAGGAGCCTGGGAAAACCATCCTTTCCCAGGTCTGGGCCTGCCTAAGGGATGCTATGCCTCGACCACAGCAGCTACAGGGACCCAGTGTCATTTCTGGCCCAGTCCATCTTTACCCAGGCTGGTCTTGATGACCACTGTAGAGTTGTCCTTATGTTAATGCTCATGTGTGAGGCACACAGGGCCCAAGAATGAGAACCCAAGTACCTTGGTCCTTGGTCTGGCTTCAAGATGAAGATGGGGTGGTAGACTGAGGCCATGGCCTAGAGTCAGAAGACCTAGATGCTAGTCTAAGTTCTGCTTCTGAGCCTGCCACCTAGGGCATGTGACTACCCTTCTGAAGATCTCTTTCCCCCACTGTACTACAAGTGGACCAAACGCTACTGTGAACCCCACCTGGCCCATTTATATAAGCAGGGTCCAGTTTAAACCGGACAACTACTGGTGGCTAGGAATGGGCCCTGGGGGCTTTCCTACTCTGGAATAGCTCAAGTAGGGCAGGGGGACAGGCAGACAAGTCCTGGGGAACAGGGGCCCTCTGTCCTACTGTCACTTCCCCACCCCCCTCCCATCAGTGACGCAGCTGTAACTTGAGCCAGGCACTGTCTCTTCAACTCCTAAGAGACCTGGGCACCCCCTCCTAATCCCCAGCTGGCACCGTGGAAATACCGCGTAGACAGACAGGGCCCACACAATGCCTGTTTCAGTGGCTACATTGGCACAGCCTTGCTTCTGCTCCAGAGGCCCCCCCAGAGCGTTGCTGGTGGGTGATCCTGGCCCAGGAAGCTAGGGGCAGCCAAGGCTGCCAGCCTCCTGACTCCACCTCATGGTGCTCCAGGCCTGCGCCCAGTTGGGGACAGGAAGCCAGGCCCAAACAGATTTGCTCTTCAAGTGTCCTTGCCTACTGGGACAGCTCGGGGCCCGCTCCTTCAGGGGGTGGAGGTATACTGATCATCGACCTCCTTCCTGCTGACATTTTCTGAAAGAGCGGGGTCCCCACCTGACCCCGGGGTGCCCAGCCCAGCCCAGATCTCCTTCCAGATGTCTGCATCTACTAATCTTGCCTTGTTACTCCCACCAGCATCCCCACCCCATTTCCTCTCCATCTCCAGACTCTTTGAGTCACTAGGACAACCACCATTAACCCTTTTTGTCTGGATATACCCCACTCCCTTCTGGCCCTAACATCACCACCTTGCCTGACTGTCCCTTACTCTGCAAGACCTCTGCACAGTCCAGCAAGACACTGGGACCCCTCCTTCTCAGTGCCCCCACTTCCCACTGACAGCCCGGTAGAGAGCTCTCCCCCAGGGTACCTTAACCCTTTCAGGGCCGGCCCCTGCCCCACCCCACGCCTTAACCCTTCCCTGCCTGGACCCCTCCCAGCAACCCTTCCCAGTCACGCAGGGCCTCTCTTCTCCGCGTTGATCCTTCAAGACCAGGGTCTCCCTCACTCACCGCCCCCCCCGCGCCCCGCTGGCCCCCAAGTCCAGCCGCCACCCCACCCCACCCCACCCCACCCCACCCCCCGCCCACTCCCTACCGAAGTCCAGAAACTGCTTTATGGACAGCGGGGACGGGGAGAACTTGCTGAAGTGCTCGATGTACTTGGGCGCCCCTGCGAGGGACGCATTCTTCAGCAGCGCGCGGACCCAGCGCATGGCGGCGGCGGCGGCGGCGGCGGCGGCGGCGGCGGCCGCGGCTCGGGCTCCGGCTCGGGCTCCGGCTCGGGGTCCGGTCCCCACCGCGAGCGGCGCGGCCGCTTGGCTCGGCTCGGCCCAGCCCGGCCGGCACACGGGACCCGCCGCCTCCTCCCCGCCCCGGCCCGGGCGGTCCTCCCCGCCCCGGCCAATCGGCTTGCCGCGGCGCCCCGGCGGCGCCAATGGGCGCTCACAAACAACCCGGGCCGAGCCAATCGCCTCTCGCCCCGGCACGTGGCTCCCCTGGGCCCGCCCCCTTAACCCCGTCCTCGCCCGGGCGGCCTGTTGTTTTCGGGAGGCCGCGCGGAGAGTCCGCCTCCCGCGCGCTCGCTCCGCCCGTGCCCCCTCCCGGCCGAGCCCCGCTCCACCCCAGGCTCCGCCGACGTCGGTCGTTCCTGCCTGTCCCCGGCCTCTCCCGCGCCCCCCGCCCCCAAATCTCCGGGACTCGCCTTCCCTGCGATCGTCTGGGCAGCTTTCAACGAATCCCTTCCCTCCCGAAGGGACCTGTTCCAGCTGCTCTTCCCCGCTTGCGCTCCCTGGGGGGACGGGTCACTGTCATCCAGACTGGGAAAGTTTGCAAACTTCGGGGTCAGGATGCACGCCCGTGCTAACCCTCCGTGTAGACAAGCACCCCAGCACTTCCACAAAGATCCAAGCGGCTCCGGAAAACACGGCGCCCAGAGTGGAAACCCCAACGCAGGCCTGGCGGCGGCGGGGGCACCCTCAACATCGGCGCTGGGAGTGCAGTTCTCAACACTTTAATTATTCTCTAATCATTTGACCTTAGAAAGCGACCATCTTCGCACTGGGGTTCCTTAGAGAGAGGTCCTGGCAGGTGATCTGCGCGGGGGACCTGGGAGCCATTCCTGCGCCAGCGTCCTGCGCTCTCCGGCTCTCTCGCAGGAAAGGAGCGCGAGTTCTTGCGGTGGAACGTGGTACGTGCTGACCCCCGCCTTTCCCTTTGATGTCCCCCCTTCTTCACTGTTCGCTCCCTGGGCCGCACCGACCAAGTGCCCGGTATGTGCTGGGCTTTGTGCTGAGAACAGGAAAACCACAAAGGATAAGGAAGTAGTTTTTTCCCTCAGCCATTTGTTTTCTCAGTTTGGGAGGTAGCGGCCTAAGTAAATAGGTCGTTACTGTGTAACAGAATGTGATTAAGGTCAACACCAGCTGTGCCCAAGGCTTTGCCACGGAAGGGACTCTTAACTGAATAATAGCCTGCGTACCAGGCACTGTTTGCATACATTAGCTCCTTTAATTCTCCAGGTGTCTCTCTTGTGCTTTATTATCCCCATTATATAGATGAGGAAACTGAGGCTCAGGGATCATTCTCAAAAGCAAATCTGAACTTGTTTACAGACTTTTTCAGGGGCTCTCTTACTGGAGGCTTTCCAGCTCTTGCACGATCTGCTTTGGCTTAAGTCTCCAGCCTCCTCTCTCCACGTCGCCCTGCTTGACTCCCAGCCATACTTATCTACCGCCTTGAGCAACCTCCAGGCTCCAAACCGTTGCAAATGCTGTCTCTTCTGTCTGGATAATTCTTTCTCCTCACTGCCTATCCATTCTTCAAGGCTCTGACCCTACCAGGCTGGGTTATGGGCTCCCTCTAAAGGCTTCTTAGACCTCCCCAAACTTTTCTTTAAAGATTTTATTTATTTATTCATGAGACACAGAAGGAGAGAGAGAGAGAAAGAGAGAGAGAGAGAGATCAGGCAGAAGGAGAAGGAGGCTCCATGCAAGGAGCCGGATCCCGGATCCCAGGATCACTCCTTGAGCCAAAGGCAGACGCTCAACCACTGAGCCACCCAGGTGTCCCAGACCTCCCCAAACTTAACACCATTTGGCTCTTATCAAATCTGGAAATCTGGAAATCGTTTGCTGACTCATCTGTCTCCTCCACTAGACTTTAAACTCCAGGAGGGCAGGGCTGTCTGTGTCTGTGTAATTCACTGCTCTATCTCCAGCACCAGGCACATAGAAGGGAAAAGAGCATGAATAAAGAATTGGGACCACCAGGGAGGCATGCCACAGAGTTATCAGGGAGGACCACCGAATATCCTTCCAGCAAGCAATTAAATCATGCACTATGTTGGTGAGTCAGTCTTCAAGTTGCCCAGAGGAGCATACAGGATGCTTGCGTGTAAAAAGCCCAGTCCTGTACCTGGCACATAGTAAATAATCAATAACAGCTATTACTGTTGTCCAAATTTAAGCAAGGAGGGGCACCTGAGTGGCTCAGTCGGTTGAGCATTGGACTCCTGGTTTTATCTCAGGTCATGTTCTCAGGGTCATGAGATTGAGCCCCATGTTGAGCTCATAAAGGTATCTGCTTGAGGATTTTCTCCCTCTGCCCTTCTCCGTGTGCATGCTCTCTCTCCCTCTCTCTCTGTCTCTCTCTCAAATAAATAAATAAAAAGATAAATAAATATGGGACGCCTGGGTGGCTCAGCGGTTGAGCATCTGTCTTTGGATCGGGTCATGATCCTGGGATCGAGTCTCACATTGAGCTCCCTGCATGGAGCCTGCTTCTCCCTCTGCCTGTGTCTCTCCCTCTCTCTGTGTATCTCATGAATAAATAAATTTTAAAAATTAATCTTAAAAATTGTTAAGTAACGAGGAAAAGGCAGCAAACTCTGAGGCAAGGTAGAGGAGAGAGAGAGATTTCTTCTGATCCTCTCCTTAGTGCTGGACCTTTATATTGTGGCCTCTGCTTGGATCAAAATTCCTTCTGCAGAGATTGCTGCAGGGTGATAATGGGAGTGGTATGGGGTGGTCAAGCTAGGTTAGAAGATGCTGAGGTTAAACTCCCACCAACCTCCCATCCCACACCCCACCATGCCCTAATTTCCCACTACATGTACAAGGAATGTTGGGGGTTGCTCTCAAGGACTCAGATTGGGGGAAAAGAAAAGGACTCAGATTGGCAGACGTTTTATCTCAAGGCAGGGTTCTACAGCGGCAGAAGGGAGAAAACAAAACTGGGAGACTCCCACCCAGCAATTAACAGTATGAGCCCAGAATTAAGCCACTTCTCTCCTGCTCACAACTCATTGGCTAGAATTTAGTCACATGACCTTACCCAACTAGGAGGGCCCAGGAAGTGCATTCCAGCTCTGTGTCTAGAGGGGGAGAATCACCTTATGGGTCCTTTTAGTGACACAAAAGCCAAGACCTTCTTTGGGAACAGTTTGGAGGTCCTACAGCTCCAAGGAGCTCTAGAAGCTTGACATTATTGAGGACCCTTTTATATAAGTGGGTATTGCTGCATCTCTGCCATTATGTTTCTTTCATAACAGTGTAACACCAGTCCTGGAAACAACTACTTATACTGGGAGGGTGGGGAGGAGAGACTGTTCTTATCCAAGCATAAACTGTCACACACCCATACACTCAAGCACACACAAAAGACTAGGGGCTGTGGGGCACCTGGGTGGCTCAGTGGTTGAGCATCTGCCTTTGGCTCAGGTTATGATCCTGGGGTCCTGGGATCCTGGGGTCCCTGCTTCAGGGTCCCCACAGGGAGCCTGGTTCTCCCTCTGCCTATGTCTCTGCTTCTCATGAATAAATAAATATAATCTTTTAAAAAAGGACTAGGTGCTGAGCCTGTGAAGCTGGCCAGAGGGATGTGCAGATCCCTTAGATCCCATCTTTCTTAGGCAGGAATTGGGGGTTTCCATTACTGGTTCTGAGAGCTCCAGGTAGAGGCTGGGATTTTCCTGGAGGAATGGGACCTTCCACCGTTAATCAACCCTGGAAAGGACAGTCCCAGCATAGAAAGTGAGGGGCAGCAGAGGGCAGACACTGCCACTAAGAGGCAGGTTGGAGGACACCCAGGCAGACATCAGGAGGGGCTCCTGGGAGAAGAGCCTGGGTCCATGGACTTTCAGAGCAGCTGAATCGAGGATCTGAGCCTTGGCTTCTCTCTGAGTAGTAATTTTCAGCCTTCAGTGAAGTCTTCCAAAGGTCATAGCTTTGAGGACAACTAACAGAAGGACCTATGTCACAATTAGGACAAAGAAGTCATGGGGACAGCAGCCTTGCTTCATCCTCCCAGGCCTGTGTGGAAGGGTGACCTTAGGAAGTGGAGGGTTTGGTGCAGTGCAGTGGGCTATGGAGGCTGGTACTGAAGCACTCCCAGAGGAAAGGCCACAAGACTAGGACTCCAGGTACTCCTTCCCGGACACTGGGGGATACCATGATGTTTCAATCTTTCCAGTCTTAGGTCACTGGTTTACCCTTGGATCCACTCATCGTGGTGTCCAGGGATGGGGGTGGAATTGAGCCATTGAAAAACAGGCTCTTATCTGACTGGAGCCACTGGATAAGGGCTCTTGGCTCTCCACCCTTGCTTGCACCCAGCCTCCCTCCACCACTATCCAGGACTACCCACTTCTATAGCAAAGTAGTTTCCTGCCTCTTCTGGATCCTGAATATCACCTCCTTGTCCACCAAGGAGGCCTTTTGGATTCTATCCAATCTACTCAGGTCTCGTCCCTGACTTTATGTTCTGGATCTCAGGTATATGTCCACAACCACCCCGTAGATCAGGACATCCCTGAAAGCAGGGATGGGTATGTCCTGTATACATCGTTACTTTCCCCATCTCTAAGATCCCTGCACCCAGCATTGTCCACCTAGGGTCAGGTGGATGGCATCACTATCCAACAGACTGACGTGGGGTTGGAACAAAGTGGGGGCAGTGAGTAGAGGCCAATGCAGAGTATACAAACCGGGAGCTGTTTATTGGTTGCTGTGAGAAGCCTATATACAAAGAAGGCACAAGGAGGGGGAGGGAGCTCCCTGCTACAGTACCATGGAAGGACTGGAAAGGGGGACTGCCAAAAGGCAGGGGTCAGGAGAGGTTTCCTGGAACCAGCCTCAAGTTCTAGAATGGGCCTTAGAACTTAGCCAGTGGGGGAGGAGGCAGAGCTAAGTTGGCTCTGAAAGCCAAGGACAGCCAAGAACTCCACTTCTAGGTCCCCTACCCATGGTCAGTGAGGGCGGAATAGGTTCCAGCCGATGGCGCAGGGACAGGGCTCCCTCCCTGTTCTACATTCAAGCGTCGCTCCCTCCACGATCTTGTCTGGGTGGGGGTAAGGGTGGTCCCTCCGGGCCTTCAGGGGCCTGGATGGTAGTGGTCAGTGAGAAGTGGTATCTCCTCTAGCCTTCCAACAGCTCCTTGGTCCAGGACTGGTCCTCTCCTCTGTTGAGCATCCCACCGTGCTCCCAGGGAAGTCCCGCTGCAGTCTGCCAGGCTGTCCGGTGGCTTGTCTGTATTTCTTCCTTCAGACTGCATTCCTTGCCAGAATGCAATCTCCTCCAAGGAGAAGCTTCACAGAGAAGGAAAGCCATCCCAGGACCTTCCTTCTAGTTCACTCTGCTCATGGGTCTGAGAATGCCAGGTCCTGCAAACGCCACCGTGGGCAAACCTGAGGCGGGCCCCCACTCTGGCACGACTACCGGGAGCTTCGACTGGGGGCCTGGTGCCCTGTTCCCTGTCAGTAGTTTTAGTCTTAATAGCAGAGTCAATCCAGTGACTATGGCTCAAGATGGGTCCAGTGTGAATCAGGGGAGGGTGTCACCACAGTGCAGGCCTTTTCCTCCTGGCTCTGGTGGAGGCCTCTGGCTTGATTTTGGCACAGGCAGAGGCAGGGACACACATCCGTGCACCATCCACAGTGCACAGCATAGGCCACAAGTGATGGGACCCCCATGTGTCCAGGGCACAGGGCTTCGGTATGCTCGGCACTGTGGGGCCATGGCCTTAGCCCTCCTGTGGGGAGAAGCCTGTGGCCAAACAGCACATACACGTGCTTGAAGAGCTGTGTGTGCCCGCACCTGATGGTGCCAGCCAAAGGC
Source organism: Canis lupus baileyi (assembly GCF_048164855.1). Taxonomy (NCBI): domain Eukaryota; kingdom Metazoa; phylum Chordata; class Mammalia; order Carnivora; family Canidae; genus Canis; species Canis lupus. Next base: position 35,049,953 of record NC_132853.1, read on the forward strand.
AGTGGCCCCTGTGGACTGTCAGGGGCATAACTTATGATAAATAGAAGGGGCATGGGGGGAGCAGGGCTGAAATCAGGAAGGACGTCAGTAGTATCGGTCCCGAGTCTGCCAGCTCGTCACCCAATGCTTCTTGGTAGGCAGGGTGCTCCTTGGAGGTGGGTAGCGCTCCTCCTCCCGGATCCGCACTGCGTGGTACTTGGGCATGATCCGGTAATAGCGGGTCCGTTTAAAGAAGTCACACTGGAGTGGGGGTAGGGGGAGACGAGGAAGGGGCATCAGTATCCAGCTCTGGAGGTTGTGGGAAGATGTGCCTAGCCCCTTCCTCTCCCACCCAGAGGCCAGAGCCAGGACCCCTGACCCAAGCATGTGCCATCTCCCTGCACTGTGACAGGGAGGGCCAGGTTGCCCACCCTCGGCCCCAGAGGAAGGAGGAGCTGAGGAAGGCAGAGAAAGGGAGGTAGCTGGACACAGAGGGGCGGTCACTGAGGTTGTGGACAGGATGGCTAGAGAGCGTGGTGGCTGACCCAACCACACTGTGGGGGTCAGGGGGGGTCAGTGTGTCACCCTGGAGGGGCTCCGAGGAGCAAAGGTGCTAGTTCCAGGAGAAGGCCTCCATCTCTGGAGGTGGAAATGGAAGCACAGAATCACTGGAAATTTGCTGTGTGACCTAGAGATGGGGCCTAGCTTGGGCTTTGCTTCTTTTCCGATCCCCAAAAAGCAAGGGGGGGCATGGAGAGCATTTTATGGCTCCCTCTTGGGCTCCAGATCTCTCCAGGGGAGGCAGTTTTGAGACATCTTGAACTCTGCCAGGGCGTAGAAGGAGACTGTGGCCTGCTCTTTGGGGAGGTGGCAGGGTAGAGTGAGGTGCAGAGAGGGCCCACAAGGAAGAAGAGCAGATAGGACAGAGTCAGAGGCCCCAGCCAGCTGTGCAGCTCAGGGGAGAGGGCCCGGAGGCCGCGTTACCCGGGTGGGCTGGGGGCAGGGGGCTGTCCCCCGTCAGTAGTCGTCGGTCAGCCTCTCTGTCTCTGACGGCTGGCTCTTCATCTCCGCCTTCTGCCTCTTAGCTTCATACAGGGCGCGAGTGCGGGCTCGCTTGAAGAAGCCGCACTACGGAGGGGAGGAGGTGGGGATGGGCCATCAGGGGGGCGCTGGGGCTGAGGGCTGGGGAGCCTGGATACCTGGGTCCCAGCCCTGCTTGGTGGTTTGGCCAGCAGCCAGAGCTCCTGGCTTCCCTTTCAGCTTTGCAGGTCCCCCCATTAACCAAGCAGGAATGTCCTGGTGGGTGAGGTGAGGATAGAAGGTGGGGGGCAGGACACTGGAAGCTGGGGAGAAGGTACGGTCAACATGGGAGATGGGTGGGGGTGGGGTGGAAGTGAGGAATGGGATGAAGGGAGAGCTGGTGAGGGTCCACTGGCAAGAGGTCCTAGAGTGGAAGTCTCAGTGGTGGTCTGGGGGGGTCCTAACCTTCCACAGCAGGAGGATGATCAGCCCCAGGAGCAGCAGCCCGGCACCCACAGCCACAAGCACCAGCCACAGCTCGATCTCCGCTGGCAGCTCCTCCACCAGGTCAGAGTCAATGTCCACGGAGAACTGGCAGGAGTAAGGAGAGGCTCAGCCCTGTATCCACCCCTAGACCCCAAGCTCATCCATCCTGTCCCAGCAGGGCCCAGGACCCTGCTGCTGTTTGACCTATGACCAGCAGGGGGCACTCAGGGACCAGAAAAAGCCCCTGCCTGCCACCAGACAGCAGCAGATTCCTCCAACCTCTGCTTTTCCCTAGGTGCAGACCTGACTCCAAAGGACCAGCTTCAGATCTGGGATGCAGCCTTGAAACCCACACACTGGGGCTTGAGTACCAGCTCCATCCTTGATGAGCTGTGTGGCCCTGAACAAGTAAGGTCACCTCTCTGAATCTCCATTTCATGCTCTCTGATAAGGAGATTATAACGCCTACCTTATGGTATAGCCAAGTGGTCAAGAGCTAGACCAAGCCAAGTGGGTTCTGGAGTTAGACTACCTGGGTTCAAGCCTCCACTGTGCTATTCACAGCTGTGTAACCTTGGGCAAGTCACTTAACCTCTCTGTTATTCACCTGTAAAATGGGGATTATCAGAATGATACCTACTTCATAGGTTGCTGGTAAAGATTAAATGTGTTTAATGTCAGTAAACTCCTTTGAGCAATATCTGGTACATAAGCAGCACTCCATAAATATTTACATAAAAACAAAGAATGCAGAGTATATAGTACCATTATTTTTCTTCCCTACAATGGATACACACACACACACACACACACATTATAAAATTATAATACATACACTACAACATATATAATCATACATTATAATATATACAATGTAAAATACATATAATATATATTATTAATATAATTATGATATATTATACAATATTGTCTATTATATACTATTATAATGTGTAACATACATAGTATATGTTATATATCATATGTAGTTTTTAAATCGTGTATTATAACAAGATTATATTACATATAGTGTATTTTATATATATTGAGAGAAAAAATTTTTTATGATTATATGTGATTATTTCTTTAAACATTTTTAAGGTTTTATTTATTCATGAGAGACAGAGAGAGAGAGAGAGAGAGAGAGAGAGGCAGAAACATAGGCAGAGGGAGGAGAAGCAGGCTTCATGCAGGAAGCTCAATGTGGGACTCTGGGATCACACGGAGCTGAAGGCAGATGCTCAACCACTGAGCCACCCAGGCATCCCTCTTTAAATATTTTGACTATTATTTTTGTTTAAATAAGATGATATGGGGGATCCCTGGGTGACTCAGTGGTTTAGCGCCTGCCTTCAACCCAGGGCGTGATCCTAGAGTCTGGGGATCGAGTCCCAAGTCGGGCTCCCTGCATGGAGCCTGCTTCTCCCTCTGCCTGTGTCTCTGCCTCTCTCTGTGTCTCTCATGAATAAATAAAAAATCTAAATAAATAAGATCAAGAAAATGAAAGGTTCCAGTAATTTTACTCCCTAGATATAACTCTTCAGCATTTCAGTGAATCTCATTCCATATTTTTTAATGCATATGTAACACATCCTTTCTTCTTCCACATAAACAGGGTCCCTGTGTGCTACACAAACCCTCCTGCAACCTGCTTCTTCTTTCATCTATAATAATCATCTCTTGATGTCAATTAAGGAAGATCAACCTAATGTCCTCTGATGACTGCATAGTCATTCTAGAAAATGTACCACAATTTATTGAACCTATCTCCTACCGAAAGACACGTGGAGTGTTTCCAATTTCATGCCATTATAAACCACACTTTAAAATATCTCCATATATTTATATTCACATTATTTGTCCTACTAGCTCCTTAAGATATATTATCATGGGCTGGATCAAAGGAAGTGTGCATTTTAAACCCTAATAGATATTGATAAATTCATTTCCGAAAAGAATCCATCCATTTATACTCTAGCCAATAGCATTTCCTTCTGCCTCATCAGCACCAGGCGGCATTATTGTTTTTAATCTTTTCCAATCTGATAGGAAAATAAAAATCTTGTGGCTGTTATTTTTGTCCTTACTATTGAGGTGACTGTTTCTAGTTTGTCTTGTAACTGCCTGTTTATGTTTATGTTGTCGTTTACCTTGACATACTAAAAATATATATCAATCCTTTGTCATATAAGCTAGAAACATTTTTATTTTTATTTATTTTTTTAAAGCAAAGACACATCTATTTATTTATTTATTTATTTATTTATTTATTTATTTATGATTTTATTTATTTATTCATAGAAACAGAGAGAGAAAGAGAGAGGGGCAGAGGCATAGGCAGAGGGAGAAGCAGGCTCCATGCAGGGAGCCTGACGTGGGACTGGTCCAGGGTCCCCAGGATCACACCCCAGGCTGCAGGCGGCGCTAAACTGCTGCGCCACCGGGGCTGCCCCATCTTTCTTTCTTTCTTTTTTTTTTTTTTTTTTTAAGATTTTTAAATTTATTCATGAGAGACACAGAGAGAGGCAGAGACACAGTCAGAGGGAGAAGCAGGCTCCATACAGGGAGCCTGATGTGGGACTTGATCCTGGCACTCCAGGATCACACCCTGGGCTGAAGGCAGGTACTAAACCGCTGAGCCACCCAGGTGCCCTAGAAACATTTTTTTTAACTTCTATTTATTTATGATAATCACAGAGAGAGAGAGAGAGAGAGGCAGAGACACAGGCAGAGGGAGAAGCAGGCTCCATGCACCGGGAGTCCGACGTGGGATTCGATCCCCGGTCTCCAGGATCGTGCCCTGAGCCAAAGGCAGGCGCTAAACCGCTGCGCCACCCAGGGATCCCCCTAGAAACATTTTTAAAAGCAATCTTTCGTTTGCCCTTCTAGTTGATCATTTCTTTTGCTATATATACAGATTTAAAATTTCATCCCATCTAATTGGTCAAATGTTCCCTTTGGAACTTCTGGGTTTAGTAAAATAACTCCCTCTTCCCATAATTAAAGACTATTAAGTTATTTTCTGAATTTTCTTCTGGTATATTAAGTTTTATTTCCCCTATTTAAATATTTAATCCAACTCCACTGTAGTTTTGGTTATCATGGGAGGTAAAGGTCTGTCTTTACTTTTCAAATGGGTTCTCCCAACACCACTTCATAATCTAATTTTCCCCTTTGCTTAAAAATGCCATCTGTAGGGACGCCTGGGTGGCTCAGTGGTTGAGCGTCTGCCTTTGGCTCAGGTCGTGATCCCCAGGTCCTGGGATCAAGTCCCACATTGGGCTCCCTGCAGGGAGTCTGCTTCTCCCTCTGCCTGTGTCTCTGCTTCTCTGTGTCTCTCATGAATAAATAAATAAATTTTTAAAATGCCATCCATATAATAAATTTCTATTCTGTTCCCTTGGTCTTTCTGGCCCTTCCTCCACTACCTTCATTTATTTTAGGAGCTGTGCCACAATATATTTAAGCAACCCTCCCTTCGTCTCCTGTATTATGTCCTCCATATCTCCACTACCTTTTCACAAAAAATGATGAACAGTTTTATCATTTTTTTTTCCTCTCAGATGTAACTCAGAATCAATTTTGAGAACTTTGTTTTCAAGTTTCCACGGAGATGGAACAACTTCACAGAGAAGTTGTAGGGATCAAATAAGCTCAAGCAAGAAACAAAACAAAAACAAAAACAAAAAAGCTCAAGCAGAGGCTCTCAGTCCTGGTTACACCTTAGAATCACCAGGGGGACTTGTAAAAATACCCAACCTGGTTGGATCCCACCCTCCACAGACTCAGATCGAATCGCTTAGGGGTATGGTCCAGACACTGGAAGTCCTCCAGAGGATTCCCATGTGCTGCCAAGATTGAGAACCATATCGCTAAAGCCTATGAGAGTGTTCTGAAAACATACCCTGCGCTCCCATGCCCTGGCCAGGCGCTGCTGCTCCTTAATACACTTACTTACCCACACGGTCTTGTTCTCCATGTTGATGGTGGGAATGCTGGTTCGGAGGAACAAGGTAGCCCAGCTGGCTACACTGACTCTGTCCAAGTCTCTGTAATCCTGGATTACAGTAAGCGGTGGAAAAGGGGGGAAAGGGTCAAAAGAAGCAGGTGAACCCCTGTGAGCCTCCCTCTTGACCCTGAGCATCCCCGCCCAGGGCACCCTCCCACCACATAGCATCTTTAAGCAGCACTCCAAGGGATCCAAGAGCCAGGCATCTCCACACACAAATGCACATCATTCATGCATCAGGTTCTAGGCCGGATGTTGGGGACAGCAGAGACAAGGAAGGTCACGGTCTAGGGTCAGGTCTCTGGGCTAAATCTGGCCTGTCCCATGCTTTTGTAAATAAGATATTTTTGGCACACAGCCACGCCCATTTGTTTCTATACTGTTTATGGTAGCTTGTGCTTAATCGCAGGACTGGGGATTTGGCAGCACATGCCCCACAAAAGCTGAGAAGATTTATTATCTAGTCATTTACAGAAAAATTTGGTCTAGGTGGCACGAGAAGGCTGGCAGTTAAGTGCAGCCCAGAGCAGAGCATGATAGGTGGTATGCGCGGCTTCTGAGAAAGTTCCGTGTCTGGAGAGGGTGCTTGCAGCTGGAAATCTCAGAAAAGACCTCACTGGAGGTGAAGCGGCTGGGGAGAGCTTGAAGGCTGATTAGGAGTTTACATGCAGAGATAACAGGAGGGGAGCTGGCATTCCAGGGGAAGAAACAGCACTGCAAAGACATGGAGGTGGGAAAGAAACAGATGATGAAGAAATAATGGACACAGGAGAGAAGGTCGTTTGGCTGGAGATGAGCATTACGTCACGTCGGCACCCAGGCACACAAGCTAACAAGGACGGGCATACTGTGACAGGTATACAATAATTCCCATGTAAAACACGATGCTGTCCCCGACACCCGCATGCGCACAGAGGCACACGTACACATGTGAGGCCTTGCTGTGACCCAGGCTCCACCCTCTCCCTGTTGGTCTCCCCACCCTGGCGGGAAGGTGGGGCAATGGAGGCCTCTAGACCCAGGCACTGACCTCAATGAAGGTGCTATTCCAGACTCGCGCCTGCACTGTCACATTGGTGATGACAGGGGTATCAGGAATGGGACACTCCAGCCACACGCAGCGCGTGTGGTCACTGCCACAGGTCTGAGGGGGGCAGGGAATATAGGATGTGAGACAGTCTGGTATAAATGGGGCCCAGCACCTCACACCCCCCACACTGAGCCTTTGCTCATGCCAGCTCCTGCCATCTGGACACCACCTCCTACCTCTCCACCCAGCTAGGCCTCAACTTGCTTCCCAGGCCTGTTCCTTTCTCATTCCCCACAGGGGCTTCCTACACCTCCCACGTCTCCCTGCCTCCCCTTCATCCTGCCTCTCCCATTTTCCAGCCCTAATGTCCAAGACTTTGAGCAGCTATATCACCCCCAACAGGATGGGGCTCTCAGGAATAAGCCAGCATCTCTTCCTTTGGCCCAATGTGTTGACTGCTCCCCAAGGGCAAGAGCAGTGGGGATACCCACCGAGGTAGGAGATGAGTCTTCCTCCCTCTGACTAGGGGCTCCTAAAGGCACAGAGGTCACATCATCTCATCAAACCAGGGTCTCCTGGTGACTAGAACACAATCTCCCTTCCTTCAGTGCCCCCTGGTGCCCACACACCCTATGCTGGTAGTGACAATCCCTTCCAACCTTGCCCTGGCCACTCACCAGCTTTTGCTCAGACTGGGCTTTTTTGGCAGCAGCCAGAGTGACTGGTGGGGGGCCCTGGTCTCCCCCTGGGTCCAGCTGTCTCCGCCTCCGCTGTGGAGATGGGGGTCTGTCCTCAGGGACCTGAGAAAGGAAGATGATGTTGGCTGGGAGGAATGAGTGGGAGCAGAGTCAGGGGAGAGGCAGGCTCCTAAAGGTATATGAGGAGAGGGAGGGCAAGACACTGGCTGGTCTGCCCTGCAGCATGCAAATGAGATATAATGCAAATGAGATGTAAATGTATTTCAACCCGAAATGGTGTCCTTACAGAGAGAGTCAGATTCAAAGGGTTGACAAGGTCTCCAGGTGGTCGGCAGGGCCAGGACCCATTGCCGTGGATGGTGATCTCTGTGGGGTACAGCAGCCACTTGCCATTGATGACTTCGTAGGGCCACTCCAGCCCTAGGACCAGGGTCCCCAGGGCTGCCAGCCCTTCTCCTACTGGGCCCACCTGTGGGCACAAGGGGGTGTCATGGCCACAGCCTCCTGGAAAACGCCCTCCATCTCACCCATCCCCAACCCTCACACCCTCAGACCCAGACCCATCCCCACCTTCCCAGGAGTCTCCACCCAGGGTCCCCATAGCCCCCTTACCTGGAATTCATACTTGAGGGGGCTTCCCACGTCCTCCACAGTTTTCATGCCAGATTCACCCATCACTGTCCCCCCAAAGAAACTTTGTAGCCGGTGATTCACTCTAAGGGTAAGAAAGATGCTGAAGTTTAAGGAGGTGGGAGGGGCCCGGCCAGAAGGGGTGGACATCAAGGCAGGCCAACTCCAGCTCTTCTTATATCAGGAAGATCTGAGATAAATCCTTGCTTTGCATTTACTATCTGTGTGCTAGTTATTGCTCAAGCAAATTATTTATCCCCCCAGACCCTCAGTTTTTCTATCTATAAAATGGAGTTCATAGCAGTTGCCATACATAGCATGGGGCTGCTGTGGGAAGTCAGTGGACTGCTGTATATAAAATTCCTAGTGGGGCACCTGGGTGGCTCAGTTGGTAGAGCATCTGCCTTCAGCTCAGGTCATGATCTTGGGTCCCATGTTGGGCTCCTTGCCCAGCAAGGGGGTCTGCTTCTACCTCTTCCCTCTGTTCCTCCCTATGCTTTTGTTCTCTTTCAAATAAATAGAAAAAATATTTTTTTTTTAAATTCCTAGCACCATGAGCTCTCAAGAAATGTAGGGCCACACCAACATCTTGGCCCCAGGGTGGCTGATTCCTCCACTGCTACCTCCCTCGCAAGGGGAATAATAGTAACAACAATAATGATAGTGCTTGTTGTTAAGGGAAAGTGTAACCCAGGGGAAGCAGAGGCCTGAGGATACCAGGCCTAGAGAGAGGTGTCCAAGGAGCTTGGGAGCCACGGGGACAGAGAGGCCGTAGCACAGACACGCAGGCTGGGGTAGGGGTGGTACCCACATGCTGAGTGAGGCCTGGAGTGTGTAGTCCACCAGCAGAGTCAGGGTCATGGGCCACAGGTTGTCCTGGTGACTTGACCTGGGGAGGGAGCGCAGGAAGTAGGGGAGAGGTATCAGCTGAGGCCTGGGTTGGAGGAAGTCCCAGGGTGCCTCCCTCCTGCCGCAGACTGGCTTCTTGAGGTCACTCACGTAGAGAGCTGCAGCTGCGCCTGGAGCTCCCTTGTGTGCAGGGTCACTCCGATGACCTCGAAGGCAATGAGCAGCTCCATCTGCCATGAGGGCCAGGGAGGCAGAGAGGGGCATTTGGGGCCAGGCAGAGGTGATGCCATGGGGGAGAGAGGGGCTGAACATTATGCTGGGAGTTGGTTCTCCAGCTTCCTCCTCCCACCCCATTCTGGGCAGAGTCTCCACCTGCCCACCTGTGTCCACTCTTTCACCTTGTTAGCCTCTTCTTGCTTCCCTGTCCCCTTCTTCTCTGTCCATGCCCTCTCTGCTTTCAACTACATGGCACTGAGCAAGTTACTACACTTTTCTTTTTTTAAAAAAAATATTTATTAATTTGTGAGTGAGAGTGTGTAAGAGGCTAGGGGGAGGGACAAAAGGGGAGGGAGAGGGAGAGGCAGAGAATCTCAAGCAGATTCCCTGCTGAATGCAGAGCCCCAAGCAGAGCTTGATCTCACCACCCTGAGATCATGACCTGGGCTGAAATCAAGAGTGAAGCACTTAACTGACTGAGCCATCCAGGTGTCCTGGTTACTCCAACTTTTTAAATCTATATTTTCTTTCTATGAAAATCATCTATTTTCTCATAAGGTTGTGAGAATAACAGCATAAAAAAAAAGCGTGAGCATTGGACTCAGGGCCTGGCACATAGTAGGTGCTCAGCAAAATCCAGTTCTTCACTTCCTCCTGCTCTAGCTTTGTGCTCCCTAGTGGCCCCATTTTTCTTAGTCTCCGGGTCTCTCCCCATGTCCTCCTGTATCTCCCTGTCCCCCACCCTGGCTCTTTGCTTCAAGGAAGCCTGGGAAGCAGGCAGGCCGACCCAAGGTTAAGGGGCTCATCAGAGTAAGAGCCTGGGATCCACAGGTCTGGGAAGGTGTGACCAGCACTCACCCTCTGGTTCCGTTTGAAGGGGTTCCCCAGTTCACAGACAATGGTCTCATTGGCCTGGCACATCCCAGCCTGAGGAAAGAAGAATCCGGTCTGAGTGGTCAGAGTAGGGCATCTCCCGCCCCTTTCCTGTGGCACTGGATCTGATGCCCTAGGGGCTCGAGCACTGGGTGCTCGTAGCATTAGAGATACTGCAGACGCCTGAGGAAGCCCAGCCGAGAGGAAGTGGGTAGGGTGGGCACAGGACAAATGGGGTGTGGGGGCAGGTACTCACGGGGCGCACTGAGGACAGCAGCAGGGCGGGAGGCACCGCCAGGGTGAGCAGCGCCTCGTGGGCATCTTCCCCAGCGCGCTCCCTGCTCGGGGTGTTGGTCACGTCGATGCTCAGGAACAGCTTCCGGCCGTCTCTGCTGTACTGCAGCCTGAGGGGCAGGACCCCAGGCCTGAGCCCGGAGCCCCGCCCCGGGTCAGTTAGGCCCCGCCCCTCAGGTCTACTGAGTGAAGAAAGTCCGTTCTTGGGACAGCCAGGCCCAGCCCTCTAGCCTCCCCTGGAGAAGAAAGCCCCTTTCCTGGCCAGCACAGGCCGCCGGGAGCATCCCCCCCCCGCCCCGCGCCAGTCAATGTCCCTGCCCCCAACTCGCCTCTCCCTGCGGCCCCGCCCCTCAGATCGTCCAGGGCCCCGCCCCTCACCTCCTGTTGGCCAATGAAGGCCCGCCCCGCCCTGCCCTTGGCCAATCAGCGAGGCCCAGAGCGCACCTGCTCAGCGGCTGCCCCAGCTCGGACACGAAGGCCGCCTGCATCTGCAAGTTACTGTCGCATTTGTTGTCCTGGCCGCACTCTTTCTGGAAGTGGACCTGGGGGTGGCCAGAGGCGTGAGGACCCCCCCCCCACACACACACAGCGCCCTCTGGCCCCACAGCCTTCCCGGCCCCCCCGCCCTCCCGGCTCCGGCCCCACCCACCTCGGTGTGGTTCTCCAGAGCCTGCGCCTGGTTCAGGACCGGATAGGGATCCAGGGACTTCAGCCCCAGCCGGGGGCGCTCAGGCATCCTCAAAGGTAGAGAGTAGTTCATGGAGATGACGATGGGACGGAGTTTGTCCCGGAGGTTGTCCTGGGAAATGAGGGGGAGCTGAACCCAGCAATGCGTTCCCATCCCCCGCCACACAGGTTAACTCTTCACACCGCCCTGACCCTCAAAGAGATGAGGTCCCCCCACCCTGAAAAACCCCAGTAAGACTGAACCCCCTCTGGTCCTGTCATAAAATTGACCCCCTTCCCACAACTTTGATCCACAAGCGAGGTGATGGGACTCCTCCCCAGATATGGGGGTGGGGGTGAAAGGGGGGATTGTTGAGCCTCCCTTTATCCCTGTGGCCCCCAGGATCAGCTCTTTCAACCATGATATCCTAGAGAGGGGCTGAGCTGGTCCCCCACTCACGAACCTCTTCCCCCCCCAGACATCAACTAAATCAAGAGTCTCACACCCCTCACTTATCTCAGAGGTGATGAGCCCTATGGCGCCTATCCCCACTCCGAGGCTCTCTATCTCTTCCTACCACATACTGTGCCCTATACTTCCTGTAACCCTATGGTCTTCCAGGCCAACGTCCCCCACATCTGTCTTTGGGGAAACTCCAGTCCCTCACCCCTGCCCTGTACAGACTCTGGATACCTCCTCCAGAGAACTTGGAGCAGGTGTCCTGCCCCTTGCCCCTCTCTCACCATCAGGAGCAGTTCCAGCTTCTGGCAGTGCATGTCTGGCATGGAGAAGAAGCCGTGGAAGATAGCTGACTGGCTGCGTGCAAAGCGAAGCCTAGGGGGGCGGCGGTCCCGGTCGGCCTCCAGTGTGTAGGCCAGAGCTAGAAATGGATGGGGTGTTATCCAGTGGTCAGGTAAGCATGCCCCTCCCTGCTCCATACCCCCACACTCACTGATGTTTCGCCTGTAGTTGGGGTTCCCAGCACTCTGGTTGTAAGCAAAGCACAGCTCCACCTGCACACTGTTGGGAATCAGAAGACACATAGGAGGTCACAGGGGAACCCAGTCATCCAGGCCCTGGCCTTCACCCCTGCACTGGGCAAGGGAAAACCAGGGCCCTTAGGCAGAAAGGCAGGGGCAAACCTGGGGAGTCCACACAGCTGGTTTGGGGGTGTCCTGGGCCTCTTCCCTCCCCACTCCCACTAAAGCCATAGGAAACAGGTTAGAGGAGCTCCTGGGTAGTTCAGTTGGTTAAGTGCTGGACTCCTGGTTTTGGCTTGGGTCATAAGCTCAGGATCATGAAATCTAGCCCCTCACTGGACTCTGCACTCAGCGGGGTGAGAGGTCACCAATGGGGAAACTGAAGCTCCCTCCTTCAGAAGGAGTTGCCTGAAGTCATCAGTTGTTTGGTGCCCTGCACAGTCTTGTACAGGATGCACTGTCTAGATCTCCTTCTCCCACTCACCCCTGCTTTCTGCTCTGGGTCCCTTTGCTTGTTGATCAGGCCTCATTCACACAAAGGCCTCAGGGTCATCACCCTCATTACTGACACTATCTTAGCAACTAATATATTCTGAGCACTTTGGGTGTATAAGGTGCCATGTGAAGGTCTTTTTGTACATTATCTCATTAAATTATTATAACAATCCTATAAATTCATTATTATTATTAACTTTGTCTTACAGGCAAGAATCTGAGACTCAGATTAACAATTTGCTCAAGGTGGCTCTCTCTCCCACCCACCTATCTCCCTCTTCCCTCCTCCTCCAGGACCTCACTCCCCAGAGTCCACCGCTACCACTGCAATGGGAATTGCTGGGATTGAACAAGGTGGTCTAGAGCCCCTACTCCTAACCACCATGCTCTAATATCCCTCCAGTTTGCCCATGACCTCCTGCAAGGAAGTTGGCTTTTTTAATAAGGTTGGGTAGGAGGGGCAATGCTTACCCCAGCACTCATCTCATATCAGGAGCAGCCAAGGGAGGGGGCTGGGAGCCAAGGTCCTTCCTGGCATGCCCATACATAAGGAGGGGTGCGTGGACAGAACAAGGGCTGAGAGTCTCACCAGGAGGTGGCTGTGCAGAGTGCAGGATCCAGCACAGATGGCCTGGCCACCAGTGTCTTGTGGAGGATGTTGATGACAGGCCGTGCCCTACATAGAAAACACACATATACCAGTGCCCCCTGCCTGCCCCCTGTCAGGACAGGACTGTGGCTCAGGCTTGCATGGGCCTGGTGTTGAAGGTGGGCAGAGATGGGACTGCATGCAGACAGGGCTGGAAGAGAAAAAGGCCCCTGGCTTACCGCAGCAGGACAATGCGGTCTGACAGGCTCCCCACAAGCAGGTCTGGGTACAAGTTCTCATCCACATCCATTCGCCCACTCAGTGAGTAGCCAAAGGTGGCCAAGCCAGGCAGTCCCAGCTCCTCCCCATGGATTACCTGGGAAAAGGGGGAAATGGTGAGGACAGGCTCAGGGTGAGCCCTGGGGAGTGGGGCCTAGTGGTAACAGGGAGAGGGCGGGTGAGGGGAAGGAGGCAAAGCTCCCTTTGTTCCTGTCCATTCATACCTGCTGCGGCTCTCTGAGGAGCCCCCTGGAGCTGCTGTGGTAGATGTACACTTTGCCCAAGCCCTCGAACGGGGCTCCCACAGCAATGTCTGGGGAAGAGAGGCAGGACAGGTCACCCTGAGTATGATGGGCCCCAAGTCCCCCGGACCTTGCACTCCAGGTCATGGGGTCCAGCAGGAAATTGACCTCACACTGCCAGACAGTGCTCAGAACATCAGGGAACAGAGCTCTGCGGCTCAAGATTAAAACTGGGACCACTGTGAGCCCAGTTGCTCCTTTTCTATGTGGGAAGGTAGGTCTAGGAGAGGCAAGTGATTTACCTAAAGTCACACAGCCGGTTAATATCACAAGCAGGCCTAAACTCCAGATGCCTGCCCACTGGCCTAGTGTTTGTTTTCCCTTACTATGGTACCTTCCATCCCCACCACCAACCTCCCCTTCAGACACCCAGTTCTTCTAATGACATTTACCAGAAGAGCCACAAAAGGAAGTGTTCCCCACTGGTGACTTTGCCAGGCAGTTATCAAGCACTCATCTCACTTAATCCTGACAAGATTGCTGGGGGTAGGTACTGCCGTCCCATTTTAAAGGTGAGGAAGCAGAGTCAGAAACCAAAGTCACACAGCTAATGAGTAGAAAAGAGGATAGTTGAGTCCATATCTAACACCAGGGGCTGGAATTTTAATCACACTATAACTTTCCATGTTAAAACTCTTTAGACTTTAGACTTCTAAAAATTCTAACCATCATTGCCACAAATAAACCCCAAATGTTTTATTATCTTCTTAAACTTTACTAAACTCTTGCTAGTTCACTGCTTTTGATCTGATAGGGCCTAGGTAACCAGAAAGCCAAGCTTGTTAGAAAAGTATGTAAAGGAAAGAGTAAGCAGGTCCTGAGTAGAAACCGGATGCCTCTTCTATCAGTAAATGCTTAGGCTTTGCTAACTGAACTTTGAACTTTCTAGCACCTACTTTGGCTCTTTAGAGACTCCTCTGCCTTCCTTTTGGTTCTCAGGTATGTTCTGGGAAATTGAGGTGGTCAAAAAAGTGGTTTCCAGATAAGTCAGGTGCTCCCATGGCAACCAGGCTCTTCCTAAATCTCTTTCCTTGATACCCCAGGTCTGACTGGTCCCCAAGTCCTGCAGAGCACTGGACATCCTCTATATCTGGGGTTCCCACTTTATCCCAGCCCTTAAATCCCGTACTTGATATAATACATTCTTGATATTAACACCTCCAGCCTTGCTGTCCCCAGCTATCCCATGTACCCTCCAGGATCAGCTTTCAAGGTACCAAGCTATGATATCACATCCCTGCGCAAAACCTTTTCTGGACGCCCCTCCACCATTTTCCAAATGTAAAGCCCCAGTTCCTCTGCCTGGCTTTCAAAGCATCCACTCCATCTCCACACTGCCCCTCCAGCCTCATGCATCTCTAATGTGAACACCCTACATCTACTAAATTTGGGTAGATCAGACAAGTATCCCACACTCATGTTGTGCCCCTCATTGTGCACACTCAGCCCAGCCCCTGATGCCGGGAGGAGGGGTATATCCAGTCCTCCGGGAGGCCCACCGAGCTCACCACTCGTGGCTCCCTTGCACAGCCTCTCTCTATTACTGCTGTGAGCTCCTTGGACTCGGGCCCCATCCCGTCTCCTTTTCGGGCCCTGTCAAGCCTGGTATGCAGCTGACACTCCATTAGTGGGTATGCTGGGGTTAGGAGTGCTGGCTCGTACCCTGGAATCCATCCTGGTTGATGTCACCAATGCTGGCCACGGAGAAGCCAAAGGCGGAGCGACTCGGGCCATGAAGAAGGAGGGAGGGGTGGGCAGGGAAGGAGGTGCCTGCCTGGTTCATGAAGACATAGATGGCACCCCCTACCTCTTCTTTCCGCTCAAAGTAGTATGGGGCTCCCACCAGGATGTCCTGCCACCTGCAAAGGAGAGAAGGAGGGAGAAACAGGAGTGTGGGGTCAGCCTCCAATATACAACATAACTCTTGTTTAGCAGACACAGTTGTGCCAGGGCACAAGGCTATACAAATGGCATCTCTGGCCATGGTTCACGGGAAGGACATGGAAATGCTAACATGACCCATCTAATAGGAAACACAGGTCATGGAGAAGCCATGGAGGGCAGATCACACCCAAACAACCCATATCCCCTAGAACCATAAAATGACAAAAGGAGATGCAGGTGTCATGCAATTGACATGTAAATACCCAGAACCGCATCAAGTCTCATTGCAAATCAATATGCAAATTAGACTTGCAAATCCCTGTAAACAGCATGCAAACAAATGAACAATCACAACCTTGCATTTCTCTGGGAAAAAAAAGCATTTCTCTTGGGCAAGCCTGCCCCCCTCACCCATTCTCCCTGGTCCCAGAGAATGTCCCTGGAGTCTCACCCATCATTGTTCAGGTCTGCCAGGGCAATGGCGCTGCCAAAATAGGCGCCCACCTGCGTACCCTCCAGCACCTGCCTCCTCCGCAGGTCTCCGCCTGCCTCCTGGCTCAACAAGAAGACAGCACCCATATGTCGGTGCCGGGGAGCACCTGTCACAATGGTGATGTCCGTGGGATGCAGGATGGCGCTGCCCACCTGCACCGTGTATCCTGGGATGGGGGAAAGGTGGTCAATCAAGGCCCAGTGAACTTTGCCCCTTCCACTCTGGATCCAGCCCCTCAGACTCCCCAAATATCTTCTATTCCAAGTTGGACAAGAAAGTGGACTCTGGATGAGTTTTGGGTGCTCAGAACAGGCCCGGCATACAGGTGGTGCTCAACAAGTGTGTGCTAGTTGAACTAAATGCCACTAGTCACACATATGCCATGGTGTCACTCTTCCACCAGGCACTGAAGGTGAGAGGCCAGTGTGCTGGGAATGGGGTCACCTTCTTCCTCCACCACCCAAGGAGCCACCACAGCTGGACTCACCAATATAGAGGTTTCCTTGGTCCTCTGGGTCCTTATAACTAAATTCGGATAAATCCCAGTCCTTCCGCTGAATCATGTAGCTGTTTCCTTCACAAGAATTTCAGGAGGGGAAAGGGAGGAGCTGAAATCACTCCCTTCAACCACCACATCCAGGTCCCCCTGCCGCCCCCACCCAAGAAAAATATAACAACACCTTTTATTTGTGAGCATTTTGCCTTTGGCAAATCACATCCACTTTATCTTAGTCATTCTGTGAAGTAGAATGATAATGCCCATTTTGCAGATGAAGAAAGCAAGGCTCAGGGACAGGGGATAGTTGCTGAGCCAGGGCTGGAATCTGGTCATCCAGGCTCCTGGTTACTAAGTGACACTTCCCTCACTGGAGACACTGAGGCCAGACTCCATGCTGTTATCTCCTGATCCTGCCCCCAAGCTTGGGCTGCGTACCTGCCCCTGTGCCCTGGGGCTGCTGCTGGAGAGTACCTGCTGCCCTGCCCTGCCCTGGCGAGATTCTAAAGGACCAGGAGTAGGGGAGGCAGGATCAGAGGACTGAGCAGAGGCCTCTGCCTCCAGTGAGTCTGGAGCTACAACTATGCCCTAGGCTACCTGTTGGTCAAGAGGAGATGATTCAGGGCTCCCTCTGCCTGTTGATTCTGCAATTAAGAAGGATGCAGGGGATCCCTGGGTGGCTCAGCGGTTTGGCGCCTGCCTTTGGCCCAGGGCGTGATCCTGGAGTCTGGGGATCGAGTCTCGCATCGGGCTCCCTGCACGGAGCCTGCTTCTTTCTCTGCCTGTGTCTCTGTGTCTCTCTCTCTGTGTCTCTCATGAGTAAATAAATAAAATATTTTTTAAAAATAGAAAAAAAAAAAAAAGAAGGATGCAGTAAGGAGAGAAGGCTCAAATGTAGCTATAACCTGTGTGGTGGAGAAAGGCAGAGATGGCGGGGTGAGCCCCAGCCCCCCGCCGAGTGGTAGTGTGGCCATGCAGCTACAAGCATGGTTCTTGATACAAAGAAATACTCCACAGGTCCCCTCAAAGATTGGCCTGTATGTATTGACGAGAACAAATGCCCCAACTTGTTGATAAGTGGGAAGAGAAAGTAGCAGGACAGCATGTTTAATGTGATTCTGTGTATGTGTGTGGTTTTAAAGATATCTATATATTCTAAAATAGAGGCTCCGCAAGACACTTGGCAGTCTGCACAGGGAAACAGGACAAGGGAGGTGGGTGGGAGAAGAGGGGCACTTTTACTCTTTGTTTCTCCAAATCCTACTGTCCCAGTTAGTAGTTGTACCAGGAGCATGTTTTACTTTAATAACTTTTTTTTTTTTTTTTTTTTTTTCTTTAATAAGGTTTTAAGTGCTTGAGGTGGAGTCAGATGGACGTGTGTTTCAGTTCAGGTCTGGTAACTTACTGTCAGCCTTGGGCAATTGACTTCACTTCTCGGAGGCTCAGTCTTCTATAAAACGGGTGCAAGGACACTTGCCTCATAAAAGTCTTTTAAGATTAATAGACATAATAAGCGCTTGAAGCGATGTGGGCAAAGACGTCTCTTCTGCCCTCTAGTGTGGAGGGTCTGAGCCAGATGTCCCTGTAGCTACCTGGGAGTGGGTGGTCTCTGCTCCTCCTTCACCCTCCCCATCCTCCTCCCCCCATCCCCCACGGCCCCTACCTTTCCAGTTGTAGGCACCGGGAGCACCGAAGTACACGGTATTCTGGGTGAAGCCGCCGCTGGTGCCCAGCTGGCACATGCCTGTTGCCAGGTAGTCAGTGTTGCTATTACACATCTCATTGTGGTAGGTCTGCCAATCATCAGTGGGGTCCAGCTCGAGGTCATTGCCCCGCACATAGCACTTGCCCACCATGCGCCGCTGGTCCTCCGATCCTGACCATAGCACCTGGGTGTAGCGGTGGGCGCAGACCTGGGGACACACCCCCCCAACACACACAGCCTGAGCCTGTGGCCAGTTGTCTCCTTGGCCCTTTGCACCTCTGGCTTTGCTGGAGAGGAGCTGGAAAAGGTCTCTGGGCTTTTCTTTCTTCCCACAGTGACACCTGGACCTGTGTCTCCTTTCCAGGATTCAGAAATCTGCGCTGAAGGCTGGGAACACTTTTGGGGAAGGCCAGGAGGTCCTGGATTTGAGAGCCTTACAGATCTTGGCAAAAGGAAAAGGGGAAAGGATGAGGGAATGTGGGTCCAGGCTCTTGGGTCTAAAAGGAGCTAGTTAGGGGCACGCCTGGGTGGCTCAGTGGTTGAGTGTCTGCCTTCGGCTCAGGGTGTGGTCCCGGAGTCCCAAGATCGAGTCCCACATCAGACTCCCCACAGGAAGCCTGCTTCTCCCTCTGCCTATGTTTCTGCCTCTCTCTCTCTGTGTCTCTCATGAATGAATAAAATATTTTCAATAAACAAACAAACAAACAAACAAACAAACAAACCTAGATACAAAGCAGATTAAGGAACTTACTTCTCTGCTGTGCCCTCTTCATGGATGGGCCATTATTAAAATAATAGCAATGACAGCAGAAATAACAGCTAACACCTACTGAGTCTTTACTGTATGCTGGACAGAAGTCTAAACTCCTCTCATATTGCCTCCAGGATGCCTCCCAATATCCCTGGGGAGTAGAGACAATTTCTACCACCACCCCCCCATTTTAGATAAGAAAACTGAGGCACAGAGAACTAAGTCTCTAAGATCTCACATCTAGAGAGAAGCGGAGAATACTCAAACCAAGGCTGTCAGGCTCCTGAGTCTGAGCTCCTAAGCGCTAGGCTGCTCCACCTCTCTGGTAGCTTCTCCCCACATACTGGAGGTGTTCAACAAACAGCTGCAGGACAAATCAGGCAGAACAGGGCATTTGTAAAACAGCAGGGGCAGGCGAAACCCAGAACTGGGCTTGGGTCTTGCTTGCTTGCTCTCTGTGTCTCCTGCCAGCTGTGAGCTCCAGCAGCAGCAGGCCTGAGTCACTGCTAAGCTTCCAATGTTAGCAGATGCGCGACACACAGTAGGGGCTCACTGCACATTTGGTTTTTTTTTTGTTTTTTTTTTTAGATTTTATTTATTTATTTATGAGAGAGAGAGAGAGAGAGAGAGAGGCAGAGACACAGGCAGAGGGAGAAGCAGGCTCCATACAGGGAGCCTGATGTGGGGCTCGATCCCGGGTCTCCAGGATCACGCCCTGGGCCGAAGGCGGTGCTAAACCACGGAGCCAAACCACGGAGCCACCCAGGCTGCCCTGGACATTTGTTGAACGGGTAAGCAGACAACTGCTGAAGGGCCTGGGACCTGCAATTGCCTTAAATGGAATGCTAGACCACCTGCTGTCCATAACATGGTTCTAAAAATGGCATTTCAGTGAACTGATGCAAACCCCTGGAGCTTAAAACAGTGTTCAAAGGTGAAAGAAATGCAACAGGGATGACCATGGGGGTGGCGATTGATTAGAAGGGGGGCACACTTTCTGGAGTAATGTAAATATTTCTTTAATGAGTGTCAGTTACACAGGTGTTTCATTTGTCAAACCTCATTAAAACTCAATATCAGTACATTTTGCTATCTGTAAATTTCACATCACACTTTTTTTTAAGTGGGGGGGAAAAAAAAGGAAAATCGCCTATCTGGGATTCAGAAATTGAGACCCCAGGGGCTGACACTGAAGAATGTAGCCAGGAAGTGACAAGTGACAGCAGGGAGTGGCCCCCAAAGCCCAGGGGGTGAGCTGGGGTCAGAAGGGCTGTGCCTCTTCCGCGGGCCAGCCTGTCAGGAAGGAGCGGGCCCAGGCCACGCTGCCCCGGGCTCTCTCTGCCCTTTTCTCCTCAGTTCCCTCAGCTCATTCCCATGAAGGGTGAGCACCCCAGGAGGGGAAAGGAAGTGGGTGATTCAGACAGGACCCAAGCCATGCCAGGCCCTGGAAGCATGCCATAAGTGAAGGATCAAGGGGACACTTGGGCCCATGGAGACATACAGTCATATAAATGGACATTTGCAAGGTCCCAGCTCACTCACTAAAGACTCCTCTCCCACCCTCTGCTTCCCTCCCCAGCTCCTGGGAAATGGAGAGGGCAGGAGTGGGGGGAGCGGACAGTAAGTGCCCACTTACCAGGACTCTGCCCGCAGGGCCCTGGCTGGCCACAGTCACCCCGAGCCACATGTCCTCAATAATG
The DNA here is from genome assembly GCF_048164855.1 of Canis lupus baileyi. Lineage (NCBI taxonomy): Eukaryota > Metazoa > Chordata > Mammalia > Carnivora > Canidae > Canis > Canis lupus. Next base: position 35,070,378 of record NC_132853.1, read on the forward strand.
TGATGGTCAGGGTCACCTGTGGGCATGGGAGGGATCATGAGCCAGGGCACCCATCTTCCTGGTGCTTGGAGCCTCCAGTGGGCAGGAGTTGGTCTTCCTGGCTTTCCACTACTGTAGGCAGCCCTCCCTTGCCCTCCTCCAGCTCACCAGGAATCTCAGCTCTACAAATCCCATGTAGTCCCACTTTCCCCTAGAGCTCCCTCCCCCCAGCTGGACAAGAAGACTAGAAACCCAGGTAAGCCTGATAGCTCCTCCAGGTCACCCTCTGTGCTACCTGCCCCCCTCCCCGACCAGGCTCCTGTCCCCGCGCTGATCCTCAGCGCCTTTTCCCTCACTTTTCTCTGAGATGTCCATCCGCTCACAGTCGTTCTTGTGGGCAGTGAGTGGGCACAGGTACACGGCACCGGTCCGGTTGGTATAGCCATCAGGCACAGCGAGGTCCTGGGGAGCACCAGCCAGGAGCCTGGGGTGGGGGGTGGGGGGCAATGAGGCTGGTGGGCCTGGGCTCAGACTTCCCAAAGCCTGCTGCAAACAACTTTCTGTTCAATATGTTTGCTGAGCGTCTGCTGCGTCCCTGGTGCCAGGCTGTGTGCCAGGCTCTGGTATCGGGAGATGAATGGATCCTGGCCCCTGCCCTCCAGGAGTGGCCAATGCAGGAGAGGCAGGCAAGAAAACAGATATCTGCAGTGAGGGCCTCGGGAGAGGAAAGCAGGGTGCAAACCTGCCCAGACCCAGTGTTGGGGGGGTAGTCTAGGAGGCTCACGTAAGAGGGGAACCTGGCCAGAGTCTGAGAATGATGACCAGGGCTCACCAGGAGAAAGGAAGGAAGGGCACTTCAGGCAAAGGTATGACATGTGCAAGGGCAGGAAGCATGAGCAAGCAGGGTGACTCAGGATTTGCAAGGCTCTTTATACAGCAGGAGCTGGGAACATGGAGGAGGGACCCAGGGGGCAGGGGGACCTGGGCGGGGGGTGGGGGGAGGTGGGGGGTGGAAGGGGAGCCCAGAAGGGCAGGTTGGGAAGGGATTTTTAAGCAAGGGAGTGACATGATCAGATCTGGGGTTTGAAAGGAATGTTTGGCATCTGAATGACATGGTCAGATCTGGGTTTTGAAAGGAATGCTTTGGCCTCTGAGGTGAAGGTAGACGGGAAGAGAGAATGACCAGGGGAATCCCCGCACAGGGATCAACTTCCAGAGCGGCCTGAGAACACGTGAAGGGGGTAGGGGCAGTGCTGGAGGCCTGGGTCCCTCCTAGGTCTAGGGGCTAGCACTGAAGAATGGCAGCAGGAGATGACAACTGAATGCAGTGGGTGTCCCCAAAACTGGAGCCGCATGAGCTGCAGCCAGCAAGGCCCCTGAGTGACCTGCGTGAGGTCTACTCTCCCTGGCACGTCACTGCCACTACCCTGAGACAGGCATACAAGGGCTGGGAGTGCTGGGTACCTGGCCCTTTGGACAGTGGGGCCACAGGGCCACATTCTTGGCAGGTGGGCACGAGAGTGGGGATTGGCCCCAACCTGCCCAGCACCCATCTTTGGGGAAAATGACTGCAAAGCAAGTTCCTACAAGGGTGCTTAGGGCCCTCGCCACCCACCCCATCCCAGACAGGTGGCTAGAGGAGAGGAAGGCAGATCAGCCTGGAAGCAGTATCTCAGAAGACAAGGTCCTTGGCCCACCAGTATGAGAAATCCCCAGCATATTTGTTAAAAAACGGCAAATTCCTCAGCCTACCACAGACCATCTGCATTGCATCTGGGGGTAGGGCCCTAGAACCTGCATATTTAACATGTATCCCAAGTACTGTGCACCTCAGTTTGAGAAGACAGCTCTACCACCCTTTGCTCTCGGGATATCACCTCCTGGTAGCCTCTAGACATTCTGCTAGGATTGCCAGCCAGATCCTGATGGACACAGCCTCCTGGGTGGCAGGTACCTCCTAGGTACCCCTCGATCAAGCTCCAGCAACACTATCACCCCGAGGCTCTGGGCTTCCTGCCAGAGTCTGGAGGTACACAGCAACGGCCCCGCCTGCAACTCCTGCCTGGGACCTGTGAGTGAGGGCTCCAGGGAGTGGGCAGGGCAGGGCCTGGGCATGCCGGGACCTGGGGTGCCTCCGCCCACTGGCTGTGAGGAATGCACTGCCTGGGGTGCTGGGAAGGGGTGGGATCTCTGCCTGCGCCTCACATCTCAGCTCAGAGCTCACCCTGGGAAGCATCCCTGGGGGCAAGGGTGCAGCTTCTCCAAGCAGAGCAGTGCTAGGAGGGGCTGGGGGAAAGCTGGCAGGGCACCAGGGTGGCAGCCAGGCCCCATTAGTCACCCTCTGCCCGGCTGGAGAGGGTGCTCGGTGAGTCCGCTGCCTGACCACCCATGGACATCTGCCCCGGCGCCACTGACAGGTGAGAGAGGGAAGCAAGAGCCTGTGGGAAAGGAACTTAAGGGCCTGGTTCTCGGCTTTGTTCTGCCTCCTGGGGCAATTTTTTCCGTCTCTGAGCTGTAAGTGCTTCATCTGTGAAATGGGAACAGCAGCTGTCCCATCAACCTCCAGGGCTGTTGAGGGGAACAAACAGGTTCATTCTTCACAAGAGCTTTCTGACTCCGAAGTCATGGCCAACGTGAGCACTGTCTGTCCAGTTTCTGGCGGCATCAGGGACTGGCCCTGGCTCACCCCCAGGTGTTCCTCCAAGCACCCAGGAATCTTTGCCCCATCAGGTTAGTGAGTCTAGAGCAGAGGGCAAACAGCAGACTGGTTCAGCTATTTACAGGGAGCAGAGGAGGGGACCTAAGCAGTACTTCGTGGCGGTGGAATCACTGAGGCGGGGTGTGTTCTAGCGTCGTTGTCCCGATCTGGCTGGAGGTAGAGGCTGAGTGTTGGCTATCATGAATTTGAAGGGACAGGTCCAGGCCTAAGGGGGCGGGTGGCAAGGAGTCCCTGGGGAGCCCTGGTTGCTTTCCAGGGTGTGAAATGCAGTGCAAGTATGGCTTTGCCCCAGATGCAGCCCTGACCAAGCTGTTGGGGCATGAGACAGCTCAGGAGCAGGGTGGCCATGACCTCTCAGCTTTGCTCATCTCAGGGGGAGTGGGCTGAGGGACCCTTCCTCTTAGCCTCCTGGGGTACTGAGCAGGCAAAGCCAAACAAGAATGGCAACTGGGGTTGAAATAAACCCCTTTGGGCAGCCCGGGTGGCTCAGCGGTTTAGCGCCACCTTCAGCCCAGGGCCTGATCCTGGAGACCCAGGATGGAGCCCCACGTCGGGCTCCCTGCATAGAGCCTGCTTCTCCCTCTGCCTGTGTCTCTGCCTCTCTCTCTCTCTCTGTCTCTCATGAATAAATCAATAAATAAAATATTAAAAAAAAATAAACCCCTTTACCATCTATACCCACTCAGCCCTCACCCTGCTCCAGCTTTGTGCCCACTGATGGGTTATGGGGCAGGGCGAGTGCCCTAATTCCAGCCCCACATCCCAGGCCCCTCCCTCCCCAGAGATTCCAAAGGAGCCCCCCTCCTCCAGCCCCCCTGGAGTATTTTTAGCTTCTACTTGGCCTGCTCAGAGGCCCTTTAAGGCCCTCTGGCTCCCAGCCCGGGATCCAATGGGTCTACAGCCAGAGGACCGGGAGTTAGATGGGGAAAGGCATGTGCAGAGGGTCAGGTCCAGCTTCCTTAAGCTGCAGCCAGGTGTGGGAGAGACCTTGCTGGCATGTAAGTGAAATGTAAAACATATATGCAAAGGAGCACCTCTGCTGCCTGCCGTTGGGTCTGGTCCAGATCAGTGAGTCCAGAAGCCGACCCCTCCCAGACCGCCACGGAGTCCAACCTCCAGGCTGTGGTCAGAAGGGAGGCTAGTAGGATGCTTTGCCCAGCTCTTGAAGCACAGAAGAAAGGAGATCTGACCTCCCCTCTCCTGGAGCCGGGTTGGACCCCTCCAGGAGCTAGGGGGATGGATGAAATGACCTCTCAAGGGCTTTCTGACAGCTTCTCAGCCTCTTCTTTGGCTCCAGCCAGACAGCTCATCCTGGCCTCTGGGGAGCCCCTTGAACTCCAAGTTCCATAAAAGCACTTCCTCAACCCGGTTCCATCACTCTTCCTTGGGTGGGGGGCTGTGGGGGTTGGTGTTCAAAGCTAATGCAACAGCCAAGCTGAAAACGGCAGTATGGGAGGAGGCTGGGGAATGGAGCTAAGGAGCATTCAAGACACCAGGTTGGCTCTCCTTGCAGAGAAGAAGGCTCCCTGGGGGACACTGGGGTGGGGTGATGCTCAGAGAAATTGCCTGTAAGATTCAACTTCCCAGGATCCTCATCAGGGAGGTGCCTGGGAAGCTTTTAGTTAACGTGGGGGGGCCAGAGGGGCGAGCATTCAGACCACACGCCCCATGCCTTACTCCTCAGGCCGGGCGGGGGCGGGGGGCAGTGGCGCAGGGCACTGCTACAGTTTTGAGTCCAGGGGTGGGGGTGGGGGCAGCTCTCAGATGCTGGATCCCAGCTCTGTGCCCATCCTGCTGCCCGAATTAGCCAACTCCCCAGAGGCTGCTTGCTCCAGTGAGCTGAGCCGCAGCCCTCTCCATCCTCCCCCCACATCGCCCTTACTCTGCCCACCCAGCCCCCTCTCCCCACTGGTGACTCAGCCCTAGAACCAGAGCAACAGGCTGGAGGAAGCAAGAGAATGAGAGAGGACAGGAGAAAGAGGCCATGTCCCCAAACAAGGCTGTTTTTCTCATTTCTTCTCCCTCTTGCTGGCTCCTTAGTATCTTTTCCATGTTTGATCCCTTGGGGCGTTCTTCATGTTATCTAGCCTCAATCCCTCATGCTGCAACAGACATCTTCCTCCTTTGTTCAGCTCCGGCCAACCCCCTTTCACTTCTTTTTCTACTAGATGAGTCTTCCCCTGCCTTCTCCCCAATTTAAAGCTCCCTGGCCTGGGCTGGTCACCGGAGGGAACGGAGAAGGGCACTCGGGGTACAGGCCTTCTGCCTGCAGCCACAGCTGCTCTGTCTGTTTCCTCCAGCACGAGCCTTGGAGGCTGCCAGGCGCCTGCCCTGCCCAGGGAAACATGTTTTAGGAGAGCACAGCAGGTAAGCCCGGTTCCTACCTACCTTAGATATGACCTCATCTGCCGGGAGCCACAGCCACCCCCGCCCCAGGCTCCGCAGACACCCTCATTTCCAGGCTAGGGCAAAGGGGAGAGAAAGCTCCAGTGGTATCTTCCCTAGCCCACAGCATCAGACCAAACCAGGACAACTGGATTCTCAGGAGGGAGCTACAGAGCATGGGCTAGGGGCTGGGGGCAAGGACCATTGCCCAGAGGAACAGTCCCTCTGCTTCCCCAGGGCTCTTCACGCCTCTCACAGAAGCCCAAAGCTCTTGGGGCCTTGGGCCTGCTCCTCACTTCTTGCTTCCAGAGCCAGGGGAGCTGGGGCCTGGGTTGGGGTGAACTCCAGCCCAGAGACAAAAGAGATAGGGAACAAAGAAGGTCCACACCTGGGTTTCTAACCATTTCTAGAATAAGGTCATCTTTGAGAATATGATGAAAACTGTGCTCTTCCCCTCCTCCTGCCCGCAGAACAACGCACAGATGCATGATTTTACATGTATTTTCAGGGGTCCCTGCACCTCCTGCAAACCTTCTATGAGCCCCAGGCTAAGAGTTTTTATTCATGACCATGAAACCTCTCCCCTCTTCCAAAAGGACTTGTAGACTAACAGAATATAAGACTTGACTTGTTGGTTGCCCTAAGCTGTGCACTCAGGCAGCTGTTCACATCTGGCTATACAGCTGGCTGCAACTAAGACCAGATGGCCCAGCTGGCTCTCCCAAAGGGCCAAGGGGCAAAATTCAGCAAGAAGAGGAGATGAACCAAGATATAGAACTACCCTGGGGAAAGACAGGATACCCAAGAGAATGGCCCAGACCTCTGTTTAGAACTTCCTGCCTCTCCAAGGGTCATTAGCTTTAGAACCTCCTGGGCTCTTAGCAGGTCTAATGCCATCTCTAGCCACCCAGGAAGAAAGGTAAAGCCCCTCTGCTCAGCCATCTTGGGTGAGGCACATGGGTAGTAAGAGCCTGGCTTCAGCACAAGAGCACTAACTGCTCCCCGGAGACACAGGCATGTACAGAGCCTTTTACACACGCTGTCTCACTAGAGAGCCCCACTGGCACCTCATGAAGAAGGCATGCTGCCCCGCCTCCTTCCGCCAACATGTAGAGACGTTAAGACTCAGGTATTAGTGACAGTTCCGAGACTGGAATGTGGCAGTGGGACTCCGGCGCCTCGCCTCTTCTCTCTCTCCAATCGCAAGCTGCCTCTTATAGGCCAACAGAGGCAGGAAGGACGCTATAGATCCAGGTCCAACCCCTTTTTGGAGAAAACTGGCCCAGAGAAGGGAAATGTCTTGCTCAAGGTCACATGGTGGGTAGGGGGGATGGGGAGCGGGGTTTACAGAGCCCATTATCTACTCCAGCTTTTCATTATTTACTCTTGCTTTCCTGATCTTCTTTTTACACTGCATTGCTTTATATCATGCAGAGTCAGTCTGGAAAGTCAGAAAATCTTTTTCTGGGCTGGGGCAGAAAAAGCGCCAATACAGAAACTTGTGCTGATGGTCACTTTTAAGGTCTGCAAAAGATGAAAGGCTGGCCGAGGGCATGGTGCTGCGCTGGGAAGGATGTGGTGGCCTTAGCCTCTGCAGAAGCTAGATGGAGGCCCAGGTAGATAGGTAGACTGGGCAGGGGCTGGGCCGACAGGGCAGAGGCCAAGGCTGGGGCAGAGTTTGGACTTTGGACATTCCAAGCTTCCTCAAGTTTCTGCAGGCTCCAGCCAGAGTTGAGAAAGGTTACAATACACCCTGTATCAGACCATGTCCTCTTGCTCAGTGGAGTGAGACACCAGGTAGGGATAGTTGTCTGGTAGGTCCCCCAGCCCAGAGACTTAGGTGGGGCCTGCCTGACCTTTCCTAACACCTTCTCTCCTGGGGTAGCCTCCCCTCCCCTCCCCCAGCGGCCTTCTTCCCCTGGCTGTCAACCTCAGCACCTGAGCCTACAGAAGAAAAATCCCTGAAACCTGGACTCTAGGCAGGAGAGTGCCGGTGGCAGCGGGAAGCAGGAAGCAGGGTAGGAAACAAACAGCTGGATGCAATCTCCTTCTCTCCTCTCTCCTGTGGGTAGCTCTCCCCCCCTCCTTCTCCTTACAGCTGTCAGGGAGGGGGAAGTCTAACAGAAGAGAAAAACACCATTTCCCTCTTCAAACCAAAACAAACACACTCAGGGTTGAAGATTCAACATGAATCTGTGGAATGTGGGGAAGATGTCTGGTGGGAGGGCGTCCCTGCTGGGGGTGCGGTGGGGGCAGGAGACCAAGCAGGAGTCCGGACAGCTCCCTCTACTTCCCCATCTTCAAGGGGTCAGAGGGAGCTCCCGGACAGCTCCAAATGCCCAGACTCGCCCATCACCTCACCCTGCAACCGCCAAGCGCCAAGCCCCTTAGAAGGCCCTCCAGTCTGGCTCTGCAGAGGGTGTGGCTGGCATGGCCCGCAGGCAGGCAGACTAAACGCAAGGTGTAAAGGCCGGCGGGCGGGAGGGGGGAGGTGTTAAACACACATGCCCACAGGTTCTTCCCAGGAAAGGGGATAGAGGGTTCCACTGAGTGTTTACCTTGCAGTTTTCCCCAGGTCCCAGCCCTGGAGAGAAGTATTCATAGATTAGATACTAGGTCGACAGAGTGGGAGGGGGCTTGGGAAACGGGGACCCCACTTCCACTTTCAAGAGAGGTTTAAAGGGTTGAGGGGCTGAGTTTAGGCAGGTTCCGGCCGGTCAGCACTTGCTAATGACTGCTGACCCCATCCCACACCCACTCCCTCCACTTGCCGCCAGACCTCGGCCGCAGAAGGGCTGCCCAGGCCCCCGCCCCCTTAATCCCGGTCACTAGAGCCGGCGGCCCGCGGGCCTGGAAGCCAGGCTGCGCCCAGGCTCGGATCCGCACCGGCGCGCGCACGGTCTCCCCGCCCCGCCCCGCCCCGCCCGCCTCACTTACAGGTAGCGCCGCTGCCGCTCCGTCTGCCGATGGAGGGCGACCGAGTAGCCGAAGAGGCTGCCCGGGTTCCTGGCCTCTTTCACCACCAGGAATCGGGTGTCCAGGTTGAAGGCGGAGGCGACGCGGCCGCCGGCGGCCACCATCAAGGCGAGCGCGCAGAGCACCGGGCGCGGGACGCAGGCGGCGCGGCGGGCGCGCGGGCCCATGGCTGCGGGGGCGGGGGCGGGGGCGGGGGCGGGGGCGCCCGGCGCTGGGAGCCAGGACCCGTCCACCTGCCGCGCGCTCGGCGGGGGACCGCGGAGACCGCTCCGGCGGGCGCGTCCCGGAGCCCCGCAGCGCTGCGAAGTTTCTGGCCCTCAGCCGCGTCGGTGTCACGTCCGCCCAGGGTCTGCGCGCCCCGATTCCTCTCCGAGGCTCGCCGGTCTACCGTCCCGCCTGCCCAGCCGCCGGTCACGGCCCCCCCGCCCCGGGCACTGCCCCCGGCTCGTCCCGGCCGCGCCCCCTTCGCCCTGGGCTCCGCGGCGGATCTGGGAACGCAGACCCGTGGATCGCGAGGAAGACGGGAGGGAGCGGTCCTCTCCGCGCGCGCCCCGCCTCCACGCCCAGCCCCGCACCTCCCCACCTTGCGCGCCCAGCCGGGGCTCCGCTTTCCTTCCGGGGAAAGAGAAAAGGTCCCGGCTCCGCCACCGCCTCTTAAAGGGGCAGCACCGCCCCTCCCTCCTCATCCTCCCCGACCAGGCTCCGCCCTCTCCCCCAAACACCTGTCGGGAGCCCCCAAAGGCTTGGGTTTCCCCTCTCCGCCCCTTGCTTCTCCTAGGAAGCGTCACCTCCCGAGCAAGATGGATTGGCCGGGCGGGGCCGGGGGTGGGATTTGTCTGGAGGCTGGGCTCCGGCCGCTGCTGCTGCTGGCAAGGCCGTTCCCGGCGCGGCCACCTCGGCGGGCCGGCTGGAGAGCCCCGGCGTTGGCGCATCTGGGAGCCCACATCTGCGCGCCGCTCGGGGCAATGCCGGCTTCGCCTCCGCAGCGCTGTGAATCCCTGAGAGGCGGTTGGCGGTCTCTGGGCCTTCTTCCTCGCACCCAGGCCCTTCGCTGTCCTTGTCCAGATGTGCTTCTCTGGCCCGCCCGCACCCACCCACCCTGACCCGGGCTGGATATGTTCCCTCGGCAAAGCCCGACAGATATTTAGCAGTGGTACTAACCAAGCGTTGCTAATTGTAATGAGCAGCAAGACAGCACTTCCCCCACAGGGCTCCGCCTTCTGGTATCCCTCATACACCCTCCGGGGTGTAAATGAGTCCCTTCTCCTTAGAATGCACTGTGTGGCCAGGGAACTGGGCCCAGACTGCACCCATATCTCATCCGCTCCTGCCTTCAGGGCCCGGCACAGCAGAATCCCAAATGTCTCCTCCTCCTCCTACCCGGGCTCAGCCTGAGTGTTTGGAGATGGGGCGGGGACGCCAGCCTCCGTAGGTGTGTAGTGAGTGGCACTAGGTGGAGGTAGGTGGGCAGGGCCCAAAGGCCCGGTCATCCTCAGAAGAATCTAATTGAAAGGGAACTTCAAGAGGTCACTATGTACTTTCTTGAATCTAACTCAGATTTTTCATATTGCAAGTACAAAGACCCACTTCCCCTGAACATTGTTTTCTCCAGGCTGAAGGAACTTTCTTCTTTTGGCCCAGAAATTCAGCCCTCAGCCCTCACTCTCTTGCAGTTTGATTTAGAGTCCCTGTTTCTGGAAGTTTATAATAATAAAATGAAAACTACTATGTAGAAAATGCTAAAAAAAAAAAAAAAAAAAAAAAAAGGAAAAAGTGCTAATGCAGCAGGAACTATGCTAAGTACTTTACGAGGATTATTAGATCAAACCTCACAATAATCTTTGAGGATTATCTGCTTCATGAGGAACCTGAGACTCAGAAAGGCTAAGCAACTTGGTTAAGACCACACAGCTTGGATTTTCATCATGTATTATCTGACCTCAGAGTCCTTCTTGACCACTTGTGCTAATCATTAACATTTGTACACTACTCAGGGCAGGTCTAAGTTTGGGGGGGGGGACCTAAACTTGTACAATTTGGCACCCTCCCTAAGGAAAAGAAAAAGGAGTTCTGGAGTACAGAATTAGATTGAGAACCTGGAGGGGGACTTGAACATTATAGTGTATGAATTGTTTCATGTGAAGACTCATTTCATCCTCCTGTCCTCCCTGCGAGGTCAGTATTATCATCTTCATTTGACTTATGAGGAAACCTGGATGTCCAAGGTCAGGCAGCTCGAGGCAGGCAGAGCTAGCACTGGAAGCTACTGACCACACCTGTGTCTGTAAGAGACGAGTCCCGAGCAGATGTTGGTTAGATAGCCAGATGCATCTGAACAAAAGCAACTGCATAACAGCGTGGTCTATGGTGCTCATCCCTATCTGCCCTTAGGACAGCATACGTTCCTGAGCTGTGACTCCCAGAGCCACCCAACCTCTCCCCGTGGTCTGCCTTGTGGCCCAGGGTGTGCAGGGATTAGGAGACATCTGGGGGCAAGGCATAGAAAGCTGACCTGAAGTTACCTTATTCTCCTTTGGGCTGGCTGCCAGGTCCTCCACCTTGTTTCTGGAGAAGGGGAGACAGCAGGGGCCAAGGAAAGCAGGGGCCAGGGTGGATGCTCAGTGTGGGCAAGGGGTCCTACCTGAAACAGCTTTGAGAATCCTGTGATGACAGATGGGCTGTATGCCAGCCATTATCTCTTGGGCCATCCCAAACAGGAATGACCAGCATGTCCGATCCCAGGGCTGGGAGCAGGAAAGGGATGAGGGATGGTTTTTCCACTCCAGGGGAGTATCCTGAGGGAATGTGGAGTGGGAGCAGGGCGCCCGGGAGTGGGGGAGGGCTCGAGGTAAGGAATGTGGAGGAGTGTCAGATAGATGGGGGTGGGGGGAGACAGAGCTGGAGGAGGGATGTTGGGAGATGTGGACCCTGGAAAGGTCTCTGAGCTGAAGAGATGCAGGAGAAACCTCAAAGTTCATGACAAGGGTCTGAAGTCCCCTGGTTCCAGTGACAAATCATCCACAGCCTCATCTCGTCCATCAGCTGACTTTATTGTGTCAACTCTTCTCCATGGAGAAGAGCCTCACCTAGAAAGGTAGAGAGAAACAAGGGCACATGGAATAACATGTGTGAAGGAATCAGAGTCCATTTTTCTATGTTTGACTGCTGATAGCCGTAAGCCCCACCTCTTCCTCTCCCTCTAGGCCCCACACCTGGATCAGCTGATAACAGAGCCTGGGGCCATGTTCCCTCCTTTGGTGTCCAAGGGGGATTCAAACCCCTTTCCTGCATAAAGGCTCACCTTGCTTAGTCCCTAGCCACAGTGAAGCAATCTCTTCTTGCTCTCTCACACCATTTCAGACCTTGCTCAAAAGGCCAGCCCTGCTCTCCCCAGAGACCTCAATTATGTAAATAGTAAACTTTTTCATACCCTCCTGGCATGTGTGGCGTCATCAGTCTTGACATCAAGCAAAACCCTGGGTGGGGTCCATCTGCTTCTGCAGGAGACTGTGACAACAAGCCAACTGTGGGTTCTGTTGTGGAGGCAGGGAGGCTTCTTGGAGGAGTATCCAGACAAGGGAGAAGGAAAGGACTAGCAAGATGGAGAGAGAATATCAGAACGGAGGGAGAGAAGAAAGCAGAAGAGTTGGGACCTGGTTTGGGGTGAAGTTTTCTCAGTTACAATAATGGTAACGTCAAGATTCTGTAAAGGTGCCTTGGTTTATTCAGGGCTTGCTAGGTTTGCATCAGCCTTCGTCTGAGTAACCGCCACCCACATCTCAGTCTCCAGGAGCCCTGAACTACACTGCTTGCTCCCTCACTTCTCACAGGAAGGTCGGAGTGCAGATGGGCTGTGCACAGGGAGCTGGAGAAGAAACATGGAGCAGAATCGGCGTGCCTTGTGGATTAAGTGCAGGCTCTCTTCGGCCCTCTCACCTTCATCAAGTTACTTTCCTCCTCCAAAACTCGATTTCTCCATCTGTGCAATGAAAGGGCTGGATGTGAGTTCTCATTATTCCCTAGCCGGCATCCCGTGTGTCCCAGGGCGCTGAAGATTTGTTGAGCCAAGTAGACCAAATCTTTGCTATTGAATTAAGACTCAGGTCTCTATCTCTGATCCGCAAATGCAAATTACTGAGGAGGGAAGGAGGAGCAGTGAAGCATGAATGGGTTTATCAGATTTCCTTTCTCCTGTGACCTAGATACCACAGGGCAGGCGCCCAGTCCCTAGCTCAGAATCCGTCAGCCTCAAACATTCACTGACACCCTACTACGTACAGGCACAGAGCTGAGGACCCCCAGGGGTGTCCAAGATGAAGTGGGACATTTTTCGGGGAGGCCGAGCTCTCATCTTGACCCCACATTCGGAGAGCTCTCACATGTAAACAACCTAAACATGCACCGTGTTGTATCTTAGGGCTGGTGCTTGTGGGGCAACGGGAGGGGGGCGCAGTGGGGGTGACACGCAGTCATTCTCGAATCTTCCAGCCTTTACACTGACTTCTAGTCTGGGCTTGCAGTGTGATTATAGATACCAGACTCACAGGTTTGTGGGAACACAGCACAACCGGGGCCCAGAAGTCCCTCACTGTGTGGTAATTATGCTCACTGTTGAGTACACCTGCATTTCTAGCACTCATGACAGTCCCTCGGACATGGGAGGTCTTCGCCCACCGCATGTCCAGCCGAATCCACTTGGCCACATTCTCTTTATGGCCCTAAAACAGAGAACTCCATAGAGGTGAGTGAGAGGCCAACTCTGTCTCATAAATATCCTCTTGCCCCCCGTCCCCTCCCCAGGCCTGGGATCCTGTTGGGACAAATGTCTTGGCTCAGTGAGTTGAAAAGGAAAGTCAGAATTCTGAGGCATGAATCGCTGTGCCCACTGACTCACTTCCTCCACCCCACCCACTCCGGACCCAGCTGGGCCCTGAGTAACAGGTTGGAGCCTCCTCCCTGCCCGTGTTCCTCGTCCCAGCACCCACCTCCCTATGGACCTCACCAGTGAGCTGGCCAGCGAAGCAGGGCAGTGAAACCAGCTACCCCAGATTGGAAATTTGCTTGCAACTTTTAGGGAGCTAAGGAGCAGAGGACAGGGCAGCCAGGTCCAGGGAAGGGGGGGGGGTTGGGGTGGTGGGTGCAGCAGGGGGAGGGCACTAGACCTGTTCTCAGGTCCCTGAGTCTGATGGATGAGGCAGTGCACCCTCTGGAGTTTGATCTGGGAGGTAGCAGAAATTCCCTTCATCATTAAGGGCCCTCTCCTTTCCTGCCAGGATCACAGAAGTGCTAACCATGAGGCAACCTTCCTGTGGCCTAAGGCCTTGTTCCTGAATGTTCCTATTAAAAGGCAAGGAGCTCTACCTGGCAGGGTAGCACGTGGGCTCCCTGGCAGGGACGGGGCAGGATGTTACAGCTTCGCCCACAGAAACCAGGGCCCTGGGGGGATAAATGATTCAGGCTGCATGAAGGTAGGGGGAGGGAAGGAAAAGGCCAGATCTGGGACAAAGAATGATTTCATGGGGGTGGGAGGGGCGGGCAGGGGTTCCCGACAGGCCCCGGGACTGCCCTCTCTGGTTAACTGTTAGCATGATGGGGCAATGAGGAAGGGATTTCATTTTCCTGCAAAACGATGCCCAAAGTCTTGGCCTTTGCCCTCTGGAGGTCTCCTTCCCCACTGTGTCCCGGACTCCTCTGAAGGGAAGAGTTGTGTCAAGGCCAAACCCTCAGTGGCAGACCTGCTCTGGGCGGCACTCCTGACAGTGGCTTGGAGGCGGAGCGGGGACATAGGACACAGCCCACCTTGACTCCTGAGCAAGACAGTGCCCAGGGGTACAGATGGGGGAGGACAAGCAGATGCACACAAGGGCACAGGCCCAGTGAGGTGCCATGGGCAGGGCAGCAGGGCAGCAATCGCAAGCACAGAGGCTGTAAGGGACATGATCAGGAAAGCCTGCTGGCCTTAGAACTGAAGGGAATGGATGGCTTTGCATCTGGCCCTGAGCTAAGAGCCTTTGTGGATTTGAAAGACTGATCAGGGGCTAATGCAGGAAGGGACATGAGAAAGGATGAGGACCTGCCCTATTGCAGCTGTGGACATCGAATTATCTCTCAATTTCATTTGAGAGGTATTTGGGTGAGGATGGGGGCAGGATCTGGTGGCCAGCGGGTGCAAGGGACACAAGGAGAGGTCAGTAGCAGGGATTGCTCGTGAGTCTGCAAGACCTCTAGGGTCTCTTAAGTGGATGTGCAGGGCCTCCGGGGAATCTGCCAGAGGCCCCAGGATGGAGGTGGAGAGAGACAAAGAGGCCAGAGTCCACAAGGAACCCCAAAGGGGTGCACTCCAAACCCGTGTTTGGAGGTCTTTCCCCAGAAGCACTAGCCTCAACCTGACGTCAATCTGGCCATGGCAGCCTAGATCCTTGTGGTCAGGCTGGGCCCACAGCAAGCTCCCCTGAGATAGTCCCCATGATAGTCCCCATAGTCACCCCTATGGGTGATATTCCCATAGGCCACTCACCACGTATACCTGGCACTCCAGGCCCTCCGTTCTGTCCTTTTTGCCATCTACCTCTCTTGTTGTTCTTGCTGTCTTGGGGTCCCCACTTCATTCATTTCACGCCTACCCTCCTCTCTGCTCCCATAGACTTCAGAACACTGTACAGTCACACTTGCTGACAGGGTGCCAGGCAGTGGGATCTGCTACCCCAATGCACGTCAGTCCCAACTCACTTTTGGTCATCTCAGCCTCAGTTTCTTTGCAAAGAGGTGATGATCGTGCCCTGTTCTGGGGACAGCTGGGAGAGTGACCAAGATCATACCTGGGGAGCACCTGGCATGGGGACACACACTGTGCCCTTTCTGCTCTCTTCTCTTAGACAATCATTATCTGGGTGCAGAGGATTTCCTACCCTGACTGTATTCAAAATCAATCTTGGGGGTGCCTGGGTGGCTCAGTCAGTTAAGCATCTGCCTTGGGCTCAGGTCATGATCTCAGGGTCCTGGGATTGAGTCCTGTGCTGGACTCCCTGCTCAGGGGGGAGTTTCCTTGTCCCTCTGCCCCTCCACCCCACCCTCCCACTCCCACCCCTGCTCATGCTTGCTCCCTCTCTCTTTCTCAAATAAATAAATAAAATCTTAAAAACAAATAAACAAACAAACAAAAAACATCAACTTTGGACAACTTGCAGAACCAAGCCTAAAATACCCAGCTGCTCAGTCTGGGGTTGAGGTCCTCCATGACTGCCTGCTTACCTTTGGTCCTTGCACTCCACACTCTCGTCCTTTCCCCATGGCTTCAAGCAAGGGTGGGGGTGCGGGGGTGGGGGTGGGAGGATCTTCATCCCCCAAATCCTGCTCATCTCTTTCTCAAGACCTTTGCCCAGGGCATTCCCTCCATCTGCAAGCCACACCCCAGCATCTGCCTGCCCATTGACAGCTCCCATCAAGGTCAAATGAAATCCACCATCTTCCTGGCTCCCTTGGCCTCCACAGATGCTTTTTGCTCCAGGATAACTGTTTTTCCCTAGGACAAAAGCACTTGTCACATTGGGCCACATGTCATTTATTAGCTTGGGCAATAAGTGACATATGACTGTGACTCAGTCTCTCCATCTGCACACTGGAGTGAATAACTGCACTCTCACCATAGAGTCGCCGTGGAGAGTAAATGAGAATTTGCACAGTCCCTGCCACATAGTAAATAGGTCAATAAATGTTATTTTTTATTGTGATGGTGGCAGTGGGGGTGACAGTGGCTGTCTCCCAACAGCCCTGACTCCCAGGAAAAGCATGCTCAGACCCTCTCTCTCCATCCATCCTGCCAATAGCTCCTACTGCAGTGCTCTGCTTGGAGTGGAGGTCAATGATATACATTAAATTGAATCTTCTCTGGTCCATCAGACAACTCACAGTGTTTTTTGTGGGTTCCCCTTGGCTCCATTCATGTGGGACATGGACATTTCTGTGTCCAGGAAATGGATCCCTAAGAGCTAGTAGAGGTATCAGCACCTGGGAAACCCCATCACAACACCCTCATCACAGAGGAGCCTGGTTGGCCTACCCCAAGGTTCAGAGTGGGACTCTAACATAAGGATGGGGAGACAGCAAAAAGTTGGCATCCTAGAAGACTTCCTGGAGGAGGAAAATGGGGAGAACTGGGCTGAGAGAAAAGGCACAGTAGTTTTTATTTGGAGTCTCACAGTGCTAAGCCCTTATGTGGATTGCAGCCTTTATTCATGACAAGCCTGTGAGGTCAGTCCTATTGTCCCCTTTTCCAGAAGGAAACAAAGGCCCAGACTGGCAAAGTGACATGCCCACGGCCACACAGCTGGTAAAGGGAGCAGGATTCTAATCCCGATCTGCTGGGTTCTGAGGGGAGGGCCCAGCTCAGAGGCAGTCAAAACTGAGAATGGTGGGAGACTTCCAGCTCAGGCCAGCTGCCCACGCATTCAGGGAGGCTGTGGGCGGGGCGGAAACAGCCACCAGAAGCCAGGGGCACGCGGCAAACAAGGGTGCCAGGAAATGAACTGGACCCAGGGTCCTTCCTCCCGGCCCGCCCTGTGCCCCTGGCCAACTGCTGCCTCCCATTCCCGGTGCTCCCTGCAAGAGAATAGAGAAAGCTGGCCGGGAGTCCACAGATGCCCTGGAGGGTCTTGAAGCCTGGGGGAGCCCTAAGAGACCTAAGTCTCCCTGTCCCGGGAAGAGAGACAGAACAGGATCCTAGGAGTCTTGTCCTGTTTGCCTCAGATGGAGCTCACTCAGACTGGGGCCCGGTGCAGAGAAGGCACCCAATAAGCGTGTGTTGAAAGGAGGCATGGCAGGTGTGCTGTCAAAACTGCAAGGCTGGTGGCGAAGAGACCTGGTCCTGACATGGTTTCTGCCCCCACCTTGTGACCCTGGATGAGTCTCAGAACCTCCCTGTCAGATCCAGTTGTTATCCTGGAATGTCCATCATGGCTTGGGTCCCTTCCAGCTCTGACAATGCAGTTCTATTAATTCTTTTACTCACTCACTAATTTGTTATTTCAGTGAAATGCATCACAGAGCTGAGTAAATATATTTTGGTACTAATGAGGTGGTGGGCAGAGTGGCAGTGATAAGCAAAGGTTGTTGGAAGGTGATTTGTTAAGAGCAGAGAGCTCGAGCCAGATGGCCTGGGTTCAAATTCTCCCTCCATCACCTGCTAACTGAGTAACCTTGGGCAAGTGACTTACTCATGTTGAACTTCAACTTCTTTATTTGTAAGATGGAGATAATAGGAATATATACTTCAGAAGGTTACTGTAAAAATTAAATAAGATCATAGAAACAGATTACTTGGGAAAATGGCATATAGCAAGTGCCCAATAAATGTTGGCTATTATTATTCCTTAAAGATGAGTGAATTTCAGCAGGCAAAGATGGGTGATATGTGTGTGCATGCAGGGCTGGGGGTAGAGGGAAGCATCAAAACAGTGTATCCTAGATATCCAGGCAGGAAAACCCAGTAGGAGTCTAGGGAGCAGCAAGAGGCCAGTCCAGACAAGGTAGAAAGAGAGAAGTTGGAAGCAGATGGTGAGGAGCTTTGATCAGGCTAAGAAACTTGGATCCAATCTTGTAGATTGGCATTTCCCAACAAGTACTCACTCAGAGTTCTATGAGCTGCTACTGGACTTTTTATAAATATACGAAGGGAAATGTCAGTGAGGACTGGATATCTACATGCAAAAGAATGAAGTTGGAGGGGAGCCTGGGTGGCCCAGTGGTTGAGTGTCTGCCTTTGGCTCAGGCGTGATCTCGGGGTTCCGGGATCGAGTCCCACATTGGACTCCCTGTACGGAGCCTGCTTCTCCCCCTGCCTGTGTTTCTGCCTCTCTCTCTGTGTCTCTCATGAATAAAAAAAAAAACTTAAAAAAAAAAAAAGAATGAAGTTGGACTCCTACCTCAGATCAGATACATAAATTTACTCAAAATCCATCAAAGATTTAAATGCGAGAACCAAACCTGTAAAACTCTTAGAAGACAACACAGAGGTAAATCTTTGTGATCCTGGATTTGGCAATGGATTCTCAGATGCAATACCAAAAGCATAAGCAACAAAAGGAAATATAAGTAAAGTGAATGCCAAGATCTGAATGTTTGTGTTCCTGGCCTCAACATTCATATGCTAAAATGCTAATCCCCAAAGTGGAGATATTAGGAGGTGGAGCCTTTGGGAAGTGACTAGATGGAGAGCGCAGAGCTTCATAATTGGGATTAGTGCCCTTATAAAAGAGGCTCCACAGAGCTCCTTAGCCTCATGTGAGGATACAGGGAGAAGTCTGCAACCAGAAGAGGGCCCTGACCCCATTGTGCTTATGCCCTGACTTTGACTTCCAGCCTCCAGAAATGTGAGCCACAAATGTCTATTGTTTATAATCTACCCAGTTGGTGGTATTTTGTCAAAACAACCCAAGTGGACTAAGACACTGCACTTCACAATTTAAAACCTCTGTGCTTCAAAGGACACCCTCCTGAAAACAAAATATGACTCACAGAATGGAATAAAATATTTCTAAATCATATATCTGATAAGAGATTGGTATCTAGAATATATAAGGTACGCTTACAACTCCATAATAAAAAGACGAGTAATTCAGCTTAAAAACAGGCAAAGGATCTGAATGGATATTTTGCCAAACGAGACCTGGGAACAGCCAACAAGCCTGTAAGAAGGTGCTCAACATCACTAGTCATTAGAGAAATCCAAGTCAAAGCCACAGTGAGATACCACTCAGCACTCACAAGGATGACTAGAACCAAAAAGTCAGATAAGTTTTGGTAAGGACACAGAGAAATTGGAACCCTCGTGCAAGGTTTGTGGGAATGTTAAATGTTGGGATTGCTTCAAAAAATAGTCTGGCAAAAAATAAAAAATAAATAGTCTGGCATTTCCTCAAAGAGTTAAATATAGAGTGACCATTTGGCTCAGCAATTCCACTCCCTGGTTTACACCCAAGAGTAACAAACACGTGTCTACACAAAAGCTTGTAACACAAATGTTCATAGCATCATCATTATTCATAATAGCCCCAAAGTAAAACTCACTTGAAACAAAAAGTATCACATCCAGGGACGCCTGGGTGGCTCAGGGTGGGATCCTGGAGTCCTGGGATCAAGTCCTATATCAGGGGATCCCTGGGTGGCGCAGCGGTTTGGTGCCTGCCTTTGGCCGAGGGCGCGATCCTGGAGACCGGGGATCGAATCCCACGTCGGGCTCCCTGTGCATGGAGCCTGCTTCTCCCTCTGCCTGTGTCTCTGCCTCTCTCTCTCTCTCTCTCTGTATGACTATCATAAATAAATAAAAAAATTAAAAAAAAGTCCTATATCAGGCTTCCTGCATGGAGCCTGCTTCTCCCTCTGCCTATGTCTCTACTTCTCTCTCTTTCTCTCTCTCTGTCTCTTATGAATGAATGAATGAATAAATAAATCTTAAAAAAAAAAAGTATCACATCCACACAATGGACTTGGCCATAAAGAGGAATGAAGCACAGATACACATTACGGTATGGTCGAAACTTAAAGACATTTTGCTGAGTCAAAGAAGCCAGTCATGAGATGCTGTATGTAGTATGATTCCATTTATATGAAATGTCCAGAACAGACAAATATGGAGACAGAAAGCACATTAGTGGTTGCTTAGGGTACAGAAGGAGAAACAGGGGCAGGTTGGGGATGATGGCTAAACAACATGTATGGGGTTTCTTTCTGGGGTAATAAAAATATTCCAAAATTGATTGTAGTGGGAGTTACATGACTGAGTATTCTTTTTTTTTAAGATTTTATTTATTTATTCATGAGAGACAGAGACAGAGAGAGAGGTAGAGAAAGAAGCAGACTCCCTATAGGAAGCCTGATGTGGAACTCGATCCCAGGACTCCAGGATCACACCCTGAGCCAAAGGCAGATGCTCAGCCCCTGAGCCACCCAGGCATCCCATGACTGAGTATTCTAAAACCCACTGAATTGTACACTTTGAGCAAGTGGTACGACATGTGAATTGTATTTCAATAAAGCTGTTAAAAAGAAAATACAAGGCAGCATGTGTGTCTATCATTATGTTCATTTGGGAAATTCTGGGTCTGGGAAGGGGGTTTTTGCTATGGGAATGCTTTGAGCCAATACGCGTTGACAAACATGGAGAGCGTTTGAGTTTGCAGCATTTCCCAAGACGATGACTGTAGTTTACTGTGGCACCATTTTCAGAGGAATGCCTCTTTCTTTTTCCTAAACATATTTCACAGAACAGTTTGGCAGGTTTGGCTACAAGCAATGGGGAGCCCTTGAAGGTTCAAGCAGAGGGGAGGGTCTGGCTAGAGCTGGGCTTTGAGGGAGAACAGAGAGCAGTGGGGAGAATGGAAGGAGGAAGGACAGCCTAGTGACTTGGTGCCAGTGAGGTGGTTTAAAAGCATCTGAATAGACTTCTCCAAAGAAGATACACAAATGACCAATAAGCACTTAAGAAGATGTTCAACATTATTAGTCATCTGGGAAGTGCAAATCAATCAAAACCACAGTGAGATACCACTTCACACTCGATGGGTGTACAGACAGGGTGGCAGGGGTCTGAACATGACCTTTATTGTGTGTGTGGAGGGGTACAGATGGGGAACTATCCTGCCTCACCTGCCTTTGGCTCCTGGAAAGGGTATTTCCCTCCTCCCTGGGCTCCCCCACCCAAGCCTTAGGAATTCCCAGACCTTCCCTGGCCCAGACAAGAGCTCCTCACCACCCTGGTGCTTCCGGAGAGGATGCTGGGGCTCTCATTCATCCTGCCGTGTTTATGTCTCTTTTCCTGGAAGTGGGATGGGCAACAGCCTGGCAAGGCTGGAGGGGGTTGGGAGAAGGCACCAGATTTAGAGACCTGCAAGAGCCAGAGACCTATCCCCACCCCCACCCCCCATCATGGTAGGAGAAGGTTGGCTTGATTAGAGCCAGGAGTCTGTCTGGTCCCAGAAGACCTTATTTCCCACATAACCCTCCTCCCCCAGGCCATGAGAAGCACACCCAGAGCTCAGGGCTGAGAGAACTTGGGGAACTTGACCTTCTGTCTTAAAACCCTCAGTCATAATGGTTAACATTTATTGCATACTTAGTCTGTACTCTCTCCCATGCTAAGTGCCTTGCATACGTGCTCTCATCTGATCCTTAAAGCAATCTTAGGAAGCAGGCACTATTATTATCCCCATTTACAGATGAGGAAACTGAGCTCTAGAGCTTTGCAATAACTTGCCCGGTATTACACAACAAGACAGTGGGCCAAGGCAGTCTCATGAAACGAGGTTAGATATTGAGCTCTAGGCAAAGGAGCAAGGTTGGAAAAGCAGACACAGCTGCCTTCTTCCCAGCCCTGACTCCAGCTTTCCTGACCCACAGCCCAGCACAGCACAGCCCTGCATCCACAGCCTCTCCCAGATCCCTGGGGGTGCAGGTAGGGAGCACCCCGAGACCACGTAAGCCATGCCCATGCAGCAGGTGCATTCTCAGCTGCCTGGTGTGGGAATCGTCCAGAGATGTCCCTCCAAAGACATTCTCCTTGTCCTAATCTGAGGCTGCAGGGAAGTGGAAAGGTGTCCCTCTCCAGGCTCGTGGTGGATCAGGGAAGGGGATCCCCAAGGAGTTTTGGGGGTTCTGCCCAGGGCTCAGCCCTTCTAGGCCAAGTGACAAAGAGCAGATTCTCCAGAAGGGCACAGTAGAGCAAAGTGAGGACTATAGATTATTTTTCAAAGGCCAGATGGGGTTCATTTCCATTCCAATAACAACTCCAGGGCTCTCAGAAGAGCAGAAGCTTGGGAGGCCTGGATGGCTCAGAGGTTTAGCGCCTGCATTCGGGAGTCCTGGGATGAGTCCTACATCGGGCTCCCTGCATGAAGCCTGCTTCTCCCTCTGCCTGTGTCTCTGCCTCTCTCTCTCTCTGTGTCTCTCATGAATAATAATAATAATAATAATAATAATAATAATAATAATAAAATGAGCAGAAGCTAGATTTCAGTAAGAACACCCATTAGCATATGTGCTGCCAAAGCGAACACAGGAACACCCATTAGCAAAGGATCCTGCACCCAAGAGAGAAGGCTTGGGGTCTCCCAGCTGGAGCAGGCTTTGTCCAGCCTGGAGGCAGGGGGATGGCCAAAGTGGGGCCACTGTGGGTAAAGAGGAAGATGGTCTAGGCCGATCCTTGGTGCCGATCCCATCCCAGCTTGGAGGCAGAGGGATGCACACCATGGCCTCCTGCTCCCACAAGCCTTCTAGGGCTGCAGGAAAGAGTCGGCTGTGTGCAGAGGGGCGGGCACCATTCACTCCCCAAATATTTACGGACAGTGTTCTTAGTGCTGGGCTCGGAGCCAAGGCTCTTGGGTCAGGCCCTGGCTGGGTCCATTACTCTTGTCTCACGCGGGTGAACCGACTCTGGAAGCTGGAGGAGGCAGGAGCCTGGCTCACTCCACGTGGGGGATGGGACCTGCAGAACAGTAGCTGCTGCCTGCCCATCCCCCCACAGCCCACCCTCCCAGCAGGAATCTGGCTGCCGCCCAGGAGCCTCAGGCCTGCTCTCAAAGGAGAGACTGGGAAACTGGGACAGGAAGGGGGCCTCCTGGCTCCCAGGATGAGGGGGGGGAAGCAATCTCTCTGGTCTCCCTGACTCACATGATCCAGGCCCCCAAGAGCAGGGGCTCCCCCATGGCCAGACTGGGTCAGATAAGCTGCAGCCTGCCTTCCATCTCTGGCAGCGGAAGGCTGTCCCTCCAGGCAGAGCTGACGGGAAAGATAATCAGGAGGGACAGTGGGGGGGTGCTGCCCTGGGCCGACAAGCAGCCACCTCCCTGTAAGGTCACATCCCCCGAGGACAGCCCCCGAACGCATACCCAGAACTACCTGCAAGTGTGGGGTAGGCCCCCAGAAAGTGAAGACACAGGTTGTGGGCAGGGTACAGGGGCCAGCGACGTGCAGCTCCCCACCTCTGGGCCAGGATGAAGGGACAGCTCTGCCCCACTTCCCGGGCCCTTGCCAACGAGCCTTCTAGAGCCTTCTCTCTCACCCCCTCCTTCAACTCCAACACCCTACTTCCGCCCTCTTGTCCCAGCTCCTTCCGTGTCTCTGTTCCCCTAGCCCTCATCTCTCATCTCTGCACAGAGGGATGTTACCACCTAAAAGGCTTTGTGGTAGGAGCTGGGCTAGGCCAGGAAAAGTGGTGGGTTCTCCAGAAGTGTCGGGGGGCCCAGGCCCTCAGCCTTCTCTGTCCCTGCCTGTCCCTGCCCTTGCCTGGGAAGTTTGGGGCAGCAGCACAGAAAAGAACTCTCTCTCCTCATGGTATGCTTGAAGTGGCTAAATCTGAACTTCAGCCAAGTCTCTCCTGACCAGGTAAACACCTGCTCCCCTTTCCCATCAGGCCACCCGTTCCCCACCAACACCCCTGAAAACAGCAAGAGAAGTCCCCCACCTCCCCCTGGGGAGCCTCCCTCTGTTCCTGGTCAGTGCTGGGAGGGGCTGTCAGCCTTTAGTCCCGAGAGACTCGGTCCTGTGGGATGCAGGGCACGAGTAAATGACAAGCCTTCTGCCTAGCCGTGGCCTCTCCTTCCCCAGACCTGGGCTTCCTTGGCTGAGACTGGTCAGGGGAATAGGCTGGTCCTTTCACATGTTTTGGGGGTTCCTAGCCAGGGCAGCAAAGGCAGGTACGCCCTAGACTTGAGGTGTTTGGTGGGAAATGTGGCTGTCATAGGAGGTGTGAGCACTCCCTCCCAGCACTAAGGTCTCTTCTTCTTTCTCTTTCCCCTCGACATCTGGAAGGTCCTCTGGCCTCTCCCAAACTCCAAGGCCTCCTCCCTCAGGAAGTCTTCCAGGTGGAGCTGACCCTTCTCAGGGTGACTCAGAAAGTGCTGGTGAGCACCTACCCTGTGCCTACCCAGAGGACTCCGGCCCCTGCTACATAGATGTCAGAGTTATGTGGGGATACAGGCAGAGCAGGCGCCCCACTTGGGTTGAGGGGCTGGTGGGGTCTATATTTTGGGAGGTTGGAGGAAGGAGATGAGAATAGGGACAGCCTCCCTGATGAAGGCATCTGGGAAGGCTTGCTGGAGGTGACTTTTGGAGATGAGACTTGATGAGGAGGGTCTTATCCCTCTTGGGGGCTATGTCCTCCCCAGCTGCCCCCTCACCCCCACACCAAACTGGAGCCTCCCCAACCATAGGAGCACAGCATGCTCCCTGTCTTCTTGCCAACTCACCCAAGGTTCTGCCTCTTCTCTACAGCCCCCCACCCCCACGGACCCCTACCCCCATTGCTTCCCAGCTGTGCACTTGGGGCCTGTGATGAAGCTTCATTTGTGCAGTAAAGATACTGAGACATTGCCTCCCATGGTTTTCCTGCTGCTCTTCTGGGGTCATGCTCTTGATGGCTCCTTGGAGGCAAGGTCTTGGACCATGTGCCTCTGGAGAAACCAGACCCATAGGGAAGCAGCATAAGCAAAGGCTGCAGAGGATTGGGATCTCCAAACTATGAGAGACAAATGAGACCATTGTCCTCCTCCTCCACTGACCCTCGGGGGAGCAGAAACCTGTGTCCCTTAGCCTCAGCTTCCCCAGACTAGCCCCTGACTTGCAAGCAGCAGGTCCCTTGTTCCCAGCTCCCCAAGACTTGCTGACTCTCCTTGGCTCTTTAGGGGTCAGAGTCTTTCCATCCAAAGACTTGGGGGGTGGGTTGAGGGTAGGGAGGGAGTCTTTCCTTCAAGCCTCTGGATCACTGAGGTGAATCTCTGTGGTCTCCTCCAGCCATCTTGGCCTTTGGCCACTAACATTCTGCATATGTCTGTGTCATGTCCAGCTGAGAGGGGCTGACCTTCTACAGCCCTGCACCAGTGCAGGAAAGGGCTTGGGGGGAATTCGCAGAGTGGATGGCCCTACACCACATTGAATCTCCCCTGCTCACTCTCCTGAAAACCCGTGGTCAGTCACCCAGTTTTATGAGCTCTCTAGGATTTCCAGATTCAGTCTTCCCCTCTCATGTGAAAATCCATGCTGGGGTTTTAAACCTCAGCCCCTCTCCCTCTGACTTCTGCCGATTTCCAACCTCTCTGTGTCCTCTCTGCCCCTCACCTGCAGGCTCTTGGCTCTGCATTAGGTCAGGCCCTCCCTCTTTAATTCCTCCCTAAGTACTGCTCACTGAGCAGTGAGGGAGGGTGTCATTCACCAGGGATGGTGAAGGAGGAGGGCAGTGGCTTATGTTTCTACCCACCTCTGACTACCAGACACCACTGGTCTCCAAGCACCTGGCTGCCTCTCCTCCCATGGCCATCATCCATCTCACTCTGATTGCCTATCATCTTGTGCTCTTGTTGGTTCTCTGTCCTCTGCTTTGTCTGTCTCTGTCTCCTCCCACCCACAATGCCCAAGATTCATCTGCATTGTTCCTTACAGGTGTATTTTGTTCCTTTGCATTGTGTAGTGTGCCGCCATATAAATAGACCACCTGTTATTGACCTAGTCTATTACTGATGGACATCTGGGTGTTTTAGTTCAAGGCTGCTGGCAATTGTGCGTACCTTTTGGAACAAAATGTATGCTTTTCATGTTGGACCCATGCCCAGAGGTGGAAATGCTAGACCACAGGGGCTGAATATGTTCAGCTTTAATTTTTTTAAAAGATTTATTTATTTATTTATTTATTCATGATAGACAGAGAGAGAGAGAGAAGCAGAGACACAGGCAGAGGGAGAAGCAGGCTCCATGCTGGGAGCCCGACGTGGGACTCGATCCCGGGACTCCAGGATCTCGCCCTGGGCCAAAGGCAGGCACTAAACCGCTGAGCCACCCAGGGATCCCCTGTTCAGCTTTAATTGATGCTGTCATAAAGTTTTCCAAAGTGGTTTTGCCAACTTACATTCCCTCAGCCAGGTATGAAAGTGCTATATACTTCATATCCATGCCATATCTCATTGGTCTTTTCATTTTGCTCATTGTGACTTTTGCATTTTCCTACTGACATGATGGCAAGCACCTTCCCTTATGTTCACAGGCCATTTGAAAGCCTCATTTGTGAAGTGCCTGTTCAAGTCTCTCACTCATTTTCTACTGAGTTGTCCATCTTCTACTGATCTGTAAGAGATCTTTGTATATTCTGGATGTAATCCCTATGTGTTCCAAATATCTTCCCCAACTCTGTAGCTTTCCTTTTCTCTTTCTTTTTTTTTTTTTTTAAGGTTTTTATTTATTTATTTATTCATTCAAGACACAGAGAGGGAGAGAGAGAGGCAGAGACACAGGCAGAGGGAGAAGCAGGCTCCATGCAGGGAGCCCGACATGGGACTCAATCCCGGGTCTCCAGGATCAGGCCCTGGGCTGAAGGCGGCGCTAAACCGCTGAGCCACCCGGGCTGCCCTCCTTTTCTCTTTCTTAATGGTGACTTTTGATAAACAGAAGTTCTTCATTTTAATGGAGAATAATTTATCAAGGTTTTCCATTATGGTTAGTGATTTTTGTGTCCTATTTAAGAAAACTTTGCAGGCACCTGAGTGGCTCAGTTGGTTAAGCATCTGCCTTCAGCTCAGGTCATGAAAGCACATCAGGCTCCCTGCTCAGTGGGGAGCCTCCTTCTCCCTCTGTCCCCCCACCTTGCTTATACTCTCTCTCGAGCTCTCTCTTCCTCAAATAAACAATCTTTTAAAGAAAAGAAAACTTGGCCAATTTCAAACTTATGAAGCTATTTTAATGTTTTCTTCTGTTGTTTTACGTTTTTGTATTTAGATCTCTATTCTATCTGAAATGTTTTTCTGTGTCTGATGTGAAGAGGGATCAAGATAGCTTTTTTCCATCTGAGTATTCAATAAGCCCAGCACCATTTATCAAGAAGATCATACTTTTCTCTGTATAGCAAAGAAGCAAAATCTGTGTCAAAAATCAAGTGGCTGTTTTTGTGTGGATGTGTTTCAGGGCTCCCTATTTTGTTTTACTGGTCTATCCTTGCACTAATACCACACTGTCTTAATATCTGGTGCTAGTTCCCCAACTTTTCTCTTCTTCAAGAGTGTCTTGGCGCACCTGGATGGCTCAGTTGGTTAAGCATCCAACTCTTGATTCCGGCTCAGGTCATGATCTCAGGGTTGTGAGATTGAGCCCCATGTCAGGCTCCACACTGGGCATGGAGCCTGCTTAAGATTCTTTATTTCCCTCTGCCCCTTCCCCTCCCCTCTCTAAAAAAAAAACAAAAACAAAAACAAAAAACAAAAAAAAATGTCTTGGCTATTCTTGTTCTTTTGCATTACTCTATAAATTTTAGAATCAACTTTTTGGTACAAACACACATTTCTGCTAGGGTCTTATTGGGATTGCATAGAATCTATAGATTAATTTGTGGAGAATTAATACTTTTACAATATTGAGTCTTCCAATCCATGAACACGGTATACCCCTCTGTTAATGTAGATATTTTATAGTATTTCTCAGTGATGTTTTATGGCTTTCTGTGTATTGAGTGATATTTTACTTTTCTGATTAGATTTATTTCTCAATAAAATTTTGATTTTTATGATGCATAAATGATGTTGCCTTTTGAATTCTTTTCTCAGATTGTGCACTGGGTAGTATATTGAAAAACATTTGATTATACTGAACTTGTATCCAGTGACCTTGCTAAATTCACTTATTTATTCTATCGGTTTGTATGCTTTTTTGATTTTCTCTGTGTGCCATTATGTCATGTAAATATTGGCAGTTTTGGGCAGTATTGGTGGCTCAGCGGTTTAGCGCCACCTTCAGCCTAGGGCCGGATCTTGGAGACCCGGGATCGAGTCCCATGTCAGCCTCCCTGTATGGAGCCTGCTTCTCCCTCTCTCTCTCTCCCTGTGTCTTTCATGAATAAATAAATAAAATCTTAAAAAAAATAAAAATAAATATTGGCAGTTTTATTTTTTCTTTTACAATTCTCATAACTTCTTTCTCTTGACATATTGCCCTGTCTGGGATTTCTAAGCATACTGCTAGACAGAAGTGGGGATAGTGAGATCCTTGTTTGGTTTCCAATCTCAGTAGAAAAGCTTTCAGGGGTGCCTGGGTGGCTCAGTTCGGCTCAGGGTATGGTCCTGGAGTCCCAGGATGGAGTCCCAAATGGGGCTCCCTTCAAGGAGTCTGCTTCTCTTTCTGCCTGTGTCTCTGCCTCTCTCTGTGTCTTTCATGAATAAATAAATAAAATCTTAAAAAGAAAAGGAAAAGCTTTCAATATTTCACCATTATGCTTGATTTTGGCTGTGCATATTTGGAGATATTCTTCATAGTACTGCTCTTTTGGACACTTTCAGATAAGTGAATGGTCTAAGGGCTTGGGGTAGGGAACACTGTGTGGGAGGGGAGCCCCTGGGAGTAGTCTGCTTTACACTCAAAAAACAAAAAGGGGCACCCCAGGTGGCTCAGCGGTTTAGCGCTGCCTTCAGCCCAGGGTGTGATCCTGGAGACCCGGGATCGAGTCCTACGTCAGGCTCCCTGCATGGAACTTGCTTGTCCCTCTGCCTGTGTCTTTGTCTCTCTCTCTCTCTCTCTGTGTCTCTCATGAATAAATAAATAAAATCTTTAAAACAAAAAACAAAAAACAAACAAAAAAAAAGGAGCCAGGGCACCTGGGTGGCTCAGTGGTTGATCGTCTGCCTTTGGCTCAGGGTGTGATCCCAGCGTCCTGGGATCGAGTCCCGCATCAGGCTCCCTGCAGGGAGCCTGCTTCTCCTTCTGCCTGTCTCTGCCTTTCTCTGTGTCTCTCATAAATTAAATAAATAAATAGTCTAAAAGAGGAAGAAGAAGAAGAGGAAGAAGAGGCTGTCTCCAAAAGGGTGACACCTCCATGATGACTCCCCTTCATGTCCACCTAAACTTCAGTCTAGTCTAGGTCTCTGGGGGTTTCCCTTTGGCTGTGGAACATGAGATGACCAGTCTACTCTCGAACATGAGATGACCAGTCTACTCTCATCATTTCTCAGGTAACCAAAGCCCAGAGTAGGGTAGTGACTAACCTCAGATCACACAGTAAGTTGGTGGCAGACCAGAATTGGAACTCAGTTGCTGGATTCCAGCCCCCGCTTCAACCACCACTCTGGTCAGAAGTTGTGAGGTGACCAGAAGGTAGAGGATGTGTGTGTAAGTGGTTTTCGGAATAGAATAACTTTGTCTGAGTACTGGACCCATACCCATGGATGCTGTGTAAAGAAGCTGAGAGGCAGAAAGAGAGGGAGGGGACCTGGGTTGGGTGGAGGTGGGATGCAGGTGGAAGAGCTAACCTTCGCTTCTGGTCCTGTGCGGTTTGGGAGGACGCTTTGGGGAACTCTCTCCAGGACAGACCTGAACTATCACTCTGAAAAGGCCTTAGAGATCAAAGACTCAGATCCCAGAACCACTCAAGGGGTAGGATGAGCCCATGGTCAGAGAGGGCAAGTCCTGGACCCAAGACCCACAGGGAAGTGGTGCCAAGCTGGGGCCAGATCAAACCCTGAGTTCTTGATTGCCTAGAACAGGAACAAAGGCCCTGCAGAGAACCCCAGCCTGGTCTCCCTGCTTTCTGCTGCAAATTCCTGAGATGACAGGGAAGAGAAAATGAAGGGAAAGGAAGAACAGAACAGACCAGAAGATGGAGAGCTAGACACAGAGACCAAGGTGCAAGGGGCTAAGAGGCACCTGAGCACTGGGGAGGGGGGGGGAAGGGGGGGAGACGACAGGAGCATAGGGGGATCTGGCATATTGGAGTCAAGCAGCATTCTCCTCTTCTGGCCACCCCTCCCCCGCTCACAAGGAATGTTTGGAATGTGATGAGCTGATAAGATTGGGACTCCCACTCCACCTGGCACAGGGTACTGGGTGTGGGGTGCTTTGCCACCCCCACTTATCAGAGGGGATTTTCTTCTTGGGGACAGGGTGGAGAAGTTTTCAATGGACATAATCCTACTGGAGGCACTTTGTGGAAGGTCTGAAGAAAGGGTGGCTCTCATGCAGGGACAATAGGCCAGATGCCAGGGCCATGGGCATGGCCAGATGCTTTCCAGCTGAGCTGCGCAGTGAGTCAGAAGGCACGGGGCCTGGGCTGAGGGAGGGGGTTCCCAGTCGCCAGGGAAGCTGGGGCAGGAGGAGGGGAGAGAAGGAAATAAGACAGGGCAGTGGCTGGCACTCTTCTAGAGGATGGGGCTCCATGGATGATGGCTAAGGAAGCCATCTGGGGGCCCTGTTCAAAAAGTAACTCCAGTAGGTGCTCCCCCATCCCTGCTGGGTCTGGAGTCCCAGTGCAGAAGAAGCCTCATGTTCCTGAAGCAGGTGCAGGGGGTCCTCCGATTCAATTCAGGGCAGTTACTCTCAGGTGCATACTCAGCCTCCAAGCTGACCCCAGCCCACCCTGCCTTTCTGTGGATCCATGGGGCTCCCTCAGAAGACCTCAACACTTTTGCAAAGCTGCATTCACATACCTCCACCAGGTGACTCAGCCCACATTGGTTGAAACCGGCACGTGTCAGGTATTGTGCAGGTCCTGGAGCTTTGACAGTGAACAAGGGGTCCCTTCCCTCCTGATACTATACCCCAGGGAGATGGAGTAAATAGCCAAGACATGGATGCTTCCAGCACATAGGAGATGGGCATTGGTGGTGAACACTGGCACTGGGAACCCAGGGGATGGGGGAGTGCTGCGCGGGGGAGTAAGAGCAAAAGTTGAGGAAGCCAGCCAGGCACAGAGACCCCAATACCCCCAGAACTTGGGCCTGCCCACTTCCTGCTCTCTGGATGGACGTTTCTGAGAAAAGCTGCCAGAACAGAGCAAAGGAAAGGAGGAGGAGGAACGCAGGAGGGGAGGAAATGGTGGTTTGAGGTTGGGCCTGGTTGGAAGAGGAACAGAGATGGAGAAAGCCTCAGCCCCAGGGACCAGTGTGTGGCTGCACCTGAGACCCACTGTGGGTGACCTGAGGTTTGGGCGGGAGGCAATCCAAACCTTGCTCAGGGCCCGCTGCCCATTGGCTCTCGCTGAATGAGAACGGAGGGCAAGGGGCACCACACCACGAGGCTTCAGTGGGAACAGACCCAGGCAGCAGGTCTGCCCCACAGACACCTAAACACCACCATGGACCGTTGTCTGGGCATTTGTCCCACTGCTGGGTAGGGAGGAGGTAGGCCAGGTGCCTAAAACACAGACTTAGTCTTGGCCACTCGCTTCCTCCCCACACTTAGCACAATGCCTGCTGGCATATTTGAGGAGCCCAAAGTGCTTGGGGAATACAAATACAAATGAATGAATAAATGATGGCTCGATAAACCTCTCTGGCCTCGGCTGGAGTTCCCAGGGGCCAGAGTCCGCAGCGTTGAGAAATGGGCAGGCCTGCCACCTGGCGGCGGTTGCGCTAACTGCAGCCCGCGATGGGGCGTCGCGCCTCCGGCCAAGCGCAGAACCCTGGATTATAACAACTTCCTCGCACCTCCTCCTGCCTCCAGCCCACACCGCTTTGTTTTTCAGCACACTGGAGCAGTTTTCTCTAATTTTTTAAATCTCCAGGGAGGAGCTCCTGGGTGACTCAGTCGGTTAGGCGTCTGCCTTCAGCTCAGGTCATGATCCCAGGGTTCCGGGATTGAGGTCCGTGTTGGCTTCCTGCTGGCTCCCTGCTCAGTGGGGAGCCTGCTTCTCCCTCTCCCCACTGCTCACACCCTCTCTCACTATGTCTCTCTCAATTGAATAAATAAAATCTTTAAAATAAATAAATAAATACAAACATACATACGAAACCTCCAAGGAACGAGATTCCTCCCTAACCTTTGCTCCTTAGAAAATCCTATCTATGGTCTGACCATGTTTTCCATGTTTCCTTCTTGTCCTCAAGGCAGAGAAAGAATCAGAGGGCTCCCCTCCCTTCACCCGGATTGGTGAGAAAGGGCCACCTGATTTTGCAAATACAGTATTATTTGTGTATTGTGTGCCGGCTGCTTTTTTGTTGTAATGGAGAACACACTGCCTACAAAGGCTAAAATACTCTCCATTTCCAAAGTTTGCCAGCCTCTGTGGTAGCTGCTCTGCTGATTCACTCATTGAACAACTGATAAGCACCTACTGTTTGGCAGTACCGGGACAAAGTCTGGCTAGAGTCACAGAGATAAGGTACATGGCACCTGCTCCTTTGGTACTCACAGTCTACAGGGAGAAGCCAGTATGTAAAGAGACCACCTGTCGAACCAGAGGCTTTACCACAGGAACTCAAATTGCTGTCAAGTACAACAGAGGCCACAGAAATATGCCCCTGAAAAGAGGACTGAACGGGGACCCCTGAGTGGCTCAGTGGTTGAACATCTGCCTTCTGTTCAGGGTGTGATCCCGGAGTCCCAGGATCGAGTCCCCCATCGGGCTCCCTGCATGGAGCCTGCTTCTCCCTCTGCTTATGTCTCTGCCTCTCTCTCTGTGTCTCTCATGAATAAATAAATAAAATCTTAAAAAAATATATGACTAGATACATCAATAAGATCTTAAAAACCTATCCCTCTGAAGTTGGTGTCTCTCACTAAAATAGTGCTTTCTTCTAATATTGAGTGCTTCCACAGATCCCACAGTCTCATCGTTCGAATATGCAGTATCGACCAGGTTTGTTACAATGATTAAAAATAGACCTTATCAGGGCAGCCTGGTGGCTCAGTGGTTTAGAGCCACCTTCAGCCCAGGGCCTGATCGTGGGGACCCAGGATTGAGTCCCACATCGGGCTCCCTGCATGGAGCCTGCTTCTCCCTCTGCCTATGTCTCTGCCTGTCTCGTGTGTCTCTCATGAATAAATAAATAAAATCTTTAAAAAGGAAAAAAAAGAAAGAGAGAGAGAGAGAGAAAGAAAAAGAAAAAGAAAGAAAGAAAGAAAGAAAGAAAGAAAGAAAGAAAGAAAAAGGAGAAAGAAGAAAGAAAGAAAGAAAGAAAGAAAGAAAGAAAGAAAGAAAGAAAGAAAGAAAGAAAGAAAGAAAGAAAGAAAGAAAGAAAGAAAGAAAGAAAGAAAGAAAGAAAAGAAAGAAAGAAAAAAGGACTGGATGAATGAGGGTGATAGGCAGGGAAAAGCAAAGCACAGGGCTCTCAGCTGGGCACTGAGTCCTCAGAGAGGGCTTCTCCTTGAAGATAAGCTGGTCTCCCAGGACAAGAAGGAGTTAACCATCTGAAGAAGGAGGGCAGACACCAAGAAAGGCCCTTGGCAGGGCCATGGAGCCTGCACAGAGCAGCAGGTCAGAGCCTGCAGGTGCTGCTGGTGTGGCTGGAAGGCGAAGGTGGCAAGTGATGAGAAGTACCGAGGGACAGGCTGAGGGAAGCCTGGTGCAGGATGCCTACTGTACCATCAGGGGAGGGGTGCTGAGGCCGGGCAGTGGGATGAGGAGAAAGGGAGCATCAAGCATCAAGAGTTGTCTGGGAGGCAGGATCAAAAACCACTTGGGAGTAGACTGATTAGGGCAGATGAGAGCAAAATAAACTGAGTGACCGATGGGCGCTGAGAAAGGGAGCAAGGGAGGAGGAGAATGTTTAGTGTTTAGGGATGAAGATGGGAGACTCAATTTCCAACATAGTTTGAGTGGCCTGTGGGTGACATCCAAGTCAGAGCGTCCAGGGGACAGTAGGATACTTGGCTCCAGACTCAGACGGAAGACCTGCACGGGAGCTGTCGTTGGAAGCCATAGGAGCAGAAGAGGTTGTGCAAGGAACAATGAACGGAGGATCCCAGGGCATCCGTTATGTGCTTGGCTGAGTACAAGGTGCAGGGGACAGAGCAGGAATCAGACGTGGCCCCTGTCCCCGAGAAACTCACTGTCCAATCAGTAAGAGAGACACAGCGACAGACCATCTCAGTACAATATACGGTAAGTGATAAAACGGATGCATGTTTGTCTGGCCCCGGGGAGCTGGCCCCAAAACAGCTTCGCAGAGAGCACTCGGGCTGGCCACCGACAGAGTAATGGATGGCTAAGGTTGCTTTCGCCTGCACAGCATCTATCCCCTCTTCTGGGAAGAGGCCCGGGTTTCCCTTTCCCACTTCTCCCTCGTGTTGTCTTGGAGGCAGCTGGCTCCCTCCAGCCTCCCTCCCTCTCTGGGGAGAGCTGATAACCCAGGCTCCACCACTTCCTTTGGACACAGTAAGTGGTTCAGGGACAGGCGTGTGAGCTAAGGGCAGCCACTGAGACTCAACCCCAGACTGTGTCTGCAGAAGCGCTTTCCTGGAGAGGATTGTTAGGGAAAGCCGATGATGAGACAGGGAGACCTGGTGACATCCTTTGAGATCTGTGAAGCTCTGGGCTTCCAGAAGGCAGTGAAGTCCCTCAGCCACGGTGACTAGCTTTTCAGAGGGCCAATCTTTTTAGAGGGACACAGCCATCATACCAGAAAAAAAAAAAAAAGAAAAGAAACCTTGATAATATATCATCTATGGCATGTTTTATGACTTTAACATAAAAGTATGAAAATATTTATTTGAAATTATGTTATTCCCTTATTATTTTCTTTTCTGCTCCATAAATGCTGTTATTTAGATAAAACAATAGGACTAGTTAAAAAAGACAATCAGTGCTGAATGATAATAGGACCAGTTAAATATCTGTGAGAGGGACACCTGGGTGGCTCAGTGGTTGAGCATCTGCCTTCCGCCCAGGGCGTGATCCTGGGGTCCCGGGATCGAGTCCCACACTGGGCTCCCTGCATGGAGCCTGCTTCTCTCCCTGCCTGTGTCTCTGCCTCTCTCTCTGTGTCTGTCATGAATAAATAAAGTTATTTAAAAATAAATACATAAATAATAACTGTGAGAAAAATATAACAATATTTTTAGGACACCTCTTTTTGTCTGATGTAGGAAAATTTATTTGAACTCTTTAGAACTCTGCTGAACATTTCAATTCTGCGGACCATATATATGACCGTATTTAAAAAAAAATTTTTTTTAGGGCATGCCTGGGTGGCTCAGTGGTTAGGCATCTGCCATCACTCAGGTCATGATCTTAGGATCCTGGGATTGAGCTCCACATTGGGGTCCCTGCTCAGCAGGAAGTCTGCTTCCCCCTCTGCCTCTGCCACACTCCCCCACTCACATGTGCATGCTCTTTCTAATAAAGAAATTAAAATGTTTTTAAAAATAATAAGTTAAGTAATTTTAATTTTTTTAAGTTTATTCATTTATTTATTTAAGTAATCTCTATGCCCAGTGTAGGGCTCCAACTCATGACCTCAAGATCAAGAGTTGCACACCCTTCCAACTGAGCCACACAGACACCCCAGTTATGTATTCTTACAACATATGTTGTAAGATTTAATTTTTTTTTAATTTTTAAAAATTTATTTATGATAGTCACACACAGAGAGAGAGAGAGGCAGAGACATAGGCAGAGAGAGAAGCAGGCTCCATGCTCCAGGAGCCCGACATGGGATTTGATCCTGGGTCTCCAGGATCGCGCCCTGGGCCAAAGGCAGGCGCTAAACTGCTGCGCCACCCAGGGATCCCCACGATTTAATTTTTTTTAAAGATTTTATTTATTTATTCATGAGACACACAGAGAGAAAGAGAGGCAGAGACACAGGCAGAGGGAGCAGCAGGCTCTATGCAGGGAGCCTGATGTGGGACTTGATCCGGGTCTCCAGGATCAGGCCCTGGGCTGAAGGCAGCGTTAAACCGCTGAGCCACCTGGGCTGCCCATGTTGTAAGATTTTAAAAAGGGGGATCAAAAATATAATAGGACAGGGGCGCCTGGGTGGACCAGATAGGTTAAGTGTTTGTCTTTGGCTCAGGTCATGATCTAGGGGTCCTGGGATCAAGCCCCACGTCAGGCTTCTGGCTCATTGTGGAGTCTGCTTCTCCTTCCTCTTCCTCTCCCCCTGATCATGCACGTGCTCTCTCTCTCTCAAATGGATAAATAAAATCTTAAAATATATATATAATAGGAAAAATTAAGCAGATATTGCTTAGATTTAGTAATAATAATAATAATAATAATACAATGATATATTTTTATCTGACCCATGACATAGTAGGGTAATGTGTCTCTCAGTGTTTTATTTTAATAATACTTCTCTGAACTGCCTGCAGCCTTTATTTAGGACAGCCTCCATCTCCCTTATGTAGTGCTGGAACTTCACACAGTCAAATGTAAAATCTACCAGGATCCACAGCTCTGCACTGACAAGCCCACATCATACTGATTCTTTGTGTCTGTCCAGTGTGGTAACGTCCAACTAACTCTGCCCTTGACAAAAACATGTGAGCATGGAATACTTAGGATTTTACTAACTTGTAGAGCAGGTTTGTAGATTTGTGGGAATCCATTACAGCTCCTCAAAAATGTCCATCTACTTTGTATCTATGGACTTGTTTTAGTAGACCAGTTGCTTATCAAATTGGTCCTTTGTGTCTATGAATTTATCGTATAGACTAGCCATGTCTAAAACATCATTTTTAAATACTCGAATGTCATCAAAAAGTTGACTTCTTTCTTGGGGAAAATGGTTTTAAAACACAGTGGTGATCTGGGGGCACCTGGGTGGCTCAGTGAGTTAATCATCTGACTCTTGATTTGGGCTCAGGTCATGATCTCAGGGTCTTGAGATCAAGCCCTGCATGGGGCTCCATGCTCAGTAGGAAGTCTGCTTGAGATTCTTTCCCTCTGTCCCTGCCTTCTTCTTGTGAGCTCAAATACATGCTCTATCTCACTCACTCTCTCAAATAAATAAATAAATCTTAAAAAGAAAACACAGAGAGGTGATCTGGCTTGTGAAATCCAAGTTGGATTCTGTGATGATCAGTTTTATGTCAGCTGAATTAGGTCATGGAGTACCCAGGTGTTCGGTTAAACATCATTCTAGGGCAGCCCAGGTGGGTCAGCGGTTTAGGGCCACCTTCAGCCCAGGGCGTGATCCTGGAGACCCTGGATGGAGTCCCCCATCGGGCTCCCTGCATGGAGCCTGCTTCTCCCTCTGCCTGTGTCTCTGCCTCTCTCTGCGCCCCTCATGAATAAATAAAGAATATTTTAAAAAATAAACATCATTCTAGTGTGTCCATGAGAGTGTTTCCGAATGAGAGTAACATTTGAATCAATAGACTGAGTAGAGATCCCTGGGTGGCGCAGCGGTTTAGCACCTGTCTTTGGCCCAGGGCGCGATCCTGGAGACCCGGGATCGAATCCCACATCAGGCTCCCGGTGTGTGGAGCCTGCTTCTCCCTCTGCCTGTGTCTCTGCCTCTCTCTCTCTCTCTCTCTCTCTCTCTCTGAATAAATAAATAAAAATAAAAAAAAAAGATAGGTGATGATAGATAGATAGATAGATAGATAGATAGATAGATAGATATCATGTTGGTTCTGTTCTCTGGAGAACCCAGACTAATGCAGATTTCAAATAAGTATAAGTTACAGTTCTTATTTAAAAAATTAAGAAGGACACCTGGGTGGCTCAATGGTTGATCATCTGCCTTTGGCTCAGGTTGTGATCCAGGGGTCCTGGAATCGAGTCTCAGGTTGTGATCCCGGGGTCCTGGAATCGAGTCTCGCATTGGAGTCCACACAGGAAGCTTGCTTCTCCCTCTGCCTCTCTGTCTCTGCCTCTGCATGTCTCTTATGCATAAATAAATAAAATATTTTAAAATTTTAATTTAATTTAAAATTAACAATGTCTTATTTAACCTGGCTGCCTTTTTGTGGTAAACTTTTTTTTTTTTTTTAGTTCTGAAGCAGTCTTTTTTCCTAAATATGAATCTTTTTTTCCTGTATAAGTTTTTGTCACAACCTACACATGATATTGAACAACTCAAATGCAGTCAGTTCATCCTTCCATAGGCTCCAAAGATCATCAAACAGTTTTGGAGAAATAGCACATATATTTCCATTTTACTGTGATGCCTTTCTTCATTTTTATTTATTTTTTTAAGATTTTATTTATTTATTCATGACAGAGAGAGAGAGAGAGAGGCAGAGACACAGGCAGAGGGAGAAGCAGGCACCATGCAGGGAGCCTGATATGGGACTCAATCCTGGGTCTCCAGGATTACACCCCAGGCTGAAGGTGGTGCTAAACCACTGGGCCACTGGGGATGCCCCTTTTCTTTATTTTTAAAAAAGATTTTATTTATTTATATAAGAGAGAGAGAGAGCAGGGCAAGAGGCAGAGGGAGAGGGAGAAGTGGACACCCCACTGAGCATGGCACCTACCACAGGCCTGATCCTGGGACCCTGAGATCATGATCTGAACTGAAGTCAGACACTTAACCCACTGAGCCCCCTGGGGCCCCCCTTCTTTCTTTCTTTTTATCTTTCATATGCTTCCAAATTAGAGAAGGGGATTCTTCTTCTTTTACCCTTTAAAAATGACTTTACAGATCAACATGCTAACATCTCTGCCATGGATAGCAATACTGATAGTCACCTTGTAGGCAGATGTCTTAGGAGAATCTCTTTCCATGTGTATAAGGTCAGTGATCTCAGTAAGCACTTCTGCACATTTTGAGGAAACTGAAGCATGACTAAAAATGTTTGCTATGAAAGCCTCAGTATCGCAAGTAAGTACATTATTCCCCCTTTTAGCAGCATTGTGCACAGGATGTGCAGGACATTTCACAGGCAATATATTTTCTATTTTTTGGTAAGAAGTTTTTAGACTTGCGGGGATCCCTGGGTGGCACAGTGGTTTGGCACTTGCCTTTGGCCCAGAGCGCGATCCTGGAGACCAGGGATCAAATCCCACGTCGGGCTCCCGGTGCATGGAGCCTGCTTCTCCCTCTGTCTGTGTCTCTGCCTCTCTCTCTGTGTCTCTCATGAATAAATAAATAAAATCTTTAAAAAAAAAAAAAGAAAAGAAGTTTATAGACTTGGGAAGCCTGGGTGGCTCAGTGGTTAAGTGCCTGCCTTCAGCTCAGGGTGTGATCCTGGAGTCCCTGGGTCAAGTCCCACATTGGGCTTCCTATATGGAGCTTGCTTCTCCCTCTGCCTGTGTCTCTGCCTCTCTCTGTGTCTCTCTGTGTGTCTCTCATGAATAAATAAATAAAATCTCAAAAAAAAAGTTTATAGACTGAATGGTATTTGCTAAAATATCAGCACAGAAGCTTCACTGAGCACACATGACAAGGAATATAGTCCTTGCAAAAATAGTTTGATAAAGTCACCAAATGGATGACTGTTTCCTATAGCAAATGACAACAACAAATCCTAGATAGAAAGAAAAATCTGATTTCCAAAGGTACCACATTACAAAATTCAAAATACCTAGTTTTAACAACAAAATGACAAGGCCTAAAAAGAAACAGAAAATATAGCCCATTCACAGGAAAAGAAACTAACAGAAAGAAAGCATAGGCATTGGACTTACTAAAAAACAAAAACATAAACAAACAAAGATATTGGACTTACTAGACAAAGACTTTACTATTTCTAAAATATGCCCCCCAAAATAAAATAAAACAAAATAAAATATGCCCAAAGAGCTAAAGAAAAGCATGAACAAATAATGAAAGGAAACTGAAAGAACAATGTCTGAATTAATGGAGAATATCAATGAAGAGATAGAAATTATAAAATGAAACTAAGTAGAAATTCTGCAACTTAAAAGTACAATATCTGAAATGAAAAATTCCCTAGAGGGATTCAGCAGTAGATTTGAACAAAGAGAAGAGTCAGTGATGGAAAGAAAGTCCATTGAAATCATCCAGCCTGATGGACAGAAAGAAAAAAAGATGAAAAAAAAAAAGAGTGCAGACCCTAAGAGAACTGTGGGACACCATCAAGTATACCAGCATATACATTATGGAAGGCTTAGATGGAGAAGGGGGACAGAAAGAATATTTGAAGAAACAATTGCCACAGCACCCAGGTGGCTCAGTCAGTTAAGCGTCTGCCTTTGCCGCAGGTCATGGTCTCAGGGTCCTGGGACTGAGCCCCACACTGGACTCCCTCCTTAATGAGTCTGCTTCTTCAACTTCCTCTCCCTTTGTGATCTCTCTCACTCTCTCTAACAAATAAATAAAATCTTTTTTTTTTTAAGAAAAGATGGCCAAAAATGGCCCAAATTTGATGAAAGACATAAATCTACACATCCAAGAATCTCAACATATTCAGAGTAGGAAAAATTTGAAAAGATCCACACTGAGACACGTTCAAATTAAAAAAAAAAAAGTCAGGGGATTCTTGGGTGACTCAGTGATTAAGTATCTGTCTTTGGCTCAGGTGATGATCCCAGGATCCTGGGATGGAGCCCCACATTGTATTGAGTTCCCTGCTCAGCAGGGAGTCTGCATGTCCTTCTCTCTCTGCCCCTCCCCTTGCTTGTGCTCTCTGCCTCTCAAATAAACAAAATCTTATATAAAAAAAAAGTCAGACTATGTCACTCCTCAGCTCACAATTCTGCAGTGGACCGCATTTCACTTACAGTAAAATTCAAAGTCCTTTCAACATCTGTGAGGCCCTATATATATAATCCCTCCATCCCTGTCACATCACCTCTCTGTCTTCATCTTCTGGCACTCTTGCTCACTCTCCAACCACATTGGCCTCCTTCAACCCCATTGGTAATTCAAACTCAATCAATAAAGGTGTGTTGAAGTCTCCAACTATAATAGCAATTTGTCTTTTTCTCCTTGTAGTTCAATTATTTTTTTTTTGCCTCATATATTTTGACACTCCTGTTAGGTGCATATACATCAAAGATTGTTATGTCTTCTTGGAAAATTAATCCCTTTATCATTATATAATGCCCCTTTTTATCCCTGGTTATTTTCTTCCTTCTGAAGTTTGCTTTGTCTGAAACTAATATAACTACTCCAGTCTTTTTTGATTAGTCTTAGTATGTATATCTTTCTTGATTCCTTTAGGTTTAATCAATTGTATCTTTATATTTAAGGAAGGTTTCTTATAGAAAACACATAATTGGGTTTTGTTTTGTTTAGTTTATCCACCCTGTCAATCTATCTTTTCATGGATGTACTTATATTATTCACATTTAAATGATTATTGATAGAGTTGGATTAATGTCTACTATATTGGTGGCTGTTTTCTATTTATTGCACTTGTCCTCTGTTTCCTTCTTTTTGAAATCTGTCCCCTCTTTTCCTTTTCTGGCTTTAGTTGAGCATTCTATATTATTCCATTTTATCTGCTTTTTATTTTATTTTATTTTATTTTATTTTATTTTATTTTATTTTATTTTATTTTTTTAACAGAAACAGTCTTTTTATTTATTTATTTATTATACAGAGAGAAAGAGGCAGAGATACAGGCAGAGGGAGAAGCAGGCTCCATGCACCGGGAGCCCGACGTGGGATTTGATCCCTGGTCTCCAGGATCGCGCCCTGGGCCAAAGGCAGGCGCTAAACCACTGCGCCACCCAGGGATCCCTATCTGCTTTTTAAAATACCCACTATACTTATTTTAAAAATCTTTTTAGTTGTTGCCCTAGAGTTTATGATATACAGTTAACCTGATCTAGGTCCATTTTCAAATGATACTATTCTGCTTCATAGCCAGTATAGGTACCTTATAACAGAATATTCTGTATTTCTCCCTCTTACCCCTTATAACTTTGCAGTAATTCACTTCACTTATCCATAAGCTATAATTACCCAATACATTATTGCTTTTATTATACAAACATGTTTCTCTTAAAGAATAAGAAAAATAAAATATTTTATTTTATCTTCATTTGTTCCTCCCCTAATCCTCTTCGTTTCTTTACACAGAACTGAGTTTTTTGCTTTTACCCTTTTCTTTCTTTCTGAAGAACTTATTTTAACACTTCTTCCAAAGCAGATCTACTGGCAACAAATTCCCTCAGCTTTTGTTTGACTGAGAAAATATTTTTTTATGCTCACTTTTGAAGGATATTTTCACTAGATACAAATTCTTTTTTTTTATTGTATTTATTTATTTGAGAGAGTGAGCATGTGAGCAAGAAAGCACAAGTGAGGGGAGGAGCAGAGGGAGAGGGAGAAGCAGACTCCCTGCTGAGCAGGGAGCCCAACACAGGACTTGAGCCCAGGGCCCTGCGATCATGACCTGAGCCAAAGGTAGACACTGACTCAATGGAGCCAACCAGGTGCCCCTCAATACAGAATTCTATGGTTTTTTTTTTTTCTTTCAACACTAAAGATGTCAATCTACTCTCTTCTTGCTCACATGGTTTCTGACACATCCAACATAATTTGTATATAAATAGATTTTTTAACTTTATTTTTTATCTCATTTATTTTTTTAAGTAAGCTCAACACCAACATAAGGCTTGAACTCATGATCTCAAGAGTTGCATGCTCTACAGACTAAGCCAGCCAGGTGCTCCAATAATTCACATATTTGTTCTTTTATAAATAAGGTTGTATTTTCCCCTCTGGCTTCATCCAAGATTTTCTCTTCTTTTGTTTTCTGCAGTTTGAACAAACTCCAGTCTCCTGCTATCTGAGAGCACCCAAGAGTGCTCCCTCCATGATGCCCTTGCTGCCTCCCTCTGCTCACGTGGGGACCTCCAACCAGGACCTTTCTTCCACTTCCCTGCCCACCACCCCACTCTTCACTTCCTTCTTTGCTCAACTCAGACTCCCCTAGAAACCACTTGGGCAACCACTTTTTTAATGTATGCTTCACTCTTGCCTGTCCAACAAACCTCCATCCTGGTCAGCCCACCTGTCTGCTCACAGCCAACTACAGTCCCACTGGAGAGCAGTGTACCCCCTAGGATGGCCCCCATCATGCACTCTGGGTCACTACAACCTCAGAGTCTCCCACCACAGAGAGAGCTCTGACAACCCAAAGTTTTTTGTCCCTGATCAGTCCTTTTCCTGGTCCTCATGGCAAAAGCTACGCTTCAGACTTGCTCACCTTTCTGGACCTTAAGCCTCTGGTCCCACCACTTCCCCTCTCCTCAGCTGTTAACTTCACAATTACCTTGCATACACACCCATACAGGAACCCCAAAATATCTTGAACCATTCTCTTTACTCTGAAATGTTTCAAATATCCAGAAAAGCACAGAGAATGACATAGCAAACACCCTTGTGTCCTGTACCAAATGCTATCAAATTAGCTTTGGAGGAGCACCTGACTGGCTCAGTGGGTAGAGCATCTAACTCTTGATCTCAGAGTTGTGAGTTTGAGCCCCATATTAGGTGTAGAGATTACTTAAAAGAATTTTTTCAAAATTTACTTCTGACTCCAAACCTGCAAGTGTAGCTCCACCCCATAGAGGTTAAAAGTCAGACTGCCTGGGTTCAAATCTTGAATGTGCCACTCACTTAGTTTCCCCCTCTGTTGAAAGGTGGAAAGGGAGTGCCCACTTCAGAGAGTGGTGGGGCAGTAAATGAACTCTGGTGTAGACTGTTTTGAACAGTGCCTGTCACACAGTGAGTGTTCCATGAAAGCCAGCCCTTATCATTGCATCTTCCCTCTTGACTCAATGGGAGGGAGAATCTGTTGTGAGGCTAACCCCTTGGGTGGGGCTCCAGATCCTTCCCTCCCACCAACTCAGGGATGGATCTCTTGATTAACCGCCCTCTACTGGCTGCTATAATTGACATCTAAACAAGCTTGCTTCCATTTAAAACACACACACACACACACACACACACACACACACCCTTCCCAATATGCCAAATACCCTCCAGCTACCGCACTTTCCACTCCCTCCTGCCTTTCATAACCAAGCTTTAAGACAGAGTTGCCTGCACTTGCTCCCTCCACTTCCTCCCCTCCTACTCACCCCTCAATCAGCTATAAACAGCCTTCCTGCTTCCCCTCCATTGAACCCATTCTTCCTGATATCACTGACTGCCCCCTTGAAATGTCATCCAAAGGGCACATCTCAGGTCTTATCCTGCCTGAACTGCACATCCACAGCAGGATTTGACCTTGTTGTTGACCATACCTGCCTCCTCGAAACACTCTCTCAACACCAATCCCTGCTCCCACATACACATACACTCAGGGCAACTTCCCTCTGCACTGCCTTGCACACCAATCTGGCCACTCTCTCACAGGTGCTGTCCTAGAACCCTCCTTGACTTTCTTCTCTCCCTTCCTTCCAGAACC
This sequence comes from Canis lupus baileyi, assembly GCF_048164855.1. Taxonomy (NCBI): domain Eukaryota; kingdom Metazoa; phylum Chordata; class Mammalia; order Carnivora; family Canidae; genus Canis; species Canis lupus. The sequence goes on from NC_132853.1 coordinate 35,114,449, forward strand.
ATCTCATCCATGCCTGTCGCTTCACTTACCACAAGATGCTCCCAATCCTATTTGCATCTCCAATCCCAACCTCTTTACTGATTTTTCAGACCCATGGAGCTAACTGCCTGCTGGACAGCTCCAGCAAAGATGTTCAAACTCAACATGGTCAGAACTGAGCTAAGCGCCTAATCACTTGGAAGAATGATTTGGCAGTTTCTCCTCCTCCTCCTCCTCCTCCTCCTCCTCCTCCTCCTTTTAGATTTTATTTATGGAGTGCCTGGTGGTTCAGTTGGTTAAGCATCTGTCTTTGGCTAAGGTCATGATCTCCAGGTCCTGGGATGGAGCCCAGCATCAGTCTGCTTCTCTCTCTCTGTCTCTGTCTCTGTCTCTGTCTCTCTCTCTCTCTCTGCTTATTTATTTATTTATTTGAGAAAGAGAGAACGAGAGAGAGAGAGAGAGAGAGAGAGAGAGCAAGTCAGGGGAAGGACAGAGGAGAGGGAGAGAAAGAATCTCAAGCAGACTCCACACTGAGCACAAAGCCCGAGGTGGGGCTCAACCTTGAACCCTGAGATCATGACCCGAGCTGAAATCAAGAGTTGGACACCCAACCAACTGAGCCACACAGGGGCCCTGGTAGTGTCTTCTAAAGCCAAACATACATCCTATGGCCCACGAGTCCACTCCTAGGTACCCAATAGCAGCACACACATATGTGCACCAAAACACATATACAAGAATGCATATAGCGATACTCATGATAACCCCAAACTGGAAACTACCCAAATGCCCATCAACAGTAGAACAGATAAATAGATGGTGGTATATTCATGTGATACAAACCTGCATACAATTATGAAAATAAATGATGTATAAATACATCCAATAATATCAAATCCACACAAACATAATATTGAACAAAATAAGTCAGACATAAAAGCATATATACTGTGTACCTCCATTTATTTAAAAGTCAAAAATATGCAAAACTGACCTCTAGTACTAGAAGCTGTAGCTTTACTCTTGGAGAGTAGTCACTGGAAGGGAGCATGCGAGGGCTTCTGAGTGCTGGAACTGTTGCTTCTCACCCTGGGTACTAGTTACAGGGCTGTATTTGGTATGCATAAATCCGTTGTTTATGATATGTGCACTTTTTAAAAATATATTTTATTTTATTTATTTATTTTTAAAGATTTTATTTATTCATGAGAGAGGCAGGGACACAGCCAGAGGGAGAAGCAGACTCTGTGCAGGGAGCCCGATGTGGAACTCGATCCCAGGACTCCAGGATCATGCCCTGAGCCTAAGGCAGATGTCCAACCCCTGAGCCACTCAGGCATCCTGATATGTGTACTTTTTTTAAAAAAAGATTTTATTTATTTGAGAGAAAGAATGAGCACAAGTGGGAAGGAAGGGCAGAGGGAGAGGGAGAAGCAGACTCCCCACTGAGCAGGGAGCCCAAAACGGGGCTCGATCCTATGACCTGAGCCAAAGGCAGATGCTTAATAGACCGAGTCACCCAAATGCCCTGATTTGTGCACTTTTCTGCAGAAAAGTTTTAAAAAGCAAAACAAAGGGGATCCCTGGGTGGCGCAGTGGTTTAGCACCTGCCTTTGGCCCAGGACGTGATCCTGGAGACCAGGGATCGAGTCCCACATTGGGTTCCCTGCATGGAGCCTGCTTCTCCCTCTGCCTGTGTCTCTGCCCTTCTCTCTCTCTCTATCGTGAATAAATAAAATCTTAAAAAAATAAAAAAGCAAAACAAAGAAGGAAGCATCCTCTTCTTCATCAAGCAGCCCCTCTCCTTGGTATTCTCTCTCTCTCTCTCTCTCTCTCTCTCTCTATCTCAGAGAATGGTCCCAACTTTCCACTTAGTGTCCAAGTCAGAAGTGGGGGCTATTCCCCACTGTCCCCTCTCCTGGTCACTCACATCCAGTCCATTCCCAAGCACTAGTGCTCCACCTCCTCACTGTCTCTCAAACCCATCTGCTTCTCTCCACCCTCACTGCCTCCTCCTTACCCTGGACCCAATTACCCTCTTGCTTGGACTTTTTCAGTGGCCTCCTGGCAGTTCCCCCAGCCTCTAATCTTGTTCCTTCTGATTCATCCCCACACAGCAGCCAGAGGAACCCTTCTAGAACCAAAACCCTACCACGTCTCTCCCCCGATTAAAGTCTTGCAGTGGTTCCCTGTTGCCTCTAGATAAAGCCCATTCTTCTGCTCTGGGGTTCTAAGGGTTCTGTGTTCTGGGTCTCTGGCTCCAGTCCAGCTTTACCTTTAACCAACCCTCCCCCAATGCTATGCCCCAGGCAGTCCCATGAGCCTTTGCAAAGACTTTTTCCAGAACTCCCTCCTTCCTCTTATCCCTGCTTTTCCTGGCTGAGTCTCACACATCCTTCAGGTGTGAGTTCAGATATCTTCCTGCCTCTATGTCGCGGCAGTGTGTGCTACATCTGTCCTAGTACATGTCACATGGTAGTAAAACTAGCTGCTTATGTGTCCACTTCCCCTGCTGGACCTTGGGCTCCATGGAGGGGGCATTGTGTCTGTCTTGTTCATCATTCCATCCCCAGCAGCAAGTAGAGCAGAGGCTCAGGAGGAACTTATTGGATGGATGAATGACTCCAGAAGACATCAAGTTTGCCAAGTGTTAGAGGTCTGGAGTGTATCTCCAAGGGATTTGGTGAGAAGGTAGAGGAAAGTTCTCCTTTGAGTGACAAGAATCAAAGAATTTAGAATCAGAGTTTGAAGGGACCTCAGAGGCCATCTAGCAATCTGCTTTTTTTTTTTTTTTTTAAAGATTTGTTTATTTGAGAGAGAGAGAGAGTGTGTGTGTGTGTGCAGGAGCAGGGGAAGGGGCAGAAGGAGAGGAAGAGGGGTAAACAGACTCCCCACTGAGTAAGGAGCCCAACATGGGGTCCAATCCCACGACCCCAGGATCATGACCTGAGCAAAAATCAAGAGTTGGACGTTTAACTGACCGAGCCACACAAATAATAATCCTTTTTTTTTTTTAATTTACAAATGAGAAACCTAAGGGCTGTACAAGGATGGGTGGGAGGAGGGAGAGGTGGCAGCTGCAGGATAAGGCAAGGTGATGATGAAAAGGGAATATTTCGTGCTGATAGGGCTCCTAAAATCGGTGAAGAGAATATTCCTTCTGAGGGTGATGGCAGGAGCTTTGCATGGAGCTCACTTCCAGGGTCTCCCCAGGGGAGCTGCACGCTGGCCTCCTAACATTGGCCACTAGATGGCGTCAGCTCCCCAGGCAAAGGAGAGAACAGGGCTGGCCCGCTAAGCTCCCCCCCTTGGAGCGGGCACTCTGTGAGCCCAGGTGCTGTGGCCATGCCCAGAGAGCATGATGCTTGGGCTCAGGAAACAGCTTGCTTCAACAGTACCTTTTCTCATGCCCAGGGAGAAGGACATTGGACTCTGACTTGGGCATCAGCCAGCACTGCTCCTCCCTCCACCAGCCTCCCAGAGGCCCCTAACAGACTGCCCTGCCTGCATCATCCTTCCACAGGGGCAGGACTCTGGCCTGGCGGACACCTGCTCATCTTGTTGGCCCAGATGAGGGTCAGTAGGTGGCACTGATCCCACTACATCCTCCAGCAACCTTGCCACCCTGAGCTTGCAAGTGCCTGTCTAAGGGCTGGTGGTTCCAGTTGTGCTGGCCTGACAGGCCCCTCTGAGACCACACATGGCCCTATCTGGGAAGGTTCTACTGCTCCTACCCTGGAGTGAGGTAGCTTGATGCCAGTGCCTGCTCCATGCCTCCCCTTTTTCTAACTCTGCAAGCACCCTTAGCCAAGATGATTCAGTCTCTCTCCAGTACTAGAGAATCTCAGTTATTCATTCAACAAACATCTATTGAGCACTGAGGTTTTGTGTGTCAGGACCTGCTCTAGGTATCTGGAAGGTAGTAGTGAACTGCCAGAAGCAGACCCTGGTGTCTTGGAGCACACGGTGCAATGGAGGACCAGATGCTAATCTCACTTTACCCAACAATTGTTGAATCACTAACTTAAGTCTTTAGCGCACTGTTTTGTCCATTTCTTTCAGACTTTCAGAGCAGAATGGAACACAGAAACTATGCTAATATAATCCCACCAGCACCACCACTCTTTCAGGATTCCAGACTCACTCACTGCTCACTTACTGAACTCAGGAGTTGGGGTGGGGGCAAGGAGAGAAAGGACCGACGCTTCTGTGAGGACCTCACGAGGAAGGCAGACTGGCTGGCTCCTGCCATCTCTGGATCACCTGGGCCTCCTTGCCTCAGTTGTGAATGAATGAATGAATGAATGAGCCCCTGAGAAGGGGCTTGCCACACGCCCTCCCTTTTCTGTGGGGAGCTGGGGTCTCCAAAACAGGTCCTGCCTGCCTCCCCCGCTCCTATCCTGGGAGGGGAGCCGGCCGGGCCAGTGCCCTCGCTGCCCCCAGCGCCTCGGGCTTTCTAGGCGCCCTTTTGGCAACAGAACAGAGGGCATCCAGAGCGGGTGGCAACTCGCCCCGCCACGGGCTCGGAGCGGCGCGCGATAGGCGCTGGGGGGACGCGGAGATAGACAGACAGATAGCGCTCCCCTCGCCCGGCCCCCGCCCCCACCTTTCCCACGCCGCGGCCTCCCCGGAGCGGCTCAGACCTGCGGGCCTCCTGCCCCTCGGCGGGGACCGGGGCCCTCTGCCTCCGCCATCTGCGGCCCCCGAAGCCCCGGGAGCCCCTGGCAGCCTGTCCGCGGAGTCTGACTTTGCAAAGGGGCACAGAGCCCCCCGCACACGGGTCTGCCAGGAGGAGGCGTCTACGAACGAAACCCCTCCCCCAGGCTCGGCGGGACTTGGGGGGACTGTAGTGCCCAGAACCGACCACAGGGTGGCGCGCTGGCACTGCGCGTCCTGGGTCGCGTTAGCCCCGCCGCGGGGCCGTGGAAGGGGACAGCAGCATTGATTGGGGCCGCCCTGTGTGAAGGCCAGGCGCGGCCAGGGACTGAGATTCGGAGAAGCTCCCCCTCCCCCCGAAGAAAGGCGGAGAGCAGAATTGGGGGTGGGATGCAGAAATGCCGTGGGCGTCGGGGACAACTTGGATGACTTTGCAGGCCAGATAGGACTTAGGAGCTGCCAGCGCGGGAAGGGGAGCCTCTCCAGGGCCTTCTCGGAGGCACAGGACTCAATGGAGCATCATGGTTCTTAGCTGCTGGAGACTGGAAAGGCGCTAAGAGATCCATACACATCTGCATACAACTGCACATTCATGCCGGACACCCCCTCCCATGGGCATCCACTCACACTGCTTCTACTCCCTCCCCACCCCACATGCACGCTCGCGCGCGCACGCACACACACACTCCTGCACTCTTGTGCATCTCTGTATACTGTGGAATACGTGAAACTCTTACACCACACACCCCGAGTACACCTGTCCCATATACCTGATCTCTAAAAATGCCTGCCTTCCCTAGTGTTGTCCCCAGTGCACAGAATCTGCCCCCAAACTTCTGAGGTACACAGAGAGCCAGGCTGTGTCCTACCCAGCCCCATGGGGACCCCAGGTCCCCTGCCTCCTCCAGCAAGCCTGGGCAATCTCTGAAACTGCATCACGGGACAGGTTATGCACCTCTGCCTTCTGCATAAGCCCCTAAATCCACACAACCTGCCCGCCACCCCAGTTAGCCCCCTACCTGTCTCTCCAACAGGACCCTCTCCATCCCATTATGACTTACACAGTCCCAAGGCACTTTTTCGTGATGGGCCCCTTTCTCTGTAAAGACATTCAAGATTACATTTTATGACTGCATTGCTGTAAATATATCAATATCATATACTCAAACATTTCCTTCAACCTAAAATGTCTTTCCCTCCTCTTTCGATTGTAAA